>NC_060124.1:212930252-213237079 GCF_021461395.2 Schistocerca americana | reverse complement strand
GGATACGGGACGTTCGATTCCAGTTTCGTAGAACGCCTTCGGCCGCTGATTGATCCACAACGACACGATGCTCTGTTTGGAAAGAGGCTGTCAGTAATCGGGACAGGAGAAAAATGGCTCTGAGCATTTAACATCTATGGTCATCATTCCCCTAGAACTTAGAACTACTTAAACCTAACTAACCTAAGGACATCACACACATCCATGCCCAAGGCAGGATTCGAACCTGCGACGTAGCAGTCGCGCGGCTCCGGACTGAGCGCCTAGAACCGCTAGACCACCGCGGCCGGCGGGGGCAGGAGAATTGGAGAAAGGGTCCGGGGGCCTGTCCCAAAGACATTTTTTTATACAAACTGACTACAAAAATTTCGATTTGAAGCCGAATCGAATTGTAACGCTTGAAAAGTAAATATTTAGGCCAGAAAGGGACTAAAAAAAATAGTGTGCGAATTACTTTATATGTTACTTAGTTGCTTTACACTAGACATGACAGCCTGAACATCAGTATGCCAAATCACAATATAGCTACAAGTTTACAGACCTAAAATAGTGAAGTTAGAGAGGCACTACTGTTTCTATTTGTGTATATAGTATTGTACAGTCTGTGCTAAACAAATGGTCAAAGCGTGCTGCGTTACTTTTGAAACAAATCTGATTCACAAAATGACTATTAAAAATAGATCAAGTACTGAATTCCGTAAGTTTTGTAATTCCGTAAGACTGCAGTTTTAGTCCATAAATCGCGATACGTAATTACGGACAAATCGCAATATTTGGGATGTCTGCCGCTCTTGCTCTTCCTCATCTGACTGAAACCGACGTCCATGCATGTCTTTATCAGGTCGCCAAAGATGTGAAAATCACACAGTGAAGGATCCGCGCTATACGGAGGATGATGCAGTCCCGCAGCTATTATTCATTTTACATGATAAAATCCTCTACAATTGTAAAACATTTTTTGCCGGCCGGTGTGGCCGAGCGGTTCTAGGCGCTACAGCCTGGAATCGCGCGACCGCTACGGTCGCAGGTTCGAATGCTGCCTCGGGCATGGATGTCCTTAAATTAGTTAGGTTTAAGTAGTTCCAAGTTGTAGGGGACTGATGACCTTAGAAGTTAAGTCCCATAGTGCTCAGAGCCATTTCGTAAAAAAATTTTATTCCTAAAACGGAAAACACTAGCCGGTTTCAGGACATGTGTCCCATCTTCAGGTACATATTAAAATGTGAGACCATAAGGATGCACAACCAAAATGTGAGTGCTGTTTTAAAATTAGTTGTGCATCGTCGTGGACTCACATTTTAATATGCACCTTAAACTGTGTAGTGGATTATTCTCAGAAATAAGTAATGCCTACGGACAGAGATTCACAAAAGCCCTCCAACCATCACCCACAACCTAAGAAGGGTGTCATTTAAAGTCTTGTCGGCAGAGCCACCAGAGTTTGCACGACACGGCACCTGGAGCCGAATTAGAACATCTGTAGCAGGCTTTCGACAAAAATGGATATTCAGGAACAAAAGTAGCCAGAGTTCTACGACCAAATAATAGTGCAGCAAAGGACAAGGATCAGACACAACGATGGAAGAATACAGTTTCTCTCCCTTTCATTAAAAAGTAACTGGTCAGATCGGAAAGATTTTAGACAAACATAACTTCAGACCGTTTTTAGGCCAACAAAGAAAGTCACGCACTCCGATCTCCAAAGGATAAATGCTGTCCTCTGTCGGCACGCGGAATATATGTAATTCCGTCTACGCATAGTAAGATCTACACTGCAACTGCTAAGAAAAGCGTGGATACACGACTGAAGGGACATAAAAGCATGTGCCGATTAGGGGAAACAGAAAATTCAACTATCACAGTGCATGCCAGTCGGTCGTGAAATCATGAAGTAAAAGTTTTGTGTAAACAACATCAAAATTACGAACTAGTATCCACGGCTACACAGAAAATCTACTGAAATATATAAACAGGGGGTTAATTGTAACAGAAGAGAAGAAACCATGAAATGTAGTGATGTATGGGCGGTTGCTCTACGGAATCGCCAGATGTGTTTTATCTTTGAAATCGATAGATAGGTTTTATCTCTGATATGGCTTCCCTCTGCTGATCACGTGCAAAGGGCACGTTACAAGAGTGACGGATCGCAGCTATCCGTCGTATGGGCTGTAGATCACTTCGTAGATCGCTCGTGTGTGGGAAAATCTAAGTAATCGGTCGCTGATCGTATGGAAATCCCTGATAGTCTGATGGATCGCACATGCGATCTGTGCATGAAATATGGCTGCCTGGCTGGTTAGCTCCCTCGTTTGTCTAGTTATCGAGCGTGGTTGTGTTGGTTTGTTTCGTCTTGTCCACGTTGAGTAAGT
Organism: Schistocerca americana; assembly: GCF_021461395.2. NCBI lineage: Eukaryota > Metazoa > Arthropoda > Insecta > Orthoptera > Acrididae > Schistocerca > Schistocerca americana. The sequence goes on along the minus strand of NC_060124.1, from coordinate 213,234,710 downwards.
ACTTTGGAATTTAGAGACATTCACGGACCACGAACCACTCTGAGAATTGGAGGCTGCAGCTGCCGTTTAAAAGTAATATAAAACACACCTTCCGATTCTGCAGCGATTAATATTTCGAAGCTTATGCTGTACAGAGAGAATTTATAGTAAGGTTATAATAATAATCATGACAACCTGGGTTCCATCTCATGATTTTACGTCATTCACGAAAAAATTACACGCGTTATTAAAACTTTCAACTTCTAAACTGAGTAACGTACCGTAATATTAAGTGCACAATTTAATTTAAATGTTCAAGGCAAATATACAGATATGCTCATGGCCCTTGCCATTTGATATAATCTAACTCTCCTTCATTAAATTTTTAACGGGAGTTATAGTAATTATGGGTGCAGCTACTGACAACATTTTTATAGTCATATCGAGATTGCGAACTAATTGTTTAGATATTTGCAGTTAAGCTGCAAGACTTATGACTGGAAAAGGAATTGGTGGCTCGGTGCTGCTGGTGCTCGCTGTGTGTTTTGGTTTCGTGTTACGAATTCTTCAACAACTGTTCGGTGTAAAATTCGAAACGAATACACTAAAGAACCTCTAAACAGACCTACAATTTACTCTTGGCACAAAAAATTGGTTGACACGGATTGTTCACTGCGGCATAAGTCACCAGCTGGCCCGCGTGTTGACGATTATGTCGAATGGGTTACGGAGAGCTTTGCCCGCAGTCCTCAAAACTCAATCCGACGTGCGTCTCGGGAGACTGGCATTCCACAATACACTGGCGAATACTACGTATACGTTCAGAATGATACAGGAAATTAGTGATGCAGATAACGTTTCTCCTGGGGCATTCTGTGGGGAAATGTTGCATCGGATAGAGGACAACGGGACATTCCTGCACACAGTAATCTTCAGTGATGAGTCAACAATTCATACCAGTGACGTGGTTAACACCCACCACTGTAGAATATGCGGCAGCGAAGATCGACGTACAGCACTGGAACACGCTCATAGCAGCCTCAAGATTATGTGCCTTGTGCCCTTAGCAAACTGAAAATATTGGGCCCTTTCTTCTCTATGGAGATTACTACCACCGGTATTGTGTATCTGGAGAGATGCTTGAAAAATTTTTAATGCCACAGTTTGATGAAGATGACCGAAGTTGGATAGTTTACTACCAGCAAGACGGTGCACCATCTCATTTCTTCACGGAAGTTTGCGGTTTTCTCGATAATCGCTTTCCAGGGCCAATTGGACGGCCACCTCGCTTCCGAGACTTAACACCACTGAATTTCTTTCTATGGGGTTTCATTAAAGACTGTTTGTATGTTCCACCCCTACCAAACAATTTATTCGACCTAAAAAATCGAATCTACGTTGACGCTGCACAGATTACGTCCGATTTGCTGCAACGTCTGTTGGGAGAAATTGATTACAGGTGAGGCGGTATGATTGCTGCGTCGCAAATTGTAGTCGCATCGAACCAAAACGACACTGGACACTTTTATGTGAAACTTGAGGTTGTTTTCTACAAAATGACACATCTAACGATTCTGGAAGCTATCTCAATACATTTCTGTATCATTCTACAGTTGCCAAGTCCGTTTTGACTCACCCATTATGTGTGGCGCTGTCAGACATGGGACCTGTCAGTCGGCAAGACTCGCGGAACAAGGAGTGCCTCTGAGCCTCTGAAGACACCCTGCGCGGCTCTGGACGAAACGTTCGGAACGGGAAAGTTCCGCGGCCGTACAGCTCGGACGATTCACCAGCAGGTAGGACATCCGGTCATAAAAGTCTTCATTATATGAAGATCCATTTCCAAACGTTCGCAATTGGGATTCCCTTTGCCCCACTCTCTGCTGGGGTACTTGGCTCAAAAGAACGAAGTCCTATAACTACGCCGGCCGGAGTGGTCGTGCTGTTCTAGGCGCTACAGTCTGGAGCCGAGCGACCGCTACGGTCGCAGGTTCGAATCCTGCCTCGGGCATGGATGTGTGTGATGTCCTTAGGTTAGTTAGGTTTAATTAGTTGTAAGTTCTAGGCGACTGATGACCCCAGAAGTTAAGTCGCATAGTGCTCAGAGCCATTTGAACCAAGCCTATAACTACCCTTTCTGATTTCAAGATAAGGCAATGGAAAAAATCTCATATATCTTTTATCAGAGTGAAGCAGTCTTCTACGTTGGGTCCCAATATCAACTTGATGTTTTAAGAGAACTACCTCTGCAAAGAAATTACCCTTCCTCAAGCAGGGAAGGTATGGGTCGACGTAATGCTGTTGATGGAAAAAAATCAGAACTTTTCGGAGCCAGTGTACTGAGTACCCGAAGAGTTAGAGTACTTTCCAGAGAGCATACATGTTATGGATCCCCTGGTGTTCTCATGCAAAACCACACACTGCGCGTGCTTGAAATGCACGCGGTCCGTAACTGAGAATCCAGCTGTGAGGACGCCATTAGAGGAAACACGTGCCGGACGAGCCAGAACGAGATCTCCGCGGCCATCCCGGACGAACCACTGGCAGCTTTATGACGCACTCGCCGGCTTGGCAAGTGCCAATGGCTTCCTAGTACCCCGCAGCGCAGGTGATTGCATTCTCGCTGAAGTACCGTTGGGGATAGCCTATGGCCCTTGTCAGTTACTGGCGGCGGACGTTAACAGTCTCAACTACAAAGGCAATCAGCCGCCAGGGACATACACGCGAAGATTGGTACATAACCAGGAACAGACGTTAATTAATTGTAAAACAGAATCACCTGCAATTACAGTTTTCTGCACCTGCTGGACGTCTCTTAAGATATCCGCAATGGTCAAGAGGCAATGTACTCGCATCCGGGTCGTCCAGATTTATGATTTCCGTCGCTTCCACTAACTAATAAAGGCGAAACACGAGAAGGCGGATTCTCTTTCCCCATCCAAGTCCAACGTGGGGTAGTGTTTGATCCCTAATGACATCAGCGTCGACGTGACGCTAGACCGTAACATACCGCGGTGACAGATGTCATGGGACACCTCCTAATATCGAGTCTGAACTCCTTTTGTCTGGCGTAGAGCAGGAGCTCGACGTGGCATGGACTAAACAAGTCGTTGGAAGTCCCCTGCAGAAATATTGGGCCATGCTGCCTCTACAGCCGTCCATAATATCGAAAGTGTTGCCGGTGCAGCATTTTGATCACGAACTGACCTCTCGATTATGTCCCATAAATGTTCTATGGGAATCTGGATGGGCCAAATCATTCGCTCCAATTGTCCAAAACAAAGGGCGAACAATTATGGCCCAGTGAAAGGTCACATTGTCATCCACAATAATTCTGTCGCTGCTTGGGAAAAAATTTGTCTCCAGGTAACTGAACGTAACTATTTCTAGTCAATGATCGATTCAGTTGGACCAGAGGACCCATTCAATACCGTGTAAACACAGTCACACTATTAAGGAGCCATCAGTCGCTTCCACAGTGCCTTGATGCCTACGTGAGGTCTGCGCCACACTTGAATCCTACCATCAGCGCTTACAAACTGAAATCGGGACTCTTATGACTAGGCCACTGTTTTTTCAGTATTCTAGGGTCCAAGCGAAATGGTCACAAGCTCAGGAGAGGCGCTGTGGACGATGTTGTGTAAGCGTATTGTCATATCGCTGGCTTAGTTGTGGAGTATCTTTGCGGGCAGCCGCGTCTGTAGCAAAGACCTTGTAAAAAATAACTAGACTCACTGATGGCGCTGCAGTTGCGGGATAATTTGAACCTTCGGCTGGACGCCATTATTGTGGTTGTAATCTGATGTGTAGTATTGTTGTTTATGAGGACCCTGATTCAACGTTATATATTTGTTGGGGCGTACATACAGTATTTGTTACTCGTAATTCTACTGTCTGTACATTCCAATCAAAAGAAGTACAATGGTGAAGAGCTGTGCAGCGATTAATTGTACAAATAAATTCGAGAAAGGAACGAATATTACATTTCACAGGTATGTGAATATTTTAAGTTGTTTTGTATGTCAGTGCACTTGCTTAATAAATGTTTTTGTAACACGGTATTAGCATAATGTCTGTGCATCTATTTGCAGGTTTCCTTTCTGAAAACCACAGCTGTTACAAAAATGGTTACACGCTGTCAGGAAGCAAGATTTCCGACCGACAGAATACCATTTTACATGTTCTGATCATTTTGAAGAAAGTTGGCTTATCGGTAGTTTTTTCATGGTCTAGGTTAGGTTGAAACTTGATAATTTGGTCGTGAGTTGCCAAAGCACTATGCCATATATAACGCACTTCTCGTCATAAAATCTAAAGCAAGGTAGAGTCAGAAAATATCTATTATTATAGTGGGAAAATCTTCGAGTATTTTGATGCATTTTGCGTATATCTATCGTAAATGAACTACGAAAAATGCTAGGGGGCCAGTACATAACTTTTAGCTACGGCAGATTCCATGTAGTACGTAAGATAAATTCATAAACAGTGACTAGTTGCTGTTAATAAATCAAAAAAGTATACTGTTGTAACGTATTTAAATGAGGCATTATGTTTGCGACCAAACTCAAGGGAAGGCATTTTATAACCAAAAGCGATGTATAAACATTCGAACTCCGCGCGTCAGTTTACCACTCTAATGGCCGCCGCCGAGCTATTCAATTTGTCCGCTCTTCACAGTCGACCACTCGTGCGGTTGTGGAGGCCTGGTCTGTAGAGTCGAGCGCGGGACACGGAACTGTTGAGTAGTGTGTAGCTCTGCATGTGAGAGGCATTGTTAGTATGGAAGTGTCGCCACAAGTGCTATTACAGTAAAGTGACAAAATAAGCAAATGATTCAGAGGAAAGTGCGTCAAGAAGTAATTTAAAAATGTGCAGTGCTGCTGATAACGTATTTGTGTATCCTCTCGTTGCGCATCGCACCGTTCATTAATCATCCGCGCCGTGTTCGGTCTCCAAGAATGAACTAATGCGAAGCAGTAATACTATTTACCACAAAAGAGAGCAGTTAAGTGCCAGTGTCTTGTAGCGAGCGTGCGAACATGCGTTCGATCATCGCGTTCCGCATCATCAACAATCAGCCACGTCGCGACGGTTACGCGTACGCTCGTACAACTGAGAACTGTGAACTGTAAAACATAACTTTGTGAATAGTGTTAAAATCTACTAGTGTCAAGAAGGACTGCTACCAAATATCTGAGTATGCGTGACGAGCGTAAGAACTTTCGTGCGGTCATTCGGCTTCCGCACATCAACAATCACCCGCGTCGTGTCGGTTACGGGTACGCTCGTTCAAGTGATATTGTGGACAGATAATCATCAAGATTGCTAATTTGGATAAAAATTTACGATTTAGAGTGTAAACAGTGCAACCTTTGATTTCTTATCGTCTCAGAATGTAGTTGTTCATATCAGACGTAGAACAGTGTTGTGCTTTGACGTTGGGTAGTTCCCCTAACTTGCTTTCATATTTAGATAGAAAATTTCAGGCAAGCCAGCAGCAGTGTGGAGCAGAACAGTACGAGCGCCGTGGGATTACCAGGTACGTTGTGTGGACAGGGAGCACGGTCACGAAACGAGAAGCCAGTTTAAGGTACCCCACCAATTTATACTCCCGGGCGTGTTACAGTTGTGCTGTTAACAAAGGCACTCGCGTCGATCGTCTCCAGCCATAGCCCTTTAACGCCAAATTTAGCCGCACTGTACTAAAGGATACGTTCGTCGTGCGTCCCGCATTGATTTCTGTCGTTATTTCACATAGCGTTGCTTCTCTTTTAGCACTGACAGTTCTACGCAAAGGCCACTGCCCTCGATGGTTATGTGATAGCCATTGACCACTGTGATATCTGTGGTGAGAAGTAATCCCTGAAATTTGGTATTCTCGGCACACTCTTGACACTGTGGATCTCGGAATACTGTTTTCCCTAAGGATTTCCAAAATGGAATGTCCCATGCGTCTAGCTCCAAACTTTAGTCCGCGTTTAAAGTCTGTTTATAACTATATGGAGACTATAATCAAGTCGGAAACCTTTTTACACGAATCACCTGAGTACAAATGACTGCTCCGCCAATGCACTTCCCTTTTATACCTTGTGTACGCGATACTACAGCCATCTGCATAAGTGCTTATCGCTATCCCACGCCTTTGTCACCACAGTATATTGCTTCTTCCTTCCGTTATGCTGTCACAAAAATATAGCTTGTTAGCTGGTTCGAGATAGAAGCGTACGCGCATAGTCCTGTTTCTAAGGGAGAAACGAAGGTTTCCAGTATCTCAGAAGTAAGGAAATACCTAAAAAAATATGATGTCATTCATATGTTTGTTTTTTGAGCACCCGAACTCAAACACTGAAGTAGACAGACTAGGGCTGTATCGTCCTGCCAACAACGAAGTAATTGGAGGCGAAGCCCCAGCGCGAATAGAGGAAGGCTGGGGAAAGAAATTGGCTGTGCCCTTTCAGTGGAAGCATCCCGGGATTCACATAAGGTAATATGGAAATGGAAATGTCGTGTGGCTAGGGCCTCCCGTCGAGTAGACCGTTCGCCTGGTGCAGGTCTTTCGGTTTGACGCCACTTCGGCGACCTGTGCGTCGATGGGGATGAAATGATGATGATTAGGACAACACAACACCCGGTCCCTGAGCGGAGAAAATTTCCGACCCAGCCGGGAATCGAACCCGGGCCCCTAGGGTTGACAGTCTGTCACGCTGACCACTCAGCTACCGGGGCGGACTCACATAAGGTGACATGGAGTATCATGGCAACTCTAACAATCGCCCTCCCGAAATCGAATCCAGTTTCTTACCAAAGTGCCACCTCGTTTAGCGGTACGAATTTCGAAATCAAATATAAGGAAAAGGGAGAAAATTGAGTATGAGCAGAGGTACGTCATCGAGCGTCTTTTGATGATGTGCAGCAGAAAACTTTTCTCACAAAGGTAACAAATAAAGGAATCTTTCTAATATATACGAGGGTGCTCCGAAACGTAACGCCTTCTGAGTCATAAAAATTAATAATGAACCTATAACTGCGGAATTAGTACAGATCACAGCCTGACCTCGTCTACCCAGCACTACCGTTCAAAATAGTCACCGTGTATTTGCACACATTTGCGTCGCTATTGAACCCACGCATCAAAACCAGTTCCGAAATATTCAGTGTTTTGCTTCTTGACCTATAAAGGAACCCTGTAATGGACATCAGCAACGTGCGGTGTTGAGTGAAGACGTTTTGTACCGGAGAAACGGGCGTTGCGGAGAAACGGACATCGCAGATAAACAGCGCAGCGGTCAGCCGTCCCTATTTGTCACAGGTGACATCAGAATGGAGACGTGCTGATAAAATTATTCGAGGAGAGAGAGAGAGAGAGAGAGAGAGAGAGAGAGAGAGAGAGACGTCATAGTTCACATTTTTCAAATCATTCTGAGAAAAATCTGTCAGGAAGCTAATAACTGTATTTTCTGAAACTGCTTTTGATGCCTCGTTCAACGATGGCGCAAATACATACAATACATGGTGACTGTGGTGAACGGTACATTGCTTAGATGCCAGTTCAGGCTGTGATCTGTACTAATTCTGCTGTTATATTTTTGTTATTAAATTTGTTACGGTACAGTGTAACAACAATGACTCTGTACTCGTACATATAAGTAGTTCTTTTCATCTGATTTTACGATAAACTTGCGTAATTGATGTTCTGATTTCATTTCTTTTTGTTTCATGCCATTATGTTAAGAAAACTGTAAATAAGTTTCAATGTGAATATTAATGTTTATGTCAAATGTCGAGTAATATTGTAATAGAACTGAAATGTAACAAATGTTGAAACTGTTGTAAGATGTGTATTATTGTAACTGTGCGTCTGGTCCATACGTAGGCAAAGTGTTAGGATATGTAGAATACTAAACCTCAGGTGAATACCCGGTCTGTCAGGGAGAGGTAAAAGGTGGATGGCAGGCGAGCGCGGGAAAATGCGTGCGGGCACTGCACGGCACAACGGGCTCAGTAGTTGTTGGAGTTTGGCACTGGTTTGAGCAACATCTTCTGGAGCGAGGAGGCTCTCCTGGAAGACATAACTTCACTGCGCCTCGGATATGTCATTCCAACGCCCACACAGCATGGCAAAATTCCGTAGGCACTAAATGGAAAACTATCGCGACGCTAAGAAGAATTAAAGTGCCGATACGTCAAGAGCCATGGCTGTGGTAGTATGTGTGCTCTGTGCCTCGCCATCTTGCCGCCCGCCAACCGCCGCATCGATACTAGCAGGTTGAAACTTTTAGTACTGTATTCGTATGGATCAGAGAGTGAACCGTGTTTGGTTGGTGCAATAATAAGCTAAATTTTACCAGAACTTTTCCATCATTCAATTATCCTCACAACTAACCTAGACAGGGTCCTTTCCAAACGTTGTGCAATCCGAGCGTCCCGAAATGAAAATAAAAAATTGGGTTAATAATAATTATTTGCAGAACTAGCTATATTAGATGGTGTTTAAAGAAATGTTTTGCTAATGAACTAGTAAATGAATAGCGAAGGTCTGACGAAGTCGAAAGATAACTTTAGTATTGATGTAGTAATGAAGTTTATTATTTCGAAACAGATTTAAAGGCATTTAAATAAGCAGTAAATAAGATGAAAAGAGTAATAACTTATATACTGGAAATCTTGAACGAATAATAAATTCAGTAATCATTTTTTTAAATACAGTTTCAGGGTACCCCCCCCCCCCCCCCCCCCAATTCACTTGAATTCTGAAGTGTTCTGAATTGGTTTGACCAGCAAAGGTTAAAGTCAATATAAAAGTCAAAATTTATCAGTGTTTTATCTTTATCAAAACTGACATTTGGTGTGTGGCATGCAAGTACAATTTCTAGGGTAACCTATGCCCGATTTTAATCAGATTAATAGACAGTATAAAGTTTTGTAGTGAACACTGTAGTATAGTGTTATGTATTCATGGTTTTCCATATCAGTACAGAACGTGAAACTATCAGTTCAATAGATTTTCTGGTTCTAAAATTCTACTTATTATGCAGTGTCACAACTTGTTGTTTTACATGAATATATACCAACTTGTACAGGGAAGAAACTCAGTTAATGCCTAATTAGGCTGGCGACCGTATTATTATCACATTGGTAGCATCTTCTGGGTTGTTTTGATCCATCCTGACGTGTAATTGCATTTCGAACTTACTTGACGGATCATTGTTATTACAGAGTGGATGTAAGTCTGATTAGCCACCATTCAGGTACACGCGGTCGATATCTATGCGAAAATCCTTTCTCATAAGGTGAATCCCGCTCACTTAGCTATAGCACAGGTTTAACGAATACTGTGTCGGGGATTACAACAGGAGGCATTGTTTTTTGATCCACCCTCGCACATACATGGTGAATAGGAACTCTACCGACAAATTTTCAGAGGTGATAGTATGAATAAAAAAAAAAAAGAGCGATGAGCACTTGTTCATCTCCGCTACTGTGAAACAACTCTTTTTTACTGAACAAGTGCTCATACACGCTACAATCAAATTAATGCGGCCACCGCCTATATTCGACGTCATCGTGCAATAATTAATCATAGACGGCAGGTGGCAGTAGAAGGTATATAAAGCATGTCTGGAGGATGTGGGAACCAGTGCAGTCGTCGTCGTAACGCGGAAACGGAGCGATTTATCAGACGACCAAAATGGCACCATCATTGCCTTACGGCCCAAGGGTGGAAGCATTTCCGAAGCAGCTAAGTTTGTAAACTATTCGCGTGCCGCCGATGTTAAAGCATACCGCACATGGTAAAATGGAGCTATGCAAAACCAGCGCCGAGAGAATTGTGGTGCACCACGGACTGTAGATGGCATACGTGAACGACGGCTCCAGGGCAGTGTACGAGCGAATAGACCTGTAGCTGTTCAGCAACTAAGACACAAAGGAATTACAGACATTGCTTGCGAGTGCGTATTGATCGAAAATTTTTGCCGGGACCTACATTCAAATCCGGATCTCCTTCTTACTAGGCGGCTGCTCTGACCACAAAGCCATCCGATAAAAGCGGCCATCGCAACTTTACGGACCACCCTAGAGCGCCTCCCGTCAGATCAAATTCTCAAAATATTCAAACACTACTAATATAGCGCCCCTTGCCCATTTTCCTAATTACTCGCGGCGGCATTCCCGTAAGATTGCGAGCGTGGGGTGCATCTGTATTGAAGAAATCATTAGCCGTCCTCACCTTACTTATACATTTGTGATATAGCAGTGGCACGTTTGAACTTGCCGGTCTATAGGGTGGTTCAATTGGAGGACCGCTCCACACGAATACGCACATACCCTGTGTCATCACCGTTTTCTCTCGTCGCATATAATGATTTGTATTTGTGTGCGTGCGTTCAGAGATCGTGGAAGTATGGCTTTAACACGTGTGTCCAATATTTTATAATCAGTTTGCGAAGTGATACCACCGTATCATGCTACGAATTTCCCTACAGAGACAAGAAGACTACTACTAATTTCCGATGTGGACAAGGAGATTAATACCGGTTATCACCAGGTCAACGATGCCTATTACCTTTACTTCCTTCTGAGGCAAAAAAGTAGATCTTTCAACAACTTCGATTTTTTTTGCTCTCTTACCGATGCATTCTTTGCATATATACTACAGGTCACCTCTACGAACTGGCGCTATTGTTATTAGCTGCTCGTTTTCTTGGAGGTCAGCGCACATGATATATCGACACAAAAGAAACGAGACTGTTGGCATTAATAAGTGACTCTTTGTCGTAGCGTATTAGTGTGCCTTTGCATTTCGACCTTTAATCGTGTCTTTTTTGCGCTGTGCGAAGTTTCTGACACTCGATCAACATATTGACAGTCAATGGATAATTTACTACATACATCGTTTTGTGCTCCGCCGTATGCTTATATGTCAAACATCACAGTAGCCTCATGCAAAACGACCTGCAAGAATATTTTCAACAGGGCATATATGTGAGGACTCAAATGAGTCCTACCTCGCCGGCCGGTGTGGCCGAGCGGTTCTAGGCGCTTCAGTCTGGAACCGCGCGACTGCTACGGTCGCAGGTTCGAATCCTGCCTCGGCATGGACGAGTGTGATATCTTTAGGTTAGTTAGGTTTTAGTTCTAGGGGACTGATGACCTCGCCCGCATCTCGTGGTCGTGCGGTAGCGTTCTCGCTTCCCACGCCCGGGTTCCCGGGTTCGATTCCTGGCGGGGTCAGGGATTTTCTCTGCCTCGTGATGGCTGGGTGTTGTGTGCTGTCCTTAGGTTAGTTAGGTTTAAGTAGTTCTAAGTTCTAGGGGACTGATGACCATAGATGTTAAGTCCCATAGTGCTCAGAGCCATTTGAACCATTTGAAATGATGACCTCCGATGTTAAGTCCCACAGTGCTCAGCGCTATTTGAACCATTTTTTTTTTTGAGACCTACCTAGACGGTGACCACCACTGTACGAATACGTTTGTTGGTACACGGATCTGAGGCATTGTTAAATTGATCGTACACTACCATTAGGTTGGCGGATTTGGTTGAAACTCACCACAGCTTAAGTACTCAACTGAAGGTTGAGAAACACTATATCGTTTGACGTAAATTATTTAGCATCCCACATTTACGATACAAAGCTATGTACTGTCCGTAGGCTGCCGCCACATCGCTTTGCGTCCGCAGCTATTGGAAATTTCTAGGGCCTACAAAAATCCGCAAAAAATCTAAAATTCGCAGTAGTTTGGATCTCTATAATTTCTCTGTGCATGTTAAAAATATGTTTTTTATTTTAATTTGGCCTATATCGAAATCGCAGAAATTTATTTTTATTTGTTGATTATGCAAATACCCTTCTCTGCAGTGGATCTTACCAATGTGCCATATCGCACGATGTTTTGCTACAGATAAACTTTGCAGAAAGGTGGGTTTCTCTCAGTTTTGTCAATATTTAAATTGTAGTATGTATGAGATTTAAAGTATCTCCTACAAAAAACTCATACAAATTGTGAAATTCACATGCGGTTTAGATCTTTATAGCGTTTCTAAGAATATCAGAAATCAGGTATAAAATGTTTTCGGACTTCTTGCTGCCTCAGTTCCAAGTAAAACCTCGAGCTTTCGACAATTACCAGCACTGCCTTCTTCAGGGCAATAGTCTGCTACAGCAGGCACAATGCATTTCGTAGCGGAAGTGGCAACGCAGTCGCAACCGACAGTTCCAGAACTGCTGTCTTGGCTATTGCCTACAGGAGCAGTGGAGCCCTGTAGCTGTCAAACGCCAACTAATGTTGGTAGTCCCGTTTGTTCTCTGTGAGACGGTGCAGCGACGTTAAAAATTTACTGCAAGGCGTAGTAGAAGGTTCTAGCGCTGAAGAATGTTACGAGTGTCTCGTCTGAAGAACCAGGTTGAAGCAAAGTATTCTCTTCGCAGTCGTTCACTATTAACTGCAAAGGTTTCAGTTTTTTTTGCAGTCAGTATGGAAAAGGCCAGGAAAAAGCACTCTATTGGCAATAAGCTAATTGCTACTTCACGTAGAAGCAGCTAATTAACGTTAACGGTGGATCGCGTAGAAAGAACGGCACAAAAACCGTTGTACTATTCGGTACTAGAACAGGGTAGTAAACGACAGACTGTACTGTTAGGGACGTTAATCACCCTTACGAGGGGCTAAGACGCCGCAAACGCGCCACGGCGATACAGTTTCCGCTTTAATGTAGTGGCGGCGATAAAAACTGCCATAGAAACGACTTCCTTATGAGATGGTCTTAAATCATTTTACTGTAGTGGCTTTTCTGTGAGGAATCCAAGTGAAATACTGCGTGTCATGTGTAGCCAAACACTTTTGTTGCTGTGTAGCTAGGAATAAAAGGTCGCTCCGAAGTGCAACTCTGCTCTCTGGACCATCTGTTACGCAAGAAAACCCATCAAACGTGAGCAGTGAGAAAATGTTATATGTAGAGTACTAAACATGCTATGCCATTGCACGCAGCAGCGTAACTGATATCAGTATTGACATAGGTCGCAACAAGTACTATTACGGGTGAAGGAGAAAAACGGTGTATATTCGTGAGACTTTTCCCTAACTGATGTACACAACTGGAAATTGTGTTCAGTGTGTAGTGTGAGAAAGTAACATGAAGGAGTACTCATTGTAAACACTTAATGGTATAAGAATTTTATCATAGCACAAATGGTTACGAAAAGTAAGGCACCGATCAAAGAGATTTAGAAATCTATAGCAAAAGGATTAAAGTAATTTTGTCAGTTATTCGCGACAGGCATTTGTCAGAGTACTGAATGTGCGCTAACTTTTGAAAATGTAAAGTTCTCGAATTCTCTCCTTTTTCTCGCCGTTGAACAGCCTGACCATTTCGGTACTAGACCATGTGTGTTTTGATTCGGTCGTTACGAAAGAGGGTTCAGTGTGATATACAAGGTGACAATTATTGAACTCTGTCAAATAAAATCGTCATAACTTCTGAACGGTTTGCGTTAGGACGTTCAAACTGTACGGTTGGCCGTGGGGCATGATGGGAATTAGTTAGCACATGCACGTAGTTTGGTTTAGCAACGAAGCCCACTTTCATTTGGATGGGTTCGTCAGTAACCAAAATTGGCGCTTTTCGGGACTGAGAATCCGCATTTCACGATCGAGAATTCTCTTCACCGTCAACGGGTGACTGTGTGGTGTCCAGTGTCTACTCACGGAATAATCGGTGCGATATTCCTTCATGGCAAGGTGACAACCGAAAGGTTTTGAAAGATGATTTCATCCCCATTCTCCAAAGCGACCCTGGTTTTGATAAGATGTGGTTCATGCAAGACGGAGATCGACCATAACGAAGCAGGAGAGTGTTCGATGTCGTGGAGGAGCACTTTGGGGACCGCATTCTGGCTCTCGGATACCCAGAGACCAAGGGCATGGCCCTCGATTGGCCGCCATATTCTCCGGATCTGAACACAAGCGACTCCTTTTCGTGGGGTTATATTAAAGAGAAGGTGCACAGCAATAACCACAAAACCATTCCTGAGCAGAAAATAGCCGTTCAGCAGGTCATCCACAACATCGATTTTCCGACACTTCAGCGGGTCATGCAGAATGTCCCTATTCGTTTGCGCCATATCATCACCAATGATGGCAAGCACATTGAACATGTCATAACCTAAATGCGAATATCTGTAGTGACATTTAAATGTTGAATAAAGTGTGTGCACGAAGCAGTTTTTAACTAATTTACGTTTTTTCCCATGTAGTTCAATAATTGTCACCCAGTACATTGCGGATGACACCACTGTACTATCAAGAGAGGTGTATTCAATAATTAATGCTGACAAAAGAACAGACAACGTCATTAAACTGGCAAATGAATATTAAAATTGTAAGTCTGCGGCAATTGCTATGACCACAACCAGAAAATAAGACCAATAAAAGGATGAAATTTCTGATAGCAATGATTGGCGGGGGAATATAAAATTTTATCTTTCAAGTGAATAAATATAATAATTAATTACGTTCATGATCTAAAACTCCGTACAAAGCTATCAAAGGAGCAAGTTCCAACTCATCTCAATCGTCAGTCTTATTAAGTCTTATTATCGACAGTCTTACTATCGATAAATAAAAAATAAACCGATGGAAGTTTTGGGACTGTAAAATCAATCAGACTACACAGCTCTTCAGCCTGTAGGAAAATAAGAGACACAAAAAACTGTCGTAGTTTTGGTAGTCTATACTCTACAGTACTGCCATGTTGAACACAGAGATCAATTGGAAAAATTTATAGACAAGTCAACCGTGTCAGTAGCGACAGACCGAGCTTCAGGCCCTGGATCAACAAATGAATAAAAACGCATTCTCACGAATTTCGTGGAAAGAAGTATTTGATTAATTTCGTTACGAACTATTGCGTAGACCCGTTGGTATCGTCAGAGGCTTTGCGAGCAAGCGAAGAAACTTCATGTGAAACAGAACGAATCGTACGTCGATTCTGTCGCGTTCTAAGGTACAAAAAATACGCAGATGCTGAATAAGAATGTATTAAATGAAATATCTGAAAAATGTAAAGCAACAGAAAACTGTTTCCAACGACTTTATTATGTATACTGCCATAAGAAGTAGAATAGCTTAGCATTGTCCGACCAAAAACCGTCTTACAGACCCAACTATAATGGCACCTGAAATACAGCTGATTTTTATTTACACGCACACACAAGCACAAAGAAACAAAATGGATTATGTTTAACGTCTCGTCGATGTCATGATCATTAGAGATGGGTCATAAATTTTGTCGAAAGAAGACAGAGTAACTAATTATGGGCTTGATTCGCGTTAAGCTATTTTGGGCAATCGCAGAAAACCCTAATCTTATTGGCCGAACATGTGTTTGATGCCTGTCGTCCTAAATAAGAGCCCATTGCCTAAATAACAGAGACTGTGCATTAGCAGAGAATACTTTCATCATAGCAAAAAGTGACTAGACCCTATCAGGCAATGATCATTCAGCAGCTAGTTTTAAATTTCGCTGTAGCGACTGTGGCTGCTTTTGTCTACCCATGAAGGTGGAATCAATGAAGAGATTAAAGACATACCGCTTAATGTCTAAACACGTATTTTATTCGCCAATGTTCTACCACACATTGGGTTTCTGTTGATTACTGAAGGACCTTCACTGCAATGGAAAAACCACTTTTTTGTGAAACTGAACTACCAAAGCACTTCATCAGGTACAGATAATGGAATGAAATAGTATGATGTCACGGTTTTTTGGATCCAATTTTCAGATAGACTAGCATGTTTTTGTATTCCTAAGGAACCTATCTACATCTACGTATATAGTGCGCAAAGCGACAGTACAGTTTATCGCCGGGAGCATAGCCTACCACTATTACCCATTTTCTGTCCCATTCTTTTCAGGTATTGAGCGTGAGGAAAATTAATGTCTACATGTCTCTGTACGCGCACTGATCTTATATTCATGATACCTACGTGAGATGTACAAGCGTTGGACTAAACTAAGGAAACACCGCTAGAAATGCATGTTTGAACGTAAGTACAGAGTGACAGTTATTGAACTGCATGAAAAAAAAAAAAAAAACGTAAATTAGTTACAAATTACGGCGTGCACACGCTTTACTCAACATGTAAACGTCACTACAGATATTCGGATTTAGGTCGTGACACGGTCGATATGCTTACCAACGTTGATGGTCATATGGCGCAGATGAATAGCGAAATTCTGCATGACCTGCTGAGGTGTCGGTAAATCGGTGCAGTTGATGACCTCCCGAGTGGTTGTTTTCCGCTCAGCAAAGGATTTGGGGTTATTGCTGTACACCTTGTCTTTAATATAGCTCCTCAAAAAGGAGTCGCATGTGTTCAGACCGGAGAACGTGGCGGCCAATCGAGGCCCATGTCAGTGGCCTCTCGGTACCCCAGAACCATAATTCGGTCCCCAAAGTGCTCTTCCAGGACGCCATGCACTCTCCTGCTTCATGGAGCTCCGTCCTGCATGAACCGCATCTTGTCGAAAACAGGGACGCTTTGGCTAATAGGGATGACATCATCTTCCAAGACTTTCACGTACCGTTCGGTAGCCTCCTTGCCATCAAGAAATACCGCACCGATTATTCCGTGACTGAACATAGCGCACCACACAGTCACCCATGCGAGTTCGCAGTCACTGAAATGCGCCAATTTTGCTCATTGACGAACCCATCCAAATAAAAGTGGGCTTAGTCTCTAAACAAACCACGCATACGCGTACTAATTCCTATCATGCCCCGCGGCCAACCGTGCAGTTTGAACGTCCTAACGCAAACCATTCAGAGGCTATGACGATTTTGTTTTATGTAGTTCAATAATTTTCAACCCACAATCGCAATTGGTAGCCAAGACTGCAGGTTTCGCTGTTCTGAGAGCGAACGGCACCTGTACATTGTCCTATATAAGTTGGACGTGGTAGTCGTGGTCAACATAGTGTTCTGTGTAGTTGTGAGAGCTTTATGTCGGAGCTAAGTGACTTCGAAGGTGGGTAAATTCTTGGTGATCGTATGGTGGGCGCTTCTGTAACCAGAATAGCCGAAGTAATGGTAATGTGTTTTTGATGTTTTCGTATTTTTTTCTGCTTCTTATACTTTAGAATACTGTTACAACATAAATACTCGGGAATATACACTACTGCCCATTAAAATTGCTACACCACGAAGATGACGCGCTACAGACTCGACATTTAACCAATAGGAAGAAGATGCTGTGCTATGCAAAAGATTAGCTTTCCAATCGATTTCTCATACACAAACAGCAGTTGACCGGCGTTGCCTGGTGAAACGTTGTTGTGATGCCCCGTGTAAGGAGGAGAAATGCGTACCATCTCGTTTCCGACTTTGATAAAGGTCGGATTGTAGCCTATCGCGATTGCGGTTTATCGTATAGCAACATTGCTGCTCGCGTTGGTCGAGATCCAATGACTGTTAGCAGAATAAGGAATCGGTGGGTTCAGGAGGGTAATACGGAACGACGTGCTGGATCCCAACGGCCTCGTATCACTAGCAGTCGAGATGACAGGCATCTTATCCGCTTGGCTGTAACGAATTGTGCAGCCACGTCTCGATCCCTGAGTCAACAGATGGGGACGTTTGCAAGACTACAACCATCTGCACGAACCGTTCGACGACTTTTGCAGCAGCATGGACTATCAGCTCGGAGCCCATGGCTGCCGTTACCCTTGACGCTGCATGACAGACGGGAACGCCTGCGATGGTGTACTCAATGACGAACCTGGGTGCCCGAATGGCACAACGTCATTTTTTCGGATGAATTCAGGTTCTGTTTACAGCATCATTGTGGTCGCATCCGTGTTTGGTGACATCGTGGTGAACGCACATTGGAAACGTGTATTTGTCATCGCCATACTGGCGTATCACCCTGCGTGATGGTATGGGGTGCCATTGGTTACATGTCTCGGTCACCTCTTGTTGGCATTGACGGCACTTTGAACAGTAGACGTTACATTTCAGATGTGTTACGAGCCGTAGCTCTAACCTTCATTCGATCCCTGCAAAACCCTACATATCAGCAGGATAATGCTCGACCGCATGTTGCAGGTCCTGTACGGGCCTTTCTGGATACAGAAAATGTCCGACTGCTACCCTGACCAGCACATTCTCCAGATCTCTCACTAACTGAAAACGTTTGGTCAATGGTGGCCGGGCAACTGGCTCGTCACAATATGCCAGTCACTACTCTTGATGAACTGTGGTATTGTGTTGAAGCTGCATGGGCAGCTGTCCCTGTACACGCCATCCAAGCTCTGTTTGACTCAATGGCCAGGCGTATCAAGGCCGTTATTACGGCCAGAGGTGGTTGTTCTGGGTACTGATTTCTCAGGACCTGTGCACCCAAATTGCGTGAAAATGTAATCACATGTCAGTTCTAGTATGATATATTTGTCCAATGAATACCCGTTTATCATCTGCTTTTCTTCTTGGTGTAGCAATTTTAATGGTCAGTGGAGTAATAATCGAGATTAAAGTTTGAATGTAGCATATTTTCTCACTAACGTTTCGTTTCATTCAAGGCAGATTACATCATATGAACTCTGGAGTAGAGAAAGAAATTGTGTTCGGACGAGTCTTCTATCACACTGTTTCCAACTTCTGGTCCAGTTTATGTCTCCAGACACGGTACTCCGTGGGCCACATAGTTACTTTGCAAGGTCGATTTACTGCCAAGGATCATGTAACCATTTTTGCCAACACGATGTTTCTTCCTCAATAGCGATGCTGTGTTCCAAGGCTTTGCACAAATTAACATTTTAAAAAATCAACACTTTCAATTTCAAAGACAGCAAAATACAGTAGCACGTTATAGTATTTGATAAAGTCTGAATACGTGGATAGGAACAGAATCTCTCTTCGATTTCACCATAAGGAAGTTGGAAAGCGCTTCATCTGGTTCCAAAAGATTCCACTGACTAGCGCAGACGCACAATGCGGGTGCCACTTTGCGAGCAGTTTAACATCAAGTCTGTGGCCGGTCAACTTCCCGCGCAGTAAAGCGTTTCACAAGCCAGCGCCGACAAGGCGCGCGGTCGCCGCCCGGGGTAATTCTTTTGCTCCTTTGTGGCCGTATCGGATTAGAAAGTCAGTTGCTTAACGACGTATCGGACAAAAAGCGACACAATATCGATCGGGGACAGCAATTTCCTTGTCCATCAGTCGGACTGTCGCGGGCCCTGGCCGTTTCGAAACACGAGAACGCGCGCGCGTGAATGTGCCGGGCGGGGTGACTAGACTTCCGAGCGGCGGTCACTTCTAAGCCGGTCCGAATTTCTTTTCTTGAAGAAGGTAGCGGTGCCGGCACTACTGCTGTACAAATAAATAGCCTTCGAAGTTACACGACGCGAATAAAGGCAAACGGGGAAGTCTGGTGGTCTCGGGAGTATAGGCGAATGGCACTGCAAGTCGATGAACTTAACAAAGCCAGTGGAACACATTTTAAGGCACCAGGAAAGGATTAAAAGAGAAAAACTAACGTGTCGCTAATTTGCAACATAAGTCATATCGTTAATAAGTGCAAGTACGATATTTGTAGAGATTAAAGAAAAGGTACTGTAGCTGACTACTTATGTACTACAAAGCTTGTTACAGGATGATAATCATTGAATAATATGAAAAAAACATAAACTAATTACAAACTACGGCTTGTACACACTTTATTCAACATGTAAACGTCGCTACAGATGGCTGTACGGGCACGTCCCCAAAGTCAATAAATAAAAAAAAGACCGCAGTCTGCATATTATGTGTATTCGGATTAAGTTTATGAGATGTTCGATACGCCTGCAATCTTTGGCAATGATGTGGCGCAGACGAATAGCGAAATTATGCATGACCCGCTGAAGTGTCAGAACATCGATGCTGTCGATGACCTCCTGAATGGCTGTTTTCAGCTCAGCAATGGTTTTGGGGTTATTGCTGTACATCTTGCCTTGAGTATGCCTTACAAAAAGAAGTGCCATGTGTTCAGATCCGGAGAATATGGCGGCCAGTCGAGGACCATGCCAGTGGCCTCTGGCTACCCCAGAGCCAGAATGCGGTCCCCAAAGTGCTCCTCCAGGACACCAAAAACTCTCCTGCTTCGATGGGGTCGAGCTCTGTCTTCCATGAACCACATCTTGTCAAAATCAGGGTCACTTTAGATAATGAGGTTGAAATAATCTTCTAAAACCTTCACGTACCGTTCGGTAGTCACGGTACCATGAAGAAATATCGCACCGATTATTCCGTTACTGGACATTGCACCCTTTGAGGGTGAAGAGACTTCTCGATCGCCAAATGCGGATTCTCAGTCCCCCAAATGCGCAGTTTTGCTTATTGACGAAACCTAGCCAAATGAAAGAGATCCTCGTCGCTAAACGAAACCATGTATGCGCATACTAATTCAGATCACGCCCCGCGGCGAACCGTACAGTTTGAATGTCCTAACGCAAACCGTTCGGAAGTTATGACGATTTTATTTCATATAGTTCAATAATTGTCAACCGTGTATCAGCATGTGCGGTGGTAACTTATGTTGGTACGCTAATCCTTCCCTCAGATAGTTTGTTCGTCCTTTAAAGAGATTCGGAGCTATGACCTCGATGGTGAGACTTGCAGGTCTAGGAAACGGACTTTCGAATTTCTTTTCGCGATCCTTCCTTAGTGAGTTGCTACGTTCATGCATCGACAGACGCGGTTGTTTCTATTGCTTATTTTTACTGCGTCAACTAGTTTTTATCTGTAGTTTAAGTAACTATAATTTCCTAATTTTTCTACGGATGGATTGTTATAAATTCTAAAATAATAATATGATGATTTCAGACTGAACTTCAAACACTGTGTGCATGTAAGACACATATCAGCGAAATATTATTTAAGTAATAAATAAATAAGTAAATAAATCATAAGTTCAGAAAATAGAAATCGCATTGAAATTAATAAAAATTTATGACAAAATATACCTCGTCTGGAACTGTAAAATCCGATGTGACAGAACGGTCACTGCTCTTTCAACGTTTTGTCTTGGAGAGTATTAGAAGTAAAATGAGATAAGGCTGAGTGAGAAATCTTAGACTAAAATACATCTAAAACCCACTGCAGGAATCTACAGGAAAATTCATAAAATCACTGTTACAACGTGTATGCGAACATACTAACCCAAGATTACCAGACCTAACTCATTAGACACACAGGAAAAGACAATAAGGTATAAGAATCAGTAGATTTACAGGACCGACATTCGATCCGGAAAGAGAGAGAAGAACAAGGTGTCGCGGAAGAAGAGAGAACGACCAAACGACAGACATGGGCGGAACAACAGAAACGAACTCACTCGCTGCGGGTGAAAGAATGCAGGGATGGAAGGAAGGCCAGCAAGTGTTGTTCTGCGTGATCCTAAAGGAGACATAAATAAATCTGGAATATATTAGCAGTTGTACGTCTCTATCAACGTAAACGGTTTCAGATTACACACACTATTGCAATAGAATCTTATCAAACACACAATCTCCATAGAAATACGTGTGCGCCAGCGTGTAAGTGACGGAGTGCGCTGCGGACTGGGGCGAACGCAATAGCGTGCTTACGAATGAAGATCGGGAGACAGAACATAATTCGTAACCGGATGCGTTAACAGAGAGATTGCGGCTGTGTCAGAGACGGTGTATCCCAAGTAATAAGCTGCTGCAATTCGTACCCTCAGCATAAAGAAAATAATGGTAAGTATGTAAATGTGCTGAGCGCTTTTCCAAACGCCAACTATTTAGGTTTAACATCTAGCTAACAAGGGCTAGCAATAAGAGGAGGCGCAGTAGTTTAGCTTGATAACATAAAGGAAATCCGCCAGGCTCAGCAGCCCTCTTACAGTTTACCTGGCTCACCTATCTACTTGCACTGCCTGTGGACGTACCTGCTATAGTTCGGACCTACTAGTCTCACAGTATTTCGTAAAAGTAAACGTCTCTTGTCAATTACATGTAATATGCAGACTGCGGTCCTTCTTTTATTTGCCCGCATCTCGTGGTCGTGCGGTAGCGTTCTCGCTTCCCACGCCCGGGTTCCCGGGTTCGATTCCCGGCGGGGTCAGGGATTTTCTCTGCCTCGTGATGGCTGGGTGTTGTGTGCTGTCCTTAGGTTAGTTAGGTTTAAGTAGTTCTAAGTTCTAGGGGACTTATGACCACAGCAGTTGAGTCCCATAGTGCTCAGAGCCATTTTTGAACCTTCTTTTATTTATTGACTTTGGGGACGTGCCCATACAGCCATCTCAACAGTGGAATGTCAGCTATGACGATACGAATGTCAAGACAACACCAAATCCACGAGAGGATAATATTTCCGACCAGGCCTGGAACCTCCCTTTATGTTCGCCACCTGCCGCGATGATCGTACAGCTACCGAGACGGACGATTGCAGTCGTTGATCACTGTTTCTGGAGCAAGTAAGCAGTGGATTGTAAACGTAGAACGAACATGACTGCTGACTCAGTCCTGTACAAAGTATTCCAGAACCTTCTCGCCTACCGAAACGCTCAAGTTTTATAAACTGTTTGAAACACACAAAAATGTTTCTCTTATTGTTAAGAGAGACGGAACAATGCTGTCGAATTCGTCTCTGCAAGTAGATCTACAATGGGGAGATTTACAACCAACAGTCTTTTATTTAAGGATTTTACATTACATCATCGATTTCGGGATTATAGAATGCTTTCTTCATACACCCGCCAGGTTAGCCGAGAGCGCTAATGCGCTGCTTCCTGGACTCGGGTAGGCGCGCCGGCCCCGGATCGAATCTGCCCGACGAATTACCGACATGGGCCGGTGTGCCGGCCAGGCTGGATGTGGTTTTTAGGCGGTTTTCCACATCCCACTAGGTGAATACGGGGCTCGTCCCCACGTTCCGCTTCACTTACACGACTCACAGACGTCTGAACACGTTCTGATTATTTCATGGATTACATTAGACCCAGATATCTGGGGTACACTAATTCCGCCCCGTAGGGACATGGGGTGGCGGCAGGACGGGCATCCAGCCACCCCTTAAAATTAACTTTACCAAATCCGCTCCTAACCGTACTGACCCTGCGCAACCACGGGATACGGCACCAGCAAAAGA
The DNA here is from genome assembly GCF_021461395.2 of Schistocerca americana. Lineage (NCBI taxonomy): Eukaryota > Metazoa > Arthropoda > Insecta > Orthoptera > Acrididae > Schistocerca > Schistocerca americana. Next base: position 213,211,582 of record NC_060124.1, on the reverse strand, counting down.
AAGAAAGAATGCTTTCTTCATATATTCGTACATCCGCCTTCATTAATTAAAATTCCATGACGTCATCCAACCGAAATGGCCATTTCTGAAATTTGTAAATGCTATTTGGTATGGATAACCTATGTGAATTTCTGTTAAACGTAACAACTATATGGACATCTGAAGATAGGATTCTATAATCGCGAAATCTGTAATGTACGATGAGTCTCGCAAATGGAAGACAACTGAGTGGAAATGTACCTTGTAAACGAGTGATAGACGTAAAAACAGTTGCCACATATCAAACAGTAGGATGAGGGTACATCTCACGTATTTAATCTTACTGTAGCACAGAAAAGAGTAACGTATGCGTCCATGAAGTGGAGAACAGACGACAACCTCAAATGCGAATAAAGAGTTGAGGACGCACAGAAATATGTCTGCCCAGAAGATTGAGTTTAAAACCATTTCTCCTTAATAAAATACTCATTTTTCGTAGAAAACTAGAAGAGAAGAATAAAACAACGAAGTGTACGGAGTGTAGGCGAATAAGTAACTTACTCGTCAATAATTATACTAAGAAAAATCTACAGTTGAGGCAGAATTGGATGGAAACTGTTCGGCTTCAGAAGGGGGCGAAGGTGTAAGAGATGCAACCTGGACTGTCAAAAATAATTAGAGCAAATTGCCGGGAGAAAGATAGCTTCAGCTTGGACAATTTTTTTTGATTTGTAAAAGGTCTTTGATACAGTTCGGTGGATTAAACTTTCAGATGTCATGAAGCAGATCGGAATGAAAAGGAAAGCCATGAGGTTGATGTGTAATCTAAGTGTGACTCAGAGAGTAACAATAAGAACAGGATTTGAGATGACAGAAATAATTAAAATCAATGATTGGGTTAGACAAGGTTATTGTCTAAAACCTAGCCTTCTTCGTATTTTTTTAGTTGATGTAGCTAAAAGTCGCTTTAAAAAGAGTGGTGTGACAATAATACGAAGGATAAGCAAATGTATAAAATTTGTTGATACATGTCAATACTTAGTGGAAAGGCCACTAACATGTTAGGAGAAATGAATACCAGCTGCTCCTGATAGAATGTTTGAAGGGACCAAGCATCTGAGTTGATCAATATCTTATTCACCTTCCAGGACGAAACCTGTGCATGTCTAACCATCAGTCTGCGTCTAGAGTTAATCCACGAGAGAACATTTTCTAAAAGTTTGCGTAGTGTATATGTGATGCGGGACGTGGGTACCAACCCGTCTTTCACCTAGTGGAGTGTGGTAAACCGTCTAAATATCACTTTCGGGCTGACCGACTCACCAGTCCTCGTCGTTAACCTTAAAGTAAGCTGTGAGGAATATGCAGATAAATGTGAAGAAGACTATGGCAAAGGTTTTTTTTTACCATGCAATCAAAGAAGATAAAAACGAGTAATTTTTATTCAATATGAACCGTCTATATTCGCAATGACGCGAATTATGTAGTATTCCGGTTTACTTCGGTCTGACGGCGGTCACCGTTGACTGAAATTAATTACCTGATGAATGAACTTTTGTATTCCGTGACGGGACAAATGGCTCTGAGCACTATGGGACTTAACATCTGAGGTCATCAGTCCCCTAGAACTTAGAACTACTTAAACCTAACTAACCTAAGGAAATCACACACATCCATGCTCGAGGTAGGATTCGAATCTGCGACCGTAGCGGTCGCGCGGGTCCAGACTGTAGCGCCTAGAACCTCTCGGCCACCCCGGCCGGCCGTGACGGGACACATAGTTTAAAAAAGACATGCTTTTCTTTTTGTTGCCAGTCTGCACTTTACGAGGATTTTCTTCTCAGCCGACGACAATGTTGGGAAAGCCAAATGAGGCAGTAGAACAAATTTATAGCTTCAGATATGTAGTATAGAAAATAAGGAGTAACATGACTTGTAATCAACAGACAAAAACAAGAACGGTTGTCGCAAAAGATAGGCGTTTTACACGACGAGTAGTATTTCTGTGGTTCATTAAATAAACAATTAAGGAAAAGCTTAATGAGCAAAACGTGAAGGAAGTGTTTGTTCATATTCTCAGTGTTGAGCTAGTGATAATTGGGAAGACTGAGAGCAAAACAGTTTCAACACCAGCCATTGATAAGTTACAAAAAATTAAATACGATTAAATTGGTTCTGTTCAGTTGCACATGAGCGGAGATGCTGTGACAATTATCAACATAATAATAACGAAATGTTGCCCTCTGTGGAAGCGCAACACAAGCACTGCGACGGAGAAGAGAAATGCTTGCAGGTATTTTGAGATGCGGATTTGAAGAATAATGGAAAATAAGAAATGAACAAACAAAATAAGGAATGTGGTCGTGTTACATGAGATGAATGGGAAAAGCCAAATGCTGGAAGCAACAGGACGACGAAACGGAATTGGCTAAGACATGAATGAGAGTAGACTCTATAATAAAGCATACACTAGAAGGATTGATAGCTGAGAACAGGACAAGAGTCAGAAGAAGATACCACTTAACTGGTGACATCAAGAGTAACGCAGCTACGATTGGCGAAAAACTGGGGAGAATGGAGACTGCTGAACTTGCAGTGATGGACCTGCTTAACGAACGGAACATAGTATCATAATCAATGGCAGCAGCAGCAGTAGCAGCATACTCCATAGAAGAACTGTGCATAGTAGGAGTGCGGGGATGAGTTGTAGAATATGTTCAGCCCGCTTCTACAAGACGGTGTAGGATTTCCCGTACTTTGTCACTACTGACAAGAGGACGCCACGATGTTTGGAACGCGGATTTACTGCAAACTTCGTACACTCTTGGTACTCCACGAAGACAACAAAATGTGTAAGCAGGAACGCCTACTTCTCAAGCGTTATTGAGAAAATCGCAAGATAATTTCGGATGTCGGTCTGAACTGAGTTAATGGATCAACAACGAACTGAAACGGGTGTCTTTTCGACGTCCGCCCCGAGCAGATACAACGAACGAAAACGAACAAAATGAGATATTAAAAAAAAAAGAGGTTAGCGTTCAAGCCCCGTAATCACTGGATCGAGTCCGGTTCACCTGTTTTTTTTTTTTTTTTTTATTTTCAACACAGTCATTTTCCTTACTATTTATATTACAGTTGATATAATGGGGAAAATACGTGTAATCGGATGAACTTTTATTAAATTTACAATGTTATTTGGCAGTCTACTAGTTTTTATTATCACAAATAATATAATATTCATAACTATCGACTAGTAAACGACTAAACACAGAAAAAGATACTGAAAATGTATGCTTGTCCGTGACTTGAGAAATACCTTATACCTGGAAGGAGCCCGAAACGACTTGTTATCTCCAAGTTTTGACCGGCACAGACGACTTTCGAAAGATGTACAATTAATCGTCGCTTTCGACATTACGAGTTCAAGTTGCAGGATGGTATTTTTCTTAAAAACACGGAAAACATAAAGGTAAACGGCACCAGCTGCATTGAATAACTGCTATGTTTCCGCATACGCAAGGTCTTTTGACGTTTTCCGTGGAAAAACAAACCTCGTTAACATTTTCAAAAACCTCTCTTTCAGACGAAAACTTGGAAGCAAACCATGCATAACGCAATATTTCCTTAAAAATCGGCGCTGATAATTGGTTATGCAGCATCGAGTGTATTTTAATAGCGTCTTCCCAGAAGCAATTTCTCGTTCTCTTTCGGTTAAATACGAACAGTTTTGAATACACGGGCAACCATACATTTGCGGTATCACTTTATGCGTCTGGTCGTTTACTAGTCGATAGTTATGAATATTCTATTATTTGTGATAATAAAAACTAGTAGACTGCCAAATAACATTGTAAATTTAATAAAAGTTCATCCGATTACACATATTTTTCCCATTAAATCTATTGTAATATAAATAGTAAAGAATATGACTGTGTTGAAAATTAAAAAAAAACTGACGAACGTATCTCGATCTAGTGATCCAGCGGCTTGACCACCAACCACTTTTTTTTTTTTTTTTTTTTTTTTAAATTTCTTCTTTATTGTTCGTTGAATTTGTTCAGGGCAGACGTCCGATGACACCCGTTCAGTTTGTTCGTTGATCCGTCCAGCTCAGTATTATTATTAGAAAGGGTAGCTAACGCTCTCACCGAACACGCTTTTTTTAATTTTTAATCTCATTTTGTTCTCTTTCGTTCGTTCCATCTGCTCGGGGCGGACGTCGTAAGACATCCGTTAAGTTCGTTGTTGATCCATTTGTTCAGTTTTTTTATTACAGAGGGCTGCTAACCCTCTGATCAAACACGCTGAGCTACCGTGCCGGCGTCACGCTGAGCTACCGTGCCGGCACCACTCGGATGCAGCCGCTTCATGGTAAAAATGGCCACGTACAGATATATATTTGACGACCGAAATTATCTTACGACTTTCCCAGTAACGCTTGAGAAGTACGCGCTACTGCTTACACATTTTGTTGTCCTCATGGAGTACTACGAGTGTACGAAGCTTACACTAAATCTGCGATCCAAACGTTGTGGCCTCCCCTTGTGAGTGAGGGAAGACAGCTTTTAATAAGGAAAGATTCTAGAAATCAAGCTTCAAAACATGTGGGAGAACAAGTAAATGAATACAAGTACTCTTGCCACCCATTAATTGCAATGACTGCGCTATGAAACGAAATATGAAAGACCTGCAGTCCGCGGAGTGGTACGTACCGACCACACACAACGCAACCATATGTCGTTCCTCTTCGCCACGATGACATAAATCACCTTGTGGGTGACTTCAGCCAGTGGCTGCCGTACCGTGTCTGCTACGAGTAGAATGTGCCGCCAACGTCTTCATTATACGCTTTTATCCCTGCTGAAGAGCTCTGAGCGAGTCAATTAACTGTTATGGTTGCGATTAAACCGGCAGTTGGCGGCCCACGGAGGTAGACGTGAATGTGCCGGCGTGATGCCTGAATACCACGGTCGTATTCATGAGCGCCGGCGTCACGCAAACGACCCAACGCCGTGCTTCAGTAATCCGTACTTAGTCTCCGGACAAATTTCCCCGATCACTTCTTACATGTTGCTCCACTCTTCCACACAGACAGGTTCTTTCTCTGACTCGTTGAGAAGCTAAAGTAACGACTTCAACGACGATGTACCGGAACGAAAGCGGAGAGCTTTGTACCTCATTAATCAATATGTATCTGACAATGAGGCCGACTAAACTGCAATAGTTACTGTGATTGACAGACAGTCAGTTCTAAAAGAAAGTGTACGCCATAATTTTAAATGTAACGTCCGCAGCGACGTCTCCGGTAGTGGTCTCGAATCTGTACTCAATGCGCGTTTGCACAGTGTACAAACAAACAGTGTGAGAGTTGAATGTTTTGTGTTGTCGGCTGGAGTTTTACCTATTTCCACTTAATTCGAGTAAATTTCCACGCTGAACAAAATGTGGAATATTTATCAAAAATGTCTTCTGAGGTGCGTTAAGGAGCTATTTGTTTCGAACGAGGAACAATGGGTGGTTCAAGAGGATAGTGGTCCGTAACATCCCGTCCTCTCTGTACAGCATAGAAACAAGACAACAGGGTGTTCACGATGGATTGGCCTACAATGTCTCCGGCTGCAAATCCGATCGCATTTTGATCGTATATTAAGGTGAAGCATAAAGGAAAGCCAGTATTTACTTTGAAGCAGCTGTCATAAAAATCAGGTCGATATGGAGAGCGTTACCGAGAGAATAAGCAGAAAATCTCGTGAAAAGCATGCCTAAAAGGTTCAAATGGCTCTGAGAACTATGGGACTTAGCTTCTGAGGTCATCAGTCCCCTAGAACATAGAACTACTTAAACCTAACTAACCTAAGGACATCACACACATCCATGCCATCCATGCCCGAGGCAGGATTCGAACCTGCGATCGTAGCGGTTGCACAGTTCCAGACTGTAGCGCCTAGAACTGCTAGGCGCTTAAAATGTGCCAAGCTATAATCGATAATGGCGGGCGATTGGATTACGTGTTAGGTAATTGTGCAATTAGTACTGACAAGTATTTTCATGCAAACATTATTTATAGTAACATCTTTTGTTTCATACAGATGACTGCCTACACTTTCTTGTGGTACTGACTATATAACTGCATCACTTCCTATTTCAAAGATGACAATCTAATGTTTCCCTACTTTTCCACTGCATTAATCGACTGCTCAGACTTAGCATTTTATTCTTTGTAATGGTTATCGTACGGCATATGAGAATATTGTTGACCTCAATGGTCGTTATCTATTGATTACGAATTTTTGTGCAGGACAATACAAAGGCAAACAGAAAAAAATAATTGAAGAAATACATCGAACTACTATCAGCGATACTTTACTGACAAAAGTGGGATATGAGAAACACAGTGGTACCACCATCGCATTTTTGGATGTGTATAGGGAGAGTGTCTGACAAATAAATATAGTTTTTTCACACATAACAACATGATAGATGCGTGTAGATAGGTGCATCGGACAAGTCTTTGGGCCGAAGAAAACAAGAGAACTATTAGAAGGGTGATTAGAACTTAATTCTACGTCGGCAAAAAAAGTTCAAGAGTATTATCAATCCTGCGAAACTAATTTATTTTAGCCATATTTCATTACCATAAACCTTATTTTAGGTAACTTGCTATAAAATGGAAGCTTACCGTAGCATACATTCATTAATTCCGTATAGGCCATCTTTGGACCACGTTATTTCAACTGTCTTGCCTTACGTCTTCTGATGTTTGCCCAGTGCTCCCGCATTCGTTCTCGGTGTTGCTTTTTCCTCTCCTGGCTCCAAGCCTTTCCTGTTTTTAGTTTTGGCTTTTCTTGGAAACCCTGCCACGCCGTAAGTTTCTCCTTGAGTGGGGTACGCTTCTAGATGTCATCATGGGTGGTCCCCACTTCTTTAAGATATTTCTCCACCTCTGTGAACCAGGCCCATTTTGTTTTCTTCTCCTGAAAGTAGGTGATCATACGATTGGTGAGTCTTCCAGGGCTCATTCGGGCCATATGTCCATAAAACATAATCCTTATTTTCCGGATGGTACCGGTTATCTTCTCTAAGTGGGAATACAGTTCATGATTATGACGTCTTATACATTGCCCAATCTCTTTGATGGGACCTAAGATCTTTCTCAAAATCTTCCTTTCCTTGGCCTCCAGTTTTTTCGATTAGGCCTTTCTTGTTCATTACTAGGCATTCAGAAGCGTACAAGACCTCCGGACGGATAACACTATAGTAATGCTTTAACTTTGCATTGAACGAAACTGATCTTTTGTTGTAGATGTTTTTGGTTAAATGGAATGCCATTTCCGTTTTGTTCGTGCTTGATATGAAGGCTTCTTTCTCTGATAAGGTGGCTATTATCCATTCTCCGAGATATTTAAATTCTTCAACTCGCTTAATTTTACCTTGACCCACTACAAGCTCCCTTGGTGGTGAATTTGTGTTCGTTATAAACTGGGTTTTCTCCAATGAAAGTTGGAGGTCAGTGTTCTGAGCTTGTGCCTTAAGCTCATTAATCTGTCTCTCGGCTGTTTCCGTGGAATCAGAAAAAAATTGCAAGATCATCTGGAAAAGCGAGACAATCGATTTCAAGATTTTTTTTTTGTTGCAACCCAGCCTGACACCATTTTTTATTCCTTGGTTTTCCAGTTCTTTGCGCCACTCACGAATCACCTTCTCGAGGGCACAGCTGAAGAGCAGAGGTGAGAGCCCATCTCCTTGTCTCACTCCAGTATTTATTTCAAAAGCTTATGCTGTTTCTCCTCTGAATTTCACATTTGAAGTTGTAATGCTTAGTGTTTCTGGATTATAGCTTTGGTCTTCTTGTCCAGGCCGAGTTCTTCTAGAATTCTGATCAGGGTTTTACGATCAATCGAATCGTATGCCTTTTTGAAATCCACAAAGGTCACATCAAAATTTTTATTCCTGAGATTCAGGTACGAAAGGCTGTATTGGAGGTTCATTATCAGTTCGACGCCTGATCGCCCCTTCCTGAAACCTCCTTGATACTCTCCCATCTGCCGGCCGGTGGGGCGGTGCGGTTCTAGGCGCTTCAGTCTGGAACCGCGTGACCGCTACGGTCGCAGGTTCGAATCCTGCCTCGGGCATGGATGTGTGTGACGTCCTTAGGTTAGTTAGGTTTAACTAGTTCTAAGTTATAGGGGACTGATGACCACAGATGTTAAATCCCATAGTGCTCAGAGCCATTTGAACCATTTTTTTGTTCTGTCCTAGTTTGCAGATCTTACGACAGAATCTTATAGGTTGTTGATATGAGAGAGATACCACGATAGTTATTTACATCTGTTGTGTCGCCTTTCTTATGAAGAGGATGAATTAGAGCAGAATTCCAGCCATGTGGGAGTCTTACCGTAGCAATTTATAAAGTAATTGTCTGTTTCAGTTGTCATCGTGAAATATGAATTTCATGTCGATGCAATAATCGGATCACAATGTGTGTCAATAAATTCAAGATTTTTTAAAATAAAATGTCAATTGTCTCCTGACCCCCCCTCTCTCCCCTCTCCCCGACACTCCTCAAATTACTAAACTGAGGATTTCTTTATATCACATTCCAAACTAATCCCTTCTTGTCGTCAAGTTATGCCTTAAATTGCTTTCTCACAAATTTGAAGGAGTATCACCTCACTAATTATCAGATCTGCCCATCGAAATTTAGCATTCTACACATTTCAACAGCTTGAGAGATGTGTAACGGGCAAAACGATGAGCAGTGGTTGTTCATGCTTTTGCATTTACGCGGTACTGTTTCTTCAAAGATAACATTGCGGATGAAAATTTTATGTTTTCTTAGGCCAAAATCGTACTTTTCGCTGTCGTCGTCTTAAGTACGAAGAACGATTTGATGCGGCTCTCGTCGCTGCTCAATCTTGCGCAAGCCTCTTCAACTCTGCATAACTGTCGCATTCTGCAGCCATTTGAATTCCAAGTCTTTGTCTCCCTCTACAATTCTCCCCCCCCCCCCCTCCCCCCGAAGCTTCCCTGTAACGCCATCCAGCGGGCCAACCATAGCGCCATCTGGTTTCCCCCTTCAAGCTAGACAAGTTTCGTTCTTTATAGTTTTTTCGTTTGACGCTTATTTCGTGAGATATTTGGCCCGGTCACGATCAGTGGACCACCCTGAATATGAACTGAGAATATGTGAAAGGACTCTGCAGCAAACAGTAGTTAGGGATATTGGTCTGTAATTTTGCGGGTCTTTTCTTTTACCTTTCTTATATACTGGAGTCACCTGTTCTAAACTGCGGTCTCTCGAAATTTGCTAGAAAATCCCAAGAAATTCTGGTCGTATGTAAAGTACACAAGCGGCAAGACGCAGTCAATACCTTCGCTGCGCAGTGCCGATGGTACTGTTACCGACGACTGTGCCGCTAAAGCGGAGTTATTGAACGCAGTTTTCCGAAATTCCTTCACCAGGGAAGACGAATGGAATATTCCAGAATTTGAAACACGAACAGCTGCTAGCATGAGTTTCTTAGAAGTAGATACCTTAGGGGTTGCGAAGCAACTCGAATCGCTTGATACGGGCAAGTCTTCAGGTCCAGATTGTATACTGATTAGGTTCCTTTCAGATTACGCTGATACAATAGCTCCCCACTTAGCAATCATATACAACCGCTCGCTCAGCGATAGATCTGTACCTACAGATTGGAAAATTGCGTAGGTCGCACCAGTGTTTAAGAAGGGTAGTAGGAGTAATCCATCGAACTACAGACCTATATCATTGACGTCGGTTTGCAGAAGGGTTTTGGAGCATATACTGTATTCAAACACTATGAATCACCTCGAAGGGAACGATCTATTGATACGTAATCAGCATGGTTTCAGAAAATATCGTTCTTGTGCAACGCAGCTAGCTCTTTATTCGCACGAAGTAATGGCCGCTATCGACAGGGGATCTCAAGTTGATTCCGTATTTCTAGATTCCCGGAAAGCTTTTGACACCTTTCCTCACAAGCGGCTTCTAAACAAGCTGCGGGCCTATGGGGTTTCGTCTCAGTTGTGCGACTGGATTCGTGATTTACTGCCAGGAAGGTCGCAGTTCGTAGTAATAGACGGCAAATCATCGAGTAAAACTGAAGTGATATCAGGTGTTCCCCAGGGAAGCGTCCTGGGACCTCTGCTGTTCCTGATCTATATAAATGACCTGGGTGACAATCCGAGCAGTTCTCTTAAGTTGTTCGCAGATTATGCTGTAATTTACCGTCTAGTAAGGTCATCCGAAGACCAGTAGCAGTTGCAAAGCGATTTAGAAAAGATTGCTGTATGGTGTGGCAGTTGGCAGTTGATGCTAAATAACGAAAAGTGTGAGTTCCAAAAGAAATCAGTTGGAATTCGATTACTCGATAAATAGTACAATTCTCAAGGCTGTCAATTGAACTAAGTACCTGGGTATAAAAATTACGAACTTCAGTTGGAAAGACCACATAGATAATATTGCGGGGAAGGCGAGCCAAAGGTTGCGTTTCATTGGCAGGACACTTAGAAGATGCAACAAGTCCACTAAAGAGACAGCTTACACTACACTCGTTCGTCCTCTGTTAGAATATTGCTGCGCGGTGTGGGATCCTTACCAGGTGGAATTGACGGAGGAGATCGAAAGGGTGCAAAAAAGGGCAGCTCGTATGGTTATTATCACGAAATAGGGGAGAGAGTGTGGCAGATATGATACGCGAGTTGGGATGGAAGTCATTAAAGCAAAGACGTTTTTCGTCGCAGCGAGATCTATTTACGAAATTTCAGTCACCAACTTTCTCTTCCGAATGCGAAAATATTTTGTTGAGCCCAACCTACATAGGTAGGAATGATCATCAAAATAAAATAAGTGGAATGGTAGAGAGATAGTATGATTGTGGTTCGATGAACCCTCTGCCAAGCACTTAAATGTGAATTGCAGAGTAATCATGTAGATGTAGATGTGAGGAACAAACGTAATGCTGAGCTTGTGGTCAGAGAAGAGACGGACAGGAGATGGGTCCGTGAGGCTATGCACACCCGGCCATCGGCCGCAGCGTAGAGAATCGCGACCCGGCGGAAGCCGCCGCCGTCTGCGGTCCGCTCCACAAATCAGGGTCCGCTCCATAAACATGTCGCCTCCCGCGCACTTGGCGCGGCAGCGGCAAAAACCGGCCGGAGAGCCCCGCGATTTAATACGGCCGGCCAGCCGGCCATCTAGCCTGCCGCGCGCGGCGGTATTTAAACCACGGCGACCGCCCCGCGGGCCGTGCATTCCGTCCGCCGTCGCGCCGGCGCTTTCGAGGCTACACGGGCGCCGTGCCCCGTGTGTGAATGGCAGCGGCGCTCTAAGTGGCGCATTCCGAACACGGGTTCATTCAGTCGGCCGTTCGACTGCCAGTTGAAATTTACGACACGCGCTGCGTGCTAGCGTGCAGAGAACGACGGGAGCAGGACAACAGATGTTGTCCGGCAGCATTTAATTCATTTCACTGCGGGACGATACCTCCATTTGCTTTTGGCGTCCCATTAAGGACAGATATAGAGCAAAATGCATTCTTGTACGTAAACGTATGTACAGGTTTATTCTAAATGATGGACCCCAGTTTTCAGAATTTCGTATTTATACCAATGAAAAGAGGAAGTTTCAAAGTTCTTTTTCATAATGTTTGATATCAGTTTAATATTTTGTGATTATGAAACTTTCTGGCAGATTAGAACTTTGTGCCGGACCGAGAATCGAAATCGGGACCTTTGCCTTTCGCGGGCAAGTGCTCTACCATCTTTTTTTTTTTTTTTTTTTTTTTTTTGGGGGGGGGGGGGGGGTTGATGATGGACCAGTGTGGGCTCGGGGGGACCACCTGAGCTACCCAGGCACGACTCAGGCCCCGTCCTCACAGTTTTACTTCTGACAGTATCTCGTCTCCTACCTTCCAAACTTTGCAGCTCTCCTGCGAACCTTGCAGAACTAGTACTTCTGAAAGAAAGGATATTGCTTAGCCACAGCCTGGGGTATGTTTCCAGAATTCTCATTCTGGAAATTTGTAATTAATTAGTTTTTTATAATTATTCAATAATTTGAAATGTGATAAATGTTACAAACGTTCAATGTGGCCACCGTTGGCTGCACGGTCAAACATCGACGCGGGAGCCAAAAGCGTCCCACACACGCGAAAGCGTATCTGCTGTTACTGAATGGACGGAGGCAGTGATCAGGTTCTGCAAATCGTTCAGAGTGGTTGGTAGAGGCGGGACGTAAACAGCTTCCTTCACATAACCCCATTGATATCAAACATTATGAAATAAGATTTTAAAACTTCCTCTTTTCATTGGCATAAAGCTTGTTCATTTTCGATTTGTACTTGAACACATACGAACTATTGAAAATGGGTCCTTCATTTAGAATAACCCTGTATCTCCAAAACTGTTACAGCTAAAGTAGAAAAACTTGAGACTACTGTGTACAACATAATCCTTCATATTCTGTGCACTTTTGGTTTGAAAACGCACATCCACATACATTTTATAAGGATTTCAGTTTTTATTGCCATTGTTTCTATACTATACCTTTTCTCGTAAATTAAACAAGCAATAAAAATGGAATTTCATACTTTGCAGAAGCATAAGACGCTACTAAAACGCGCTGGATCAGATTTTTGTTTAAGGCCATAGTTGCTTTGTAATTAAGTTTTCAGTTTTGTGTTACCCGAGGCTGCTCTATTTTTCTCGCATCTTAAAGGAGAAATTTTTGCAACGGTTGAAGTGTGGCACAGGATTATTCAGTAAGTAATTCTTAAGAGCTACGCCAAATTTCACGATGTCAGCCTTTACAGTTCCTGAGAAAAGGCGCATTATAGGACAAAAAAGTCAGCTTATGGTGATTCGCATTTAATTTTTTTTATTTCAGTTTTTGACAATATTCCTAGGCCTAAGTGGCTGATGCTGTCCATATCTACAATATTTCCTGTCTTCCTGCAGAAATTTGTTAACAAATTAGGTCCTGACACGAATTTTGGGAGGTGGGTTATGCGAGAAAATCAGTCGCTGAGAAGAACTATGGAAGGCTCACCCATATGGATAAAAACGAGGCGGTGCAGTAGGAACACCCTGGCCTCGTATTCGAGAGGGCGATGGATGGTGGTTTAAATCCCTGTCCTACCAACCACATTCAGATTTTCCGTTGTTTCCTAAATCGTTTACGGAAAATTTCCTCAGAATTGCTCTGAATAGGACATGGCTTATTTCCTTTGAGCTTCCTTCCCAATCTTAGCTTGTGCACCGTCTCTAATGATCGAGCCTCCCTTCCTTTTACGGATAATAAATCAAATATAAGGCTCGACAAAGTAAATCGGCAACTCTATGATAGTAACTGTAACATCGGAGATCGCCTGTCACATAATAACTTTTATAATATTCAACTGTAGCAAATGAGCAGAAATAGAAAACATAGAACTAACACAGACACATATGATTTGGAAACAACTAACCGAACATTGGTCTGTTACACCGAACTCGCATACGTGTCGTTAAATGACTTGTTATTTAGATTTGTTAATTTCCCGTAGTGTCTACTTCACATTAAGGAGTGCATTAATATTTCTGTCCGATTCTAATCCTTCTCTTTTTTTAATTTTTTACGGAGAACTTACAATGTAAAATTTCACTCTTCGCAAATGTATGGGACAAAATCTGGTAGCCTTTACTGCAAAACAAATACTTTGTACACGAAAGTGAGTCACCATGTTGATACAAATATAAAATAGAAATTGATGGTGTTCATGGAAGAAAAGCATTAAAAACTTTTAGAAAATGGTATGGTTGATTACTATTAGAAACGGACAAAGCTTTTCGCAAAATTACTGTGGAGGAAATTGATCAGGGTAAGCTCGTAGTAGTTTGAGTGAAGCGAGCATACGGAGTCATCATTAACACGTACGTCCCTCGTTCGTTTTGTATATAAAAATTATAAGCAACCACCTTTTTTCTCAAATTCAAGGCTAGTGATTTTTCTAGAGGTCTGTGTTTCATCGCTCATTGTTTCAAATGGCTCTGAGCACTATGGGACTCAACTGCTGAGGTCATTAGTCCCCTAGAACTTAGAACTAGTTAAACCTAACTAACCTAAGGACATCACACACATCCATGCCCGAGGCAGGATTCGAACCTGCGACCGTAGCGGTCTCGCGGTTCCAGACTGCAGCGGCAGAACCGCGCGGCCACTTCGGCCGGCGTCGCTCATTGTACAAGGCATGTATAATTCGGCAAATTATTGTGATTTCCAAAACCGTCTTGACTAAACAGATAGGCTAAGAGACAAAATATGGAAACATTTCCTTTTTCTACTTAGAAAAGAGACTTTCTCGTTTAACAAGTGTAATAATTTAAAATGAAAACATATAGTTGTTTGTGTATTGCAAACTGAGTATTTTGCACTTAGAAATAATAATAATAATTAATCAGAGAAGCATAATAAAAAAGGGTATTCGGTCTGCTTACGTGAATGTTGTATAAAAATTTTCCTCTTATTTGATGACTGAAATCTGGTTACACAAAATAAAACAAGAGAAAGGACATAGTATAAAATGGTATGTTGGCCTCATAACTTGTAACAAAGAGAGCGATACATAACAACTAAGAACGCCAAAGATGATGATGATTATATTAGTTTCCGGGAGTTCGGTGGTAAGAAGGCGGAAGGCAAAATAGAAAACGTTTTATAAGCATGTAGATGGAGACAGACCCACAGCACAGAAGTTGTACCTTTGGTGTCGCTCAGAACATAACGGTACCTATGTTTACACTACTACAGGAGCGATGTAGACACTAAAAGTCATTTGTGTGTTGAAATGATATTGCGATAATATTCCATCGTTAGTGGGCCGTTATCTCAGCGACGATGACAGTCAACGATGGGGAATTATTAACAAAAGTCAACATTGGTGGCTACCCCATTTCTACTGCGCTATTGCGCCATAGGGAATGTTCTGGTTGAAACAGTGTTACTCTACACGTCGAATTGGACGGCTGCGCAGATGTGCACGTAGTTTCAGCTTTGTAGCTTCAATAGCTTCAAGACGTCATCTATACCAACTCCCTAAGTTACATGAATGAATTTCGGTGCGCATTTAAAATTAGACGAAGTAGTTGTTTATGTATGTATTTACTTTTGTTTACAACAGATATTTCACTTGATGGTATTGTCATGGCAAATTTGCTTTCATGATTAGGCGCCTCATTTGTTCTCGAGAAAATCGATCATATTACTTTCTTCAGTAAAATATACATGCAAATATAGAACTAAAACGAGATCTCCAGTGAAAGAGCGAATTAAGCCCAGAAATTTAACTGTATAATACTGTAGTGAAATTGTTGCATTTGCTACAGAATTTCCCTGCGGGATGTGTGCCGTAAAGTCGATAGTAATCACACGTATCGAAATAATCAGTAGATGAAAATTGAGGTGAATGCTTTAAATTCACTCCTAGACCTATTCTGTAAGTTATATGAAACAAGTTGTGGAACGCAAGGAATGATGATAACTTGAAACAAAGAAAACGCCATTACCCCTTCCCGCAACCGCTGATGAGCTCAAACAGTAGAAATAAGAGCATGCAACTATAACGCTGGGTTTATGGGAGTGTAGCGTTACGCGTACGTTTTAAATTTTAGAACACTCTCTACATGGTCCTCCTGATGTGCCTCCAATAAAGGTTGAAGTCTTGAAGAAATTTATACAGTGGTACAATCGTTAAGTCAAGAACGCGACTAAACGAAATAAATTTACGATTCGGAATAACAAGCACCTGCCTCCATGATGTGTCTTTTATTATCCTCGCCATACATTTCAGTTGTTACATTCTGAAAGGAATCGAAAATCTTACTCATCTTTCACCAGGCATGTCAACGTACGAACTCTTGAATGATCGTAGAAATACCACTATAATGTGCATTTATGGTCAAAGAAATGTCAATTTTTAGTATCACAATAAATGAAACGCCTGTTACAAGAACGCGACTTTTCTTCATGCCTGCTGCTTATATTTTACGAAGTTGGTACCATGTGCAATGGCACAGAAATACATAGCAGAGTTAGTAATTTGGCACCAATTTCATTCGATAACTGAAAAAATATGTAATTATTTTTATAATAAACGAGTCTCGGTTTAGCTGATGAGACCCACATGTTGTCGAAAGACTGGAAAGCTTGGAAATTCTACGGACGTGAAAATTGTTGGTTAACAGGATGTAAACTGAAGACAATTAAAATTGGCAAAAAGGAAGAGGCACCTAGTAAAAGATGAAAAGATCTTGTACGTCTAGGAACGAAAGTTCAGCATCGATACCAACAATGCTCGTAATGGAACAGTCACGGAACAGTTAATTAAAAATGAGAAGCAGTTTAAGAGAAAATAGCTGCCAAACCGTAAACGTAATATTTAAAACCTATGTCTTCCAAAACAATGAAAAAAATGCCAGTTATAATTGCAAAACGAAATTGGAGCCCCATGGTTTCCATTCTAAGCATCTGTATCATTAAAAAGCTGTCCCCGAACCCAGTACCATTCGCAGCGTTGGAGGCACAAAAATTCGACTTTCGGGTACTTATTGACCAGATTTAAAAATTTCAAATGGTGTCATAATCTATTTATTAAGAGGCGCAATCTTATGTTAAAAGTTTAACACAGCAAGACTAGTATTACAGTCTGGAACTGTGTGTTTATCTTGAGGTAGCGTAACTGACACGGGGCAAATATCTGAAATTTATTCATGAAGTATTTGAGAATGGGAGCACTTAGGGACTTCCAATAAACTTCACACATAACTTGACATCTTTACGAAACTTTTTGTAGTTGATATCCCTAGAAAATGATGAATGAATTAAAGTTTATCGCTTACTAGATTTCAACTGTTCGTGCAACCACACTTCAGCATCAAACATGAAATTTTAATTTATTACCTCTTTACTGCCTGATCCACGCCCTACACAGTTTGCAGACATTATCCACATGTATCACCAAATGTGCCTTCAAAACTGTATCAATGTGCGCCTCATATTTCAGCAGACTCAACAGCATAAACATTTACTTGTGTGAAGAACCAGGTTTTGCTTAAAATCAAGCGCAAATTATACTTGCATTCATCCAGTGTTTTGTAACGAGAGAACGTGGGGACTTCTAAGAAACTTTAAGCAGAGTTTCAAATCTTTCCTACACTTTTCCCTTCTTTCACGCTTATATTTGACGCGTTAGCTCATTTGTAAGGTAATCAGACGGTTGAACCAGTTTTTCACATGGGACTTCGATTCTGTAAAGACTCAGGGACTTTCTGGTTATTATAGAACTTACGCCTGAAGACAAATAACGCTCAAAACGAAAAACGTAAGGTTTTTTAATGTATAAAAACCATCGAGTTGATGTAAGTGGATCATTTTACTTACTTCCAAAATAAATTTATGTCTTGAGGCTTTTACAGTTCCAGATAAAATTTGCACCATGACAATAGGTCATCAGTGCAGCTCGCTCTAACTTTCAGTGGATATGAAACTATGTCTGCAAATATTATCTGCAACCGATTGTATAATAAATAATGACGGATATTTCGTATAATTCCACCCGCTGCCTTTCTAGTTACAGTCACCTGTCGATTGACGAAGATTGAGTACATCAGTACAAGTGTAGCGTCTCTTCTCGTAGAATGAAATATACAATGGAGTCACGGTAACTATTTCACAGTTTCTCCGGAATAATTATTCTCTTAGTTTATTCAACGACGATTCACAATAGAAACGTTAAATTTCGTACGCTATTGCTACTGAAATTGGACCTCAGTACGACTTGTTTGAATTAAACAGAAACCGCCTACACCCATGACAGTACTTCTCTGAATTATTTCGAACCTTTCCTTCCGTCCTTCTGGAGCGCAAACATTTGTGTTATCCTCAAAAATAAGTTGACAGTCTCGTATATGATTTCCTTGCGTTGTATATGGCATTCTCCAAAAACTCGTTCAACTAATCCCAGTCTTCTGTTCATCATACAGCAACTGATTCGCAATATTCGCTATCGCGTCGTAATATTTCTGAGCACTTCTTTGCTGTAGATGCGAAGAACATAAGCTGGAATCTAATTTTCTTTTTTAATTTAATTTTCTCGCGCCTTTAAATTCCTCTGAGTTGATTTTTTTAAATCTGGCCTGATGATCAGACTCATTTATATGCTAGATAATACGATGACTACTTACGTCTTGTTTCGACGAACATGGACACTTGATGATGAGGCTTGAAACTAATTGTGACATAACAGATACAGAAGTTAGCTGTGAGGGATTTATTTCTTGAAATATCAGTAACGGAGCGACAACAGTTTTCTCCGAAAAAATAAAGTTGAATAATTGTGGAAAGCTCCACCACTATCCAATAATAGATCGCACCAGAGTGATATTTATAGAAAACGCGGAGTGTCTGCTTTTTTATTTAAATGAACGAAAGCATTTTTCAGACTCTCCAAACAAGTGATTTTCCAGCGTTAATTTGTCATTAAATCGCTTCCTAATGTCACAACTTGTATTTTAGTTGGATATAATGGATTTTGGTTTTCTATTTCATGGCTGTCTTACATTTATTCACGATTAAGACTAACTGAAAACGAATACACCCCAAGCTGCACCAAGAAGTTTTTGTAATTAAATAAATTAAAATAAGAAATCTTTAACTTTGGTGTGTAATGAAGTACCAGTAACAGCAAACAAGAATTTGAATAAACAAAACAGGAGGCAGTAACTAGCTGTACGTACTCACGAGTGTAACAGCCAGAAGTTGTGCATAACTACATGACATCAAGTACTTGAGTGAACAAGGGAAAACAGTATAAGAAGAAGCTACTAAAATGGAGTCAGATTGCTGCAAACACCAGGAAGCCAGTATTCAAAACCCTTCACTGGTGGGCTTACATTCTGCGGCTTAGAGACATGCACAGTCAGTAGAAAAAAAAATTATCTAACGTTCGCGTGGAAGACAGAATGGCGAATGAAGTAGTGAGAAGTAATACTGGAGAAGAAGGAAAGTTTGCAAAAATCTATCAAGAAACCAAGTCCTTCCAGAATAATTGCCATGTCACGAATAATAACGAGAAAAAATATTTAAATACAAATGAATGTAATATATTACGTTTTTAAACCGGACGATAAATTATAAAATAGTTCCTAGCCCCATACAGATAGCCCTGAAAATTTGTGACAGTGAATTTATAGTGGGTGTCGAAATACTTGTGAGATTTAACACGAAAAACGTATTGCGCCTGCAATAGATAAAAATAAAAAAATGAAGTGTCAGTGCATCAGTTATTAAGTAGTTTAACAGTAGGGAGGTGAACTGTTCACGCATCAGTTATATAATGCATGCACCCTACATCTTTCGGTTTAAAGATTACAATTATTTCCATAGCTATTAAAAATTCAAAATTACAAAAAAATGGTCCAAATGGCTCTGAGCACTATGGGATTTAACATCGGAGGTCATCAGTCCCTTAGAACTTAGAACTAATTAAATCTAACGAACCTAAGGACATCACACACATCCATGCCCGAGGCAAGATTCGAACCTGCGACCGTAGCGGTCGCGCGGTTCCAGACTGAAGCGCCTAGAACCGCTTGACAAAGTTACAAATCTTCATAACTATGTGCACGGGCTAGGATAAAATGTTTTATACGTTTTAGTACCAATCAAAAATGAGGTATGCTAAATGGTTCAAATGGCTTTGAGCACTATGGGACTCAACTGCTGTGGTCATCAGTCCCCTAGAACTTAAAACTAATTAAACCGAACTAACCTAAGGACATCACACACATCCATGCCCGAGGCAGGATTCGAACCTGCGACCGTAGCAGCAGCGCGGCTCCGGACTGGAGGTATGCTAAAAATTCGATTTTATTTACATAATTATTTTCTGGTTACTAGTGTTGTGTTATTTTTCAATTGATTTCCAACATTTTGATGATATTACAACAGAGACAGTACAGATTTATTTCTGTTTCCCTTCAACTGACTCATCCACTGCATTGCTTCCACTTAAGTACACGCCGTGAAAAGACAGTGAAGGTAAAAATTAGGAAGGTCAGACCTTACGTGGAGGCTTAGCAGCAATATTTCTTCCAGTGAACCATTTGCGACTGGGAAAGGAAAAGGGGAAAATGGCGGTGGTACACAAAGTACCCTCCGCCACACCGCAGACAAGAAAGAGAGTTAATACTGCATGGTCATCCAGTTCTGAGGTACGTTGACAGTTTAAAGTCTCTAGCTCGTCGGAAAATGACAGTGGTAAACAAAGAATACTCTACCGCACACATCGCCATCGAGTACTGAGATGTTTTCAACATTTCAAATGTCTAGCTCATCGAGAAATTAGCTTAAAATGAATTGCACAGTTTTCGCCGAACAGACGGACCGCTTCCAGTGACGCCTGTGACCTGAGGATGACACGGCAGCCGGTCGGTACCGTTGGGCCTTCATGGCCTGTTCAGGCGGAGTTAGTTTTTTTAGACAGACAATAAAGCGACCTAATAAAACGTGGTAAAAATGCACTAGGAGGAGCGCTAATGATCCGGTACACCAAAACATACAAGGTAAGCAAGAAGAGTTACTTTCAGAAAATGATTTAAGAAGACATTTATACCAGCAGTGTACAGGATTATTCCACACATCTGACACGAAGGTTCAACGCTATTGCCTACATGCATGTACAAACATGATGTATGTACCAATGCACCGGCGCCACTTCCTCTCTCCTCCCCTCTCCCCTTAGCGTAATGGCGTGACCTGCTGTTCCTTACCTCCACGGATCCAGCAACGTTGACAACGGGCGCGTAGCACAGCGCCATGGGCGACAGGTTATATCGCCGTAGGCGACAACGGCAGAGGTAGGGACGCGCCGGCGTATCGTCAGCGCTCGCACGCTACCATCCCGGGGGCCAACCACCGGACGACTGGTGGCTGCGAGCCCGCAGGGGCTGCGACGACAACGCGCTGACTCGTCGATAACCGTATTAGTGGCCGGCTGCGATATGTACGGTATTCCGTGGCAGCTGACGTGGTGATGCTGTTACCGCGTGTTTCGCAAGAGGTGGTGGCCGCAGATGATATTCCGTGCTGCTAAGTCTAGTCTAGTCCCGACAGCGCTAATCGTACGGGTCGTATCTCAGTGCGTAAGAGTGTGCAAAGCGTTTCTTCGTCTCGGAGTACAACTACGGACGAATATCAATAAACACCACCCCACTTAGCCAATAATTCACTGCCAAATTATTTCCGCTCTCTATTTCGACTCTAAATTTCTCAAGGGTAGCTTATCCGCAAGTCGTTGCTTACGATTGTCGCATTGCCGAAAGCGAGTAAAATTTCGGATGGGACACTGACTTATTTTGTGGGGACTCGAAATGTTTTAGACACGGGGTGTCCTCCAGTTACAACAGCAATCGATACTCCAGTGATCTGAAGTAGGACAGCCATATCCGTAAGAAACCGTAAACTCAAGTTTTAAGCTATTACCAGCATCAGTATGTGACATATTCGACACAACCAATATCGGAGCCGATACGTACTCAGTACTGGAGACAGAAAACTGAGGCCCCTTCCGTGTACGATAAGAGCCTCCATTATATTCCACCGCTTCTGAACAGGACCACTAACTTTCGTAACAATAAAAACTTGAAGGGCTGGTAACGATATGGACATCGACTGACGTTACTCACGCAGCATCTCGTGAATTAACAACAACGACACAAAGGCTCTACAACGGATTGTCAAATCTCCACTTATCCGTAAAAATAAGTATATATTCGTATTAAAGTGTAGGTAAATTGAATTTTGTGATGCCAAACCACTGTGGCGTAGCTGCATTTTCCACCGTTCCGTGACGTTTTAACATATTCTACTAGCAGTGGTCAATAAAAAAACAGCCTTGTCTACTTCTGTTGAGATTTAGATTGTGTTCTCCTAGATCTGTTGGAACTGCCAGCAGTTATCAGAACGGACCCGTGTACTAATGACACCGGCGGTTGCGCTCGCAACGTTTCGACCACGGCACACTAGCGCCTGCAGCCTCCACCCACGCGCCGGACACGTGACGACGGCGCGGCGTCCCGGCGGCCACTGGCGACGCCGACGCCGACGCCGGCGCCGCGGGCGTCGCCTGCCCCGCCACGCCCCCCGCTACCCCTCCCCTCCCCCTCCCCCTCGCAGCTCCCACCCCTCGGCAAAAACCCCGCCCGGGGCGACGGCGGGTCCCGCCTTCCAACCCTCGCGGCATTCAGCCGCTAACAAGTGATTACGCCGGCCGCTCCAATGGACGCGGGTCCGGCAGAGGACCTCCCGCGGAGGCGCAGCGGGCTTCGTCGCCTGCAGAGTGCGCCCTCGTCCGCTCCGGTACCGCTCGCCTCGCCATTGTCGTCCGTAATAAATGCCCGCTACTTCACGCCTCATTTTCACGCTACGTTGCCATTATGAATGTGGAGCGCGATTGCCATTAGCCTGGTACTTCAACGCGGAAGATATTCCCGTGCAAGGAGAGAGAGAGGCGGGGTGGTTCGCGACGAGAGGTTGGAGGGGCACGGAAGCTCGGTAATGCCAATTTCAGCACTTCCCCAGTAACGTCCCCTGTCACTGATGTGATATTGCCGTGAATGAAACTGACATCCCGCTTGACTGGCTGCACTATGTACCAGCTTTCATATTTATTCCGGTTCCGTAGTCAGGGATTTTGCTTCGATTCGCAAAACGGACTCATTTTATCCCGATTAACGTGATGAAGAATAGTGTAAAGCAAAATAATGACTTGCCTGACAGCATAACTGGTAACGAGACAATAGCAGTATCTAGGCAGTAAAGTTACACATGACAGTTGAAAAAAATTAATAAGAAACTTTGAGCCCAAACTTTTCGTGCATCCTCTGTTGATTTAAAAAAAAAAAAAAAAAAAGAAAAAAGCCTATGATTCTGTCAATAGCGCCCATTTGCAAGAAACTGGCCTTTCATTTACTAATCTCCTTTCAAATTTGCAGACGCTGCACTATGAAAATGAGGGTATGATACTCAGAATTTTAGAGGAGGTTGAAATTTGCCGTTCGCTAAAACAGTTTCCCGAAATTACTCTCAGTGTGCAGACTGAGCTGTGCCACAAAATCTGCTATCCCAATTTTGATTGCCTGGGTAGATAATATTTAGCCTACCCATACACCTAACTGCTACATCCCTACAGGAAACTCTAATTCCTTGTTGTGGTTCAGAATGGCTCTGAGCACTATGGGACTTAACTGCTGAGGTCATCAGTCCCCTAGAACTTAGAACTACTTAAACATAACGAACCTAAGGACATCACGCACATCCATGCCCGAGGCAGGATTCGAACCTGCGACATTAGCGGTCGCAAGGTTCCAGACTGTAGCGCCTAGAACCGCTCGGCCACTCTGGCCGGCTCCTTGCTGTGGTTCTTGTTTTAGTAAGATTTGGTTTAATTTAGTTTCAGTCTATTTGATATAACTGGACAATTTAAAAAAAACGTACATACGTTTTTATGTGTTACTTACGTGCCCTGTAGTTCTAAGGATACTCTATACCCTTGCTAGTTCTAAAAATAGAGGAACAAAGCAGTCAAAAAAGGAAAAATCGTGTTATTAGCTAGCTTGGTTGGTTGGTTGATTTGGGGGGAACCGACCAGACAGCTATGTCATCGGTCCCATCGGAACAGGGAAGGACGGGGAAGGAAGTCGGCGGTGCCCTTTCAAAGGAGCCTCTCGCCATTTGTCTGGAATGATTTAGGGAAGTCACGGAAACCTAAATCAGGATGGCCCGACGAGGGTTGGAGCCGTCGTCCTCCCGAATTCGAGTCCAATGTATATTAGCTAGGCTTCTCACGGTTACATTATCTTGTATTTGAAAGGTTTAAATCGGTTTTAACTACGAATGTTTTTAGAAAAGAAAATTCCTAATGACCGTGTAACACTGAAGTTAGACCTACTGTAAAGCCAACCTCCACCTCTCTTGTCATAAACAGCGTCAGTTCGATCCGAGTCTCGCGCTAGCGTCATCTCACACACGTGGTTCGTAATATCGTTTCATCACTACAGTTTACGCTGGCACCGTACACTCTTCTATGCTGTCTACGGCATGGTATGACATTCAAGCTCTGTTGTACCTCTCTGTCGCGGTTAAGACGTCTTAGTGTGGTATTTTTAGTTAGTTCGAACAATTGTACGGCAGACAGAAGTTTAAATAAGTTTATCCGCCTTCCTACCTGTTACAGGCGTTCCTCGGCCCCAATCAGCTTAATCTTAAATTACCGTCTTGAGCGTGCTACATGTTTCTGTCTTGACGATGAACGATGTGACTTGGCTCTAAGCAATCAATTTGCCGAGCCATGAGTTTAAAGAAAACCTGTGAGTACACAGCCACTGTAAATCTGTAATGTTTTAATTTTTTGTACATATCGCCTCAAGATCCATTTCTGTTGATACGAAACCGTTAGTGACCTTTTAATAAGAATATTTTAACAGCCAAGGAGGAAGATTATGTTCATTATCCGCCGATAGAGACACAGTATGCAAGGTCCTAGAATAATTTAGAGCTGACAATAAAACAGTGGCTACCATTTAGCAAAAATTGACTAATACGATTTCCAAAGTAAAATTTTTAGGTGAATTATCAAAACCTTTCGAAATTAAAAGAGGTGTGAGGCAGAGGGACGGACTGCCTCCATTACTATTAAACCGCGTTTTGCGAAAGTAGCGCAGAAATGGAGAAAGAGAAGATGAGGAAATAAATGAAGTGAAACTTGGGAGAGAGAGAGAACTTCAAAACTAACTACATAGCTTTCGCAGAATCGTTTACCAATCTTAGCAGGAAACCTCCATAGATGCAACGAAACATAAACATTCTCCAAGAGATCGCAGAAAAATGTTAATTACAAGAGTCACTTAAAAAAATCCGTATATATGACCGTCGTTACAGGTCCACTAAAACATATGGAACCAAAATATGAAAAAGTAAAGAAAGTTACAAGACTTTTCCCGACCCTGCAGGGAAAGGTTTGACACTACATGGTATCTACCTCATTTTCTTATTCTAGAATGAAGTACTTGACACTTTTAGCGATATAGCTATTTTAGTTGTTTAGCGTTAAAATGAGTCCATGATAAATGCGAGCTCCGCTGCCTCTCATAGGATACACAGTTCTTTTTATTTCTTGTAGACACAATCACATAACATGATTACAACGATTGGCATACATTGGCCAACGTAAGGACACTTACATCGCAGGTAACAATCCACTATGTGTGTTACCATATTCAGTATAAGTACAGAGTCTGAAGACAGACAGTGCAAGGGCATAGACAAAATACAGTTTTTTTCCACTGTTGGACATACCGGAACGTTCTGGCAACAGGCCAAGCACTTAACGCGAATGCGAATGCGCAAAATTTTATCCGCAAACTGCGACACACACATTGTCTCAGATTATGATAAGTATTTTTAAAGTTAAACAGTTTCAAATAAGTGTAGATATCTGAAGCGATGTTTTCGTCGGATTTCCAGTCAGATGGGGATTCATAACGATGATACCCTCTAATTCCCTTCGACGACAATATTTAAAGGTCAAGAGATCATTTCTAAGACGGTGTACGGGAGAAATTTTTACATCGTTCGAAGCCGTTAGTGGCCGACATATTTTTCGATAAGCGGCCTTAAAACATTTGATCATCAGCCAACTCGTGCAATAAAGTTGTCTGTTCCGTTTCTATACGATGTTACGTAGACATTGCAACAATGTTGCCGCTTCGTTGCGCGTACTCTAGAAAGGATAGCAAGCTATGTTAGGCGACTCATGACCGTGAAATATAGAACGTAACGGTTTGGTGAATCTGGAAGTGAAGAATTACCAGATTATTTTAATTAGAAAAATAATAAGGAGGCATAGCTTTTCCACGAAAGCGTCGACATTTGAAGAACCTTCACTCGATATTTATTATCTTTCGGGGATCCTTATTAACGCTGAATAGCTGAATCATTCGAAAGGGATGAAAAAAATCACCGTAGTTTTTTTACAAAGGCAGGTACTTTATCAAAGGTAGAACACTTGCTAAAACGGAAGAGGATCGAGAGATCAAGAGACGCATCGGTCGTAGTCATGGTGAACCTTGTCTGGAGCGATTTACGGTATTCACGTAAAAGTAGTGTATACGTGACAAGCAATGAGATAAAAATCATCAAATAGTGCTAAAAGGAAGAGGGATCGTAACTCAGTTGCTCGTGTGAGTCATTGTGCATCCTGCTAGGTTTTCACATTTTCTATATGCTGTTTATGATTCTGAGTGTTGTTAGGGGATCTCAACTCGCAAGGATTTTTCAATCTCCTGCGTGACAGATTAAACGGCGATAGCCTGTAACGGACAGTGCTGGAAGTACAGAAGCATAATGTGCCACTTCTACAAATATATTTACCGCCAATTGCTTAGCTTTTATAATCGTTTTTAATTTAAATTTGCTGGTAGATTAAGACAGAGTTCCATACGGGGTCTCGAAACTGGACTCGTCTTTCGCGAGCGTGCTCTGCCGGTTGAGCTATGCGGGCACGGATTCACAGCATCACCCGGGCCATTACCTTGACTCCTACCTTCCGACGTGGTCCGCGCCTCTGGAAGAAAGGATAATGTTCAGGATGCTTTAGCCGCAGTCTATGGGATAAACGTAAATGTCGTGTGACTAGAGCCTCCCGTCGGGTAGACCATTCGCCGGGTGCAAATCTTTCGATTTGACGCTACTTCGGCGACCTGCGCGTCGATGGGGATGACATTCTGTCGCGCTGACCACTCAGCTACCGGGGGCGAACAGCCTATAGGATTGTTTCCAGATATAAAGTTTCACTCTGTTTCGTTATTGGATTGTTCGTAGAAAAACATCTTCAGCTTTTAAGGATTCACTTTTGGTAATAATCTGCACCGAAATGCTAGTGACAGATGGTATTATGTTGCTCTGACGAATCGTCTAAGACAAGGAATAAGAGTTTATTTCATCTTCATATACTGTGTCATAATGGCCTATGTGATTTATACAAAGGGCATTCAAAAAGAATCGTGCCGGAAGCCGTAAAATGAAAACAGCTGAACGGGTAATAATGCCATTGCCTACCAAAGAAGGTGTTCAAATGGCTCTGAGCACTATGGGACTTAACTGCTGTGGTCATCAGTCCCCTAGAACTTAGAACTACTTAAACCTAACTAACTTAAGGACATCACACACGTCCATGCCCGAGGCAGGATTCGAACCTGCGACCGTAGCGGTCACGCGGTTCCAGACTGTAGCGCCTTTAACCGCACGGCCACTCCGGCCGGCTCGAAGAAGGTGTGCTAGGTGCTAAAGCAGGGTTGGTACCTTGCAACCAAACCACGTGAAAATATAGTCGCTGCGAGTCGCGTCGAAAAAGACCGACATCGGCATAGCCACGCTCAGAAATTGTTTCGCTATGTCACCACAACTGCTCTTCTACTTACGTCCGAGCACAGGACAACTCAGTCCTGTCCGCAATCGTCAACTAAGACGGCAACATCGTCTTTTAGTAGACAAGCTGTCTTATCAGTATATGAGGCAGAACACTACGTAAAAGTTCTTATTAAATGTACTGTGAGTGAGAGACCTATAATTTGTCTGTATCAAGTAATACGTTAATGTTCAGAGATAGTTGTCAATACTCACGACATTCCCGTGGATTACATTAAGTAATTCTTCTTATCTGTGCTGTAATAAAGCAACGTATATTTTATGTTGCGAGAAAAGGAAACGCCTACAGTCGTCCTTGTGATCTTATTTATTGTGTAGCTACCAGTTTCGACGCTTCAATACGCCATCTTCCGGCCTTAGTTGATGCTGAAGGAGTTATCAAGAACCATAATACGCTGCATCAGTGGCCAACATAACTGGTTTATGCAGACTATCTGTAACCGCGATGTCCGCACACCAACCACCAATTGCCAGTTGGCAGTTGAACTTCCACTGCTATGAGTGTGAATCCTGAATTCTTCCTGGTCATGCTGATAAAGTTTTATGAATTTATTTGTAAAAGTATAGACAGTGGAAATTAAAATGTCCTGTGGTGCCTCTCCTGCTCCAAGTCCGCCCGTTTGACATCCTTAAATTCATACGACCGGGCAAGCTACCGCAGGGTAAGACAGTGGACTTATATTCGGGAGGACGATAGCTCAAAACCACATCCGGTCATCCAGATTTAGGTTTTCTGTGGCTTCTCTGACTTGATTACGGTAACAGAGGAGTGGTTCCTTTGAGAAGGACACGGCTGATGGTTTTTTCCCAGTCGAAACTTGTGACCTATCTCTAATGGCCTTGACGTCGGCGGGATATTAAGCCTTAATCTTCCTTAGTTTATTCCTTCCTTAAATTCCCAGGACAAAGGAAGACACATCTGCAATTTGAGAAATTTGCAGCCAAGAATAGTGTTATAGATCACGAGGTAGAAAGTAATGCGACAGAGAGCCATGCAGTTATGAGGTGAGTGGGTTGCAGAACGTGACGTTCAATAAGTAACGCCACACATTTCTTTTTTCTGGAAACAGGTTGGTTTTACTCATGATTCCAACACACCATATTATTCTCCACTCTTTTGACTACAAAACCCTTTTTTTCAACATAATCTCCATTCAGTGCCACAGCCTTACGCCACCTTTCAGGGAAGGCCTGTATATTCGCATGGTACCACTTTAGTGGTTGATGTCGGAACCAACGTCTTACTGCATCAATAACCTTCCACCATTTATGTTCTGCTTGCCGCGGAATGCATCCCTCATTGGGCCGAAAAGGTGGAAGTCGAAAGGTGCGAGATCCGGGTTGTAGGTTGGATGACGAAGAAGAGTCCAGTGAAGTTTGTGAACTCTCGGGGGGTGCATACTTGAGCGAGGCTAGTTGTGCAGCGGGGTATTTGATTGTGATCCGTCGATCACCTCGAATGAGTGTGTCTGCACGTTCCAACATTGCAGAGGTCACAGCTGTGTGCAGCCGACTCATCGTGCTTTTGTTCACTGCAAGGTCTCCGTAGATATTCTGCAAGTGCCTATGAATATCTGCTATGCTCTGGTTTTCGCTCAGAAGAAACTCAATGATAGCTCTCTGCTTGGACGCACCTCCGTCAGAGACTCTATTGGAACTTGCAGCGGGAATTTTTCACAATGTCCCGAAACAATGTCCGCATTTTTTAACCAAAATTGGCCGAGAAAAAAAGGGTTGCATTACTTACTGAACGCCTCTCGTAGCTGTGGATAAACATGTAGACGTCTACGTGGCTGTTCAGAGTGCCTCCATAAAACGTTTCGATGACTAAGAGCCCTACACCTGCGCCTCTTGAAGCTCTGCCAGCGTAGTTGCGGCTGCAGTGTCGAGGTCGTCCTTCTTTGTGGGTTTGAGGCGAGGGGGAGGGGGGGGGAGGTGCAGGGGGTGGGAGCGGCGGCGCAGTTCAGAGGCGTCTGTGACGACGGCGGCGCGAGTCAACATGTCGTTTCGTCGCGACAGCCGTGTCTCGCAACACGCAATTAGACAGCACACTTATCTCGGACCTGGCGCCGCTATTACTATTATATCTTTATATCTCTCTACACGTTAAACGCAACGTTAAAATAAGCAGATATTTTAATTGTAGCCTTTGCAGATATGCGGGAGCAATAGATGTTCGGCGGCTGTTACCTATTACTGCCGTGTCGCCAGGAGTATTACAGAGAATGTGTTTCTTATGATTTGTACTTCAGGCACCTCTTGCCGAGACAGTAGGCAGTAGACATTGAATAACGACAGAGTGTTGACGAGGTCGATGTTGATCACAGCCTTGGGCTTTCACAAAGATGTTATCTCTGCAGTCAACAAATGCTACGTCGGGAGGCTCAGGAAAACTTTTGTCCGCTTATCCTAGCGAATATTACAGCCTCATCTGTGTCACTGAGACAAAATTTTAGAGGTCTGGAGTTTATGTTCGGTACTGTCATAATCGTAGAGCAACTGGGCTTCAGGTTTGAATGGGCGATAGCGATTTAAATTCGATCTGCGCAGGGTAAATTTCCTAAATCACGCACAACAGTTGCCGAAATGGTCACCTCAGAAGACACAAGAGAAGGCCTGATCCCTTACTCAAATCTGTTCGAAATGCAAATACAGTATACGTCATGGATAAATTTAACTTTTGTCACCCGTTCCGGCCAAATAAGTTCATCTTGGGGTCTAAAACCAAAATACTGGAAGGAGGTTGCTACCACTGGCGTGAGTGTTGCAGTTGTTCTACCAAACACCTCAGAGTTCCGCTTTTAATGAGTTCGACACAGATGAGATATTAAATTGCGAGTGTGTCCAAAGTCACCATTTAGTCATGTATTCCCATTTGTACATACTTTAATTTAAAGTCCCCCGCCAGGTTTTTCTGTCCTTACGTGAAGGCTAATCTCTGGAACTACTGTAGAGATTTTGAGACAGTTTTCACTAACAGATTAATTCACAAGGAAGGTTTGTGTATATAATTTTTTACTGTTACGCCAGACAAGTAGCCCGTTTGAAGCTGGGGTGAATCGCTAGTTTCGTCATGAAACTGATGAGTTTCGAAAGAAATGGATAAAACATGTAACAGGATTGGGAGAATGTCGTTTACTAAAATTAGTCACGCGATGTGTAGATCAAGAAGATGTGTAGAAGATGTAGTATGGCCAGTTCTAGAAAGCGGTGAGAGGCTAGTCCATTAGTTTAATTATGATGATGTTCATGATAATAATTATTATTATTATCATTATTATAGTCCGCCCCCGGCAGCTGAGTGGTCAGTGTGACAGACTGTTAATGCTAAGGGCCCGGGTTCGATTCCCGGCTGGGTCGGAGATTTTTCTCCGCTCAGGGACTGGGTGTTGTGTTGTCCTAATCATCGTCATTTCATCCCCATCGACGCGCAGGTCGCCGAAGTGGCGTCAACTCGAAAGACCTACACCAGGCGAACGGTCTACCCGACGGGAGGCCCTAGCCACACGACATTTCATTTGATATATCATTATTATTAACCAGTGGATTAACTCTACAGAATAATTTACGTTCTGAAACAGAGTGAACGCTGAAACTGACCGTCTCTGCCGAGATAGTTCAGTATCACTTTAACGCATTTTTTCGTCTGAATTAAACATTCACTTATTGCATGCCTGTAATGTTTTTCTCGTAATTCACGCAGGTGTGGTTTTGATATCCGCAATTATTGCAGTCAGTGCTTTTACCTACTGAAGTTTTCCTAAAGTAACGGTATCCAGATTTGCACATTGTTTCCTATACTGTCGAAGTTCTTCTGTTACGAATTATCAGTTAAAATATTTGTAATGGGAAATCGTACTGAAAGAAATGACTTGTGCCTCACACATAATAAGCACACTTTAATATACAGAAGACGCAGTCTAGAACGTGGCACCAGCTATAAATTCTGCAGATCTGCTCTACAAGAAGTAACAAAACTGTGCACCGTTGCTTCTTATCAGTCATTGTTCACCAGAATGTAGAGAAAGCGGTACTCTGTTTTAATGCCACGATTTTAATATGTTTTGCTAACTCTGGGTTCGGTGTGGGGCGGTGGAGGGGTGAGTGGACTGCTGTAGCCTGTTGTGGGGTTGTGTACCACTGAGGCTACGGCGGGGACGAAGCCTCTCCGTCGTTTCTAGGTCCTCAGTTCAATACAATACAATACAACATGTTTCCTACTGAAAAATTAAAGAACTTATTGATCTTATTTAAGATCAAGAGCGGATGATTACCACCTTTATCCTTTTAGTAACAAGGACATCAACGACCAATTTCCCAATTTTTGAGAAAGCAGTCTTCCAGATATTTAATGTTGCGATGGTTGGGAACGGTAAGTGACTTAAGGAATTTCAAAAGTACCAACAAAGGATAATAATCGCTGTTGGACGAATGCAGGAAAACCGGACCAAAGGTTTGAGGGAAGGGGAAAAATAGAAAATTACGTTTTAGACACATTCTCGATGTCTAAATCGTTTCTCGCACGTTTGTGCCTTCACTGTTACTAGAGAGATGCGGTAAGGTTGCAGCTGAGCGACTTACCTGGCAGAGCAACAACAGTATCACATTCAGAGCAAACACTGACATTCGGTACAACTGAAGAGATTTGACGGATCACTAAATGGGCGGATTTATGTACTGAAAAAAGTACCAAAGGTTGTGAATAAAGATGTTGTCGACGTTCAGTCCAGCTGAAGGTGTGCCAGATTGATACAAGTCGATGGTTGTGGCCTTTTAAGAAAACATCTCAGATTTCACCTTAACTGGCTTTAGGATAAACCACGGGAAACATAAATTGATCTGAATCCCAAGCCTCGCTAATTGTCCTCAAAACTGTCACGTCAAGAGTACATGATATACTGCTATTACTAATTTCAGGGAGCGCACATCGCCTTCATAGCTGAACGGATTAACTTACTTACAACTAAATTAGAGCATTTTAGCATAAAAACAGGGTTTTGGAAGCTGTATGACAGTGATATCCTGAATGAAGTTCTAAATATTAATTGTGAAATTCACTGTACAACGTACACAAACCACTTCATATATTTATCCCTCTAACCGCATTTGGACATTATACAACAACGAGGCAGAATTTCACTTCGGGATCGTTGCGTTTTATTTGACAGGGAAAAGCAACAAAAACATGGAAATTAGAAAGCGATAGGATGAGAATGAGAAGCTCCCCGTGAACTGCCACATCCACTGGCTTTTCTACATCCTCTCTTCCCGGCGTCAAATACGCTCGCAGTCGCATAAATCATTGTCGAATTACGTCGGATGACTCAGGTATTCATCTTCCAGTGTCCGCTGGACGGCCGCTTGTTACGAAATAACGACAGTGTCGGGAGCGGCACGACGAAAAAGAGCGAACGAGGACGTCGCAATATTAGTTCGAATCATGTCGGCTGCCACGGGCGTTTCTCAGGAATCAAGAGCTGAGTGAGGACGTGTACGGTCGTCAGCTGCGTTATAACTTGACGTCTCCAAGTGTGAGGCAACAATGAACCTAAAATCGTACAGTCTCTGACGCTGCACGAAACGTGGCGTCGTTCTAAGCTTTGCAGCTTATTATAGAAGGTTGCATTTGTACATCTATTTTAATACAAGCCAAAGTACGGATTCTAGCATTTGTTGAGTGTGTTATGAAAGTTTCAGTTCCTCACTCCGTTCAAAGATGGTGCGTCGAAGAAAAAGGAAGATTAGCGGTTTATGTACCTCCGAAAGCGACGTTATTAATGACGAAGTTCAGGTAGGGAAATAATGGAGAAGGGAATCGGTCATGGC
Organism: Schistocerca americana; assembly: GCF_021461395.2. Taxonomy (NCBI): domain Eukaryota; kingdom Metazoa; phylum Arthropoda; class Insecta; order Orthoptera; family Acrididae; genus Schistocerca; species Schistocerca americana. The sequence continues at coordinate 213,178,236 of NC_060124.1, read as the reverse complement.
GGCCGCTGTGGCCGAGCGGTTCTAGGCAGTTCAGTCGGGAACCGCGCAGCTGCTACGGTCGCAGGTTCGAATCCTGCCTCGGACATGGGTGTGTGTGATGTCCTTAGATTAGTTAGGTTTAAGTATTCTAAGTCTAGGGGACTGATCACCTGAGATGTTAAATCCCATAGTGCTTAGAGCCATTTGAACCTTTTTTTTTTTTTTGGACCGGCCATGTGTTTTTCATAGAAACCTCTCCGGTATTCGTCCTAATCGATGTAGGATTACCAAAGAGACATCAAGTAAGGATGACCGGAAAGGATTTGAACCTATCTCCTCCCGAAAGCGGCTCCAGTGAGATAAACACAGCGCCACTTCGTTTAATACGGTGCGCCGGAAAGCCAACTATGCGTACGCCCCCGTGTATACCCCAATTCCCCAATGCTTGTAATCATGGTGAGATTTGTATTCTTGACTGTTCTTGGACAGTCCGCTCTCCGGATAATACGTTTTCTTAGCAGTTTTTATTTATTTTATGATACTCTCTCTCTTTCTCTTTCTTTCTTTCTCTCTCTCTCTCTCTCTCTCTCTCTCTGCCGCGCAAATTAGCCGAGCGGTCTAAGGCGCTGCAGTCATGGACTGTGCGGTTGGTTCCGGCGGAGGTTAGAGTCCTCCCTCGGGCATGGGTGTGTGTGTTTGTCCTTAGGATAATTTAGGTTAAGTAGTGTGTAAGCTTAGGGACTGATGACCTTAGCAGTTAAGTCCCATAAGATTTCACACACATTTGAACATTTTCTCTCTCTCTCTCTCTCTCTCTCTCTCTCTCTCTCTCTCTCTCTGACAAAATGACCTCATGAACATAGCGCTCATCACTTTTCTAAACTGTTCCTACTTCTTCACTTACTGCGGCGTACGCAAGGTTCTAAAGTGACGAACAATGCAACAGGAGAGGGCGACAGTTTCGTAACTTATCTGTTTTGTGGATCTTCATTAAGGCAGAAGTATTGAGGAGAAGAAGAAATGGGACTTGAAGAACATAATGATTTACCTCCAAAAGCTGCTGATAAAATTGCTTTATTGAAGAACCAGTTTTAGTCCACGAACCAGCATCAGGTTCGTAAAATTATTTATAACATCTTACCAGACGCTATAAAGTCAATGGCGTCAGATAATAAAATCCAAGAATTCGCCACTGTTGTCACACAGTAATATGAATGTGCCAGAAAGTGCACCACTTCATGCTATATCAACAGCCAGCGTTAACACTACCAATGCAAGCATTCTACATACTCGAGTATGCAAAATGCCTCCATTCGTAGCGTTAATGCTGACTGTGCACTATCTGGCATATTTTATGGCTGTCGATGTGACAGCAATGTTAAATTCTCTTATTACCCGACGCCATTGATTTTATATCGCCTAGTATGATGTTGTAAATGATTTTGTAAACCTGATGATGGTTTGTCGACCGAAACTTGTTGCTCAATGAAGAAATTTTATCAGTAACTCTTAGCGGTTCTATAAATATTTACGAGCTGTGGATACCAACTTCTGAAAATATATTACAAATGGAATTATCGACAGAATTAAGATCCAAATTGGGGCACCATATAGTGCGCCAAGTGAATGAACTGGAAGCAAAGTAACGCATGAAGGACGAAATGAGGAGCATATAAGAAGTAGACTAGCTCAAAGGCAGTATTCCTCACCAAAAGAAGGCTTCTAGTATGAAGCATGAGTCTTAATTGGCAAAGAAATTTTTGAGAGTGTATATTTGGAGCACAACCATCGCATGGAAGTGAACCACGGACTCTGCGAAACCGAGAAAAAGGAAGAAGTTCCAAGAGTTTGAGATACGATGTTACAAAAAGATTCTGTAAATCAAGCAGGTTATTAAGATAAGAAATGAGGAGATGCTTCGTAGAATCGACAGAGAATCGAATGTGCGTAAAACAGTGACTAGACGAAGGATGGCAGGGTAGATGTTTAGATATCAAGGATAACTTGAGGGGGAACCGTAGAGGACGACAAGTTGAATGTAAGTGCTATCTGACATGAAAAGATTGTCATGTTATACAAAACATTAGCGTCTGCATCAAACCAAATTGATGACTGACGACGTGCAACGCAATGTTCCATTGTTTCTCAGACTCTTTAGATTAATATTGTAATTCGATATTAAATCGTTGCGTATTATTATGTCCACATATTAATCGGTTTTGACTGATTACACTTGTTGATTGTGATGGTCTATTTACGCTCATCGAATTATATTTGCTTTTACAGCCAGTCCTTCACCTAAAGTTGGTCATTTACAGGTTTTTCTCTTGGCTAACTTCTAAAAGAAACTGAGTGAGTTATTAGACTCATATTCGGATGATCCAGGTCTCAGATATTGGTTCTGCTATCGTTATTTACTCTTCCATTGTTGTCCTGCAACACTTCAGGCGAATATGGTGTTGGTTTCTTCATCAGGACTAAGCTTTTTTGCCTGCTCCAATTCGATTTCTTGGCAAATTAAGAATCACGTTTCGGGTTCGCATATAACGGCTTTTCCTGGAACAGTATTTGCAAAAATTGACGTAGGTTAGCAAAGCACCGATATTGAGAAATCGTTTTCTTATTTACAAGAGCGAATAGGTCGTAAATACAGGAGCTACCATTTATGTTTAGAAACCGGACTATCGCAAAGTTTTCGCTACATTTCAGCACTGCCACCCATCAGTGAAGATACGTTCACAATCCAATCACGCGCGTGATTGGGCTGTAAACCTGTTGCAAGCTGAGCATAATACGTCGATCTATGTGGAGAATTATTACCAAAAAGGGAAAATGGCATCGAGAGTGAGGGTTCTCCAGTTCTTAAACAATTACGGCATAGCTCGGGAACTATAAATGTATACCAGACTTTGTCTTTCCAAAAAATTAAAGGTTTCGGTACCTACAACTTAATTATTCTCTTCTGCAGTGTTTAATCGCAACAGAAGGCTTTCTCCTGAATGCTTCACACGCTTTTTCCAACTTAGCAGAGAGTAATCTGTCAACAGACGCTGTACGGAAACTGTTAAACATTATGACGAGTCGCTATCTCGGAGTTATCACAAGAATTCTCACACTCTGTGCTAGATGGATACCTTATCAACTTAATCTTCAATATAAAGATGTGGAAGCTGTTAATCACAGAGAACGTACTGTCAACTATATGGATTCTATTACAAGGCAAATAATATGGTACCTATAAGATGCAAGGATCGCACCGCAGTTGTTAGCAATATCAACAGTTGCATTTACTCATTTTCTGTTACATACTGATCAGCTCTGTGAGTGATTATACGATGATAACGGTAAGGATGATATTTTTCTTGCTCTAGATTATTATGATGAAAGGTGGTTCCCTGCGCCTTAACTTCCGTGTATAGAAATTTTGTGTGTGTATAGTATTGTTACTTTTTCCTCTTTTTGCTGTAGCAGAAATTCATTGAGAAAATATAAATACAATGAGAAATATTTGACGCTAGCAGCAAAAATATAACTCAATGACACAACATAAAAAATTTGATTATTGCTATAAGTTATCCTGTTTTCTAAAACGGCTGGTATTTCTCCGTACATGTAAGACAAAATGATCCAAGCTTTAGGAGAATTCAGTCTTCAGGAATATTGTTTCATAATAAAAATTTATTACGGCGTAATTGTTACGACATTTAAAAGCTCTAGAAGGAAAGAAGATGCTTCTTCTAGTTCTCTTTGATATTTTGCTGACGGAATTAGAGAGTAACTGATTTAGATACAGGATGCTAACTATTAAACTTGCAACATCTTTCTGGCAATATTTGTTTACTAAATTTCGCCTAGCGGACGCCAGAAATAATTTACATGCCTACAACTAGTAACATTGCTATAAAGGAAAGATTTAGCCGCTGTAAATATTATCAGTTTAATAGTTTAAATTGATTGTTCTAGTAGCCTCTCAGGATTAGCACTAAGAGAAAAAATATCTCCTTTTTCGGAACTTCGTGAATCTCAAACAACAACAAGAAAAAAAGACCCACAACAACAAATAGAAAATTAAATAAATTAAGGGAAATACCTATAAGACACTTATTTATCATGCATATATTTATATAACGCGTAGAAACAACTCTAACAACAAAAATTCATGAACTGGAGCAAACAACTTAATGTTCCTACGCTATACTTGAGCAATGAAATAAGAGGCCGATTAGGTATGGAATGCGCTGACATCACTCGCCCAGAAGTTTCATCTCTTTCATTTAAAAAAAGAATCAACAAATACACTGTTGTTTCCATGCGATGTCCAAGATGCTTCAGCAGTCTTATGCCATATTTTGACAGTTTGGTCAACTTGTATCAGAGGAAGAAGGTAGACTATAGGTTGTCGTTCGTCGCAGTTACTAGAGATGGCTTTTAAATTGCTATATAATATCTTTGTGTCAATGAAAAACTACAGTCGTTTTAAACTGAGTTCTCGATTTTTATAAGCTACCACAAAAATTAAACACAAGTAGATAATCGATTTGGTATAATTTTCATCCATCTTCCTGGTGATTATGCTCCCGAGCTAAGGTTTATTCCCAGTTGATAAGTAGAAAGGCAGGAAATTTCTGTCACATTATATTTCCGTATGTTTATTGTTATGTTTACCCAGTTGAAAACTACGTATTTCATCATCAGGGGAAGCAATAACGAATTCAAACTTTTCATTTTTTTAGGTACCTTACTTCACGCAAGGACTACAAAACAGAGAAAATTTAATCAAGTTACATTTCTGTCAACCCATTACCTTTAACTGTACTTCGTATTCTTCTATTTTGCATACAAACGTCATGGTGATATTGCTTTCGTTTGTCACCAAGAATCTGTACAGAATATAGTGTGTACTACGTTACCTCGGGCAGCTCGGCAATGACAGCTTCTACGAGATACTTTATAATTTTAGAAGTCCTTGTTTCTAATTCACACAAATTTTCTCCACAGTTCTTCTGCCACACGCGAAGAGATCACAAGCCGACTGACATGATCGCGAGTTAACCGATTCCAGCCGCACATACAACTACGTGGTAGCCACTGTTCCGGCAGGGTGAGGCCTGCGTCGGCTGCGAAGCGCATCGACACCGTGCGAAACCGTGGCGGGGCGCGGTGGCTCATGAGGCCGTCGGACACCGGGGAGTCGGCAGTGCTGGCGCGCGCCCTCAGCGCCCGTCGTCTACTGTCTACTGTGCGGGACGTCCGCCGCCAGCGGCAGCGCGGAGGCTCGCCCCCCGTCGCGGTCGACCAATGGCCGCGCGCCGGAGGCTGCCTATCCTCCGCGGGTGCCGGGAGACTCCGACGCGTGGTAGGCGAGGCAACCCGGAGCAATCGCGCGCCGGACACGGCCGCGCACTCGAGAAACGAAGAGACAGCTGGTGGCGGAGCTTCTGGTCGACGATATCGGCGGTCTACCACTGGAGACTTCGGAAATCAGGACATCTCCTCGCTGCGCGCGGGAGCACTTGGTGAGGATGACAGCTAAATACATTGCTGCTTACTTGGGAACGTAACGGAACTTTGATGACTCGCGCGCGCTACCGTTATTCTCCAGCGTGCGTCGTGTTCGCGGAGACCTCAATGCACGGTTGAGACAGCAACACATTGTAATTGACTCAAGCTCCTTTCCGATCGCTTAATCATAACTAGGTATCCTTCTAAAAATCGACAGTTATAGTGACATCATTTCTGCATATTAACCAAATTTTCATTAACACCGAATCAGTTGCGTTTTTCACTCAAGTCCTCAAGAGTGGTGACATATTTGTTTTAAAAGTATAATAGCTGTATTCTTGTTGCACGTATACATATTTATGAATGCATTCATTTTTACTTGTTATAAGAAATAGCTTGTGTAGAATTCTGATAATTTTTTGAAGAAAAAGTAATTCTGAGAATTTTTTAGAATTTTCTTTGTTTATTAAACATGCCTCATTACGATGTAATTTACATGTATTTCGTGTATATGGGAATACGATGAAGCTGTTACTGCCTTTTAATAAGCAGTCAAGTAATTAGAACACTGAGAAGGCGCAGAAAATTATGCCTTACATCTGCATGAAGTGAAAACACAGAGTTTTCGAAGAAATTCGTCACTGATAATATGCTTTCATGTAAATCATTTTAATTAAAAACGGGTAATAATAACTTTCCAACAGCGCTCGAACTCATACATAGGACTGCGAAAGACAAAGATCCAGTTTCGATTACCGACTAGATCGACAGTTTCAGTGCACCAGGAAGTTGCTTTGTTAACAATAACAATAACAGTAATAATAATAATAATAATAATAATAATAATAATAATAATAATAAATTATTGTAATTGATAGTGGCCTGAAAATAATCCGTCAGAAAACAGTACGACACTGTTTTGCGTAAAGAGTGAACTACGAATTTCTGTTTGCTTTTCTAACAGAAATTAAATTTCGATCATTGCTAGTGATCTTTGTGTTATTTTCGACGCATTCATGCTAAACTACATCACAGATGTATTTCACATGTTACAATCTGCTGTAGAATATCAGTTAGAAAAATTCATTAATAATAGTTGCACTGATAACTATTCGAAAATTCTCATGGAACGCAACAGCTCTTATCTGATATTACATGCCAAAAAATGAGTTCAGTCTAAAGGAAATGGTCTAGCACTAGAACTGCAAAGCCGTAAAGAAAATGATCGCGTACTCTTCTCTCTCATTACCTGTTAACGACCAGGACGTTTACCGCTACTGAAGCCATATGAACTGTGTAAATTACCTGTCAGCAAAACATTAGACTGTAAACCATCTAACCCTTAATTGTGGTTGAATGCCATCTCGAGAAAACATCTTTGAACTAATGTGTCAGTTTCTGACTGAGTTGTTTCTGCCTGAAGACTACGTCTTGAGAGTATTTATCTTCGGCTGAGGTTATTTAGGCTAGCAAAATATGTAGGCGGAATGCTCCTTGACATATTCTGCCGACATTTCTTTTGTAATCGTTTCTGCAGTGATGCATGAATTGAAACTAATTTCTTTTTGCTTAGTGCAGTGTTCATTATTCATACGCCTGCAGACTCTACAGAGACCTACCTTTTTTCATAAATGCTTGTCCTTCCTCTGTTGTAATATTGCTAACTCTGTGCTTCTGAAACATACATGGATGTTAAAAAGTGTTAAAAAGGTAGGGGGAATGGAGAGGGCATTGAGAAAAGGGAGGAAATAGAAATGCATTAAAAGTAGTTTGACTTTATGAGACCGAAAATATTTTTCAGCTGCGGTGATTTTACACTATATTCGTTTCGTTGGTTGTTCTATTACATCCTTCATCACTTACTAGTTGCCACTAACATAAAAACACACTGTGGGTACTGAAATTCTGTTAAATGACTTATCAAATACAACTAAAAATTTAATGTTCCCATTCACAATTTATTTCTTCTATGCGTTTCAGAGGTTTAAACTTACATCGTCAGGTAGATTTAAATCAGTTACTAATACATGTATGTGTTGTTTGTACGATTTTGTGGTATCCTGTGGTACTGTCTCCAAAGCTACAGGCAACTTTTGTGTCCTTTTTATGTCACACCTTTCTTTACTTCAGTATATAGAATTTATATGTGATGTAAACACGACACAAATGAAACCTATGACCACTGGAGACTGCGTCAGAGGTTGCCCAAAAGTCTTACAATCAATATCAACACTTGTCTTAATAACTGACATAAATCCGTCTGACAAAGATTGAAACCTCTGAAACGCTTAATGGAAATACGTTAAATTGTGATTGGTGACATTGAACTTGTAGTTTCAATTGATATCGGTAAAAGCCACTGTAAAACCTTACCTAAAATGTTAGGATTAAGGTTACTGTAATATATCTGTACAGTCCAAAAAGCGACAGTAGAGAGATGTTCAGGTATAAGAACAAGGTGTATCATTCACATTTTGGAAGTAGACTGCGAGTTACTGCACTGTTACTGCAATTGATTTACCGTAAATTTAAAAAAAAAAAAAAATTAAAATTTTCGGCCCGCAAACACGGCTTGGCAAGGATTGCAACTTCGGTAATAGCTGAAGATATATCTACCTATTAAAAATTATGGAGACAATGAAAGAAATTTTGTCACCGTTAACACTGTCGACATCGGTCACATTTGCTCAATACGAACAGGTTACAGAGCCTTAGTGGTACGGTTAACTGCTTACGAACTGAAAACTAATTGCCCGCATCTCGTGGTCGTGCGGTAGCGTTCTCGCTTCCCACGCCCGGGTTCCCGGGTTCGATTCCCGGCGGGGTCAGGGATTTTCTCTGCCTCGTAATGGCTGGGTGTTGTGTGCTGTCCTTAGGTTAGTTAGGTTTAAGTAGTTCTAAGTTCTAGGGGACTGATGACCATAGATGTTAAGTCCCATAGTGCTCAGAGCCATTTTTTTTGAAAACTAATTCCACAGCTTCTCTCTTGCCTCTGCTCCATTGAAATTCTGAATTACCAACGCTCATCCGAGCTTTTATAAATATCTCGACAAAGTGCGACATTTCTTTCGTTTTATTTTGCCGAAAGACTCTTGTACACTTTGCGTTGATGGATGCTTTGTTACACGTCTAAATGTTACTTTAACGGATACACGCTACTCTCGTCTTCCGGCTTTCAAGACGGCGTTCGCTCGGATGTTCTTATGAATAGAATACTTGTATGTCCACAGTGTGCACAGGCGAGTGTTTACCGTGTGTAGGCAGTGGCGGGCGTGAAGTCCCGGCCAGATGGCTGCACGATGAGCCAGCTGTTTGCTCGCGGTGTTTGAACTTCGCGCCGCCCGGCACAGTTCGCCACTCACGACCAGGATGCTGTCCCGCACGTCAAGCCGACGAGTTCGCCGAATTCCTGGCGAAGAACCGCAAGCGAACGAGCGAGAGAGGGGAGAGGGAGAGAGCGAGCGAGAGAGAGAGAGAGAGAGAGAGAGAGAGAGAGAGGGAGAGGGAGAGGGAGGGGAGCGGGTTTTGGACACCTGCGGTGAGACACTACACGCAGCCTCCTGCTGACGACCAAGACGTTTATAGAGCTAAAATACAGGTTTCAGGTCAGCATTTCGTTATGAGTAGTGCATACTGTGTCCAGTGCATATTTGCTTTGAAGCTTTTTTGTTGCGGGGAACTGCAGCTGAAGTAATGTATGTTTCAGAAATAAACCTCTTTCAGCTGTATATGAACTGTTATTTACGGGAGGACGACCGGTTTCGTGATATCAAATCACATCTTCAGGAGTAGATCTACAAGATACGAAACATACCCGTACGATCGACACCATGATAAAAAGAACCGGTTACCTGTCCTAATAATCTAAGGCCTTTGACAACCAGTAAAATACTCACACGTCAATAAAGCATTAAGCCCATGGTACAGGGAGCAGGGGGACTCAATATTCTCAACATAAAATACCGTTACCCGCAGCCAGCAGGGAGTCATGGATCGAACTGACCAATTGAACAACTGACATGTTAAAAGCGCTTTAACCTACAATGAAAAGAGAGAAATAAGCAAACAATGTAAGGCAAAAAGTTCTAGCCAATAATGTTGAACGTCCGGTGGTTAAGAAAACTCACTTCATATCAGGAATCAGCGGACAGCAACGTCCAACCACCTCGCCGTGCAGAGCCACACTGCCAGTGAACGTGCCCATGTGTGTCACGCAGGGCACTAGCGCCGTTAATAGTGGTTGTCGTGGAGCTAAGATTATTAGCACAAGTATCCCCTTTTCTTATTATAATGTCGACTGCACGAGTATATTTTCTACCTTGTAGATGTGCACCTGAAGATGTTATTTGATATCACGAAACCGGTAGTGGTCATCTAAAAAAAAAGTTCATATACAGCTGAAACCCTTTTGTTTCTGACACATGGATACTTTAAGATGTTGCCATAATTTTTGCATGAATTTTTTAACATGTAGTTTCTGATGGGTCAGGATCTGCTAACTGACCGTGAGTTTTTTAAGGAACTACCACGACCTTCGTCTTACAGAGAAACTAAACTAGGACGGTGGGCTGTGTAGATATGGAACTTACTCATTACAATCGTGAGTTCAGTGGCTTATTTACGTTCCATGAATATCTGTGTTAATCCAAGAAATTACCTGCACTCTGAACTTTATCAGTTTTATTTTCTCCTCACGTCACGTCCTCCATCCCTCTCCCTGCTGCTATCTTTCTCTCTCTCTCTCTCTCTCTCTCTCTCTCTCTCTCTCTCTCTCTCTCTCTCTCTCTCCCTCTCTCCCCCCCTCCCTCCCTCTCTCTCTTTCCCTCTCTCTCTTACCCCTCTCCCCCCTCCAATCCTCTTAGCCTCTCCCTCTGCCTACCATTCCACTGTCCATCATCTATTCTCCCATCATTCTCTCCCTTCGCTTTGCCCTCTCTACCCTCTCTTTAGCGTTTATACAACCTAACTTTCTCTGTGTTTCCACTTTTTGTCATCCTCATTTGCAGACTATCTGCTAACTTCCTCACTCCACGAGAGCATTAGTATTATTCGTGTTCAGTGTTGAAAACAAGCCCATTTGCAAAAGGTGCTTCTTATCTGTGTATGGTTTTACTTTTGACAAACCTCTGCGTAATGTTCTGTATATTCTCCACCATAATGACGACATTACATAAGTGACAAAGTTGTAATGGACCACGATTTGTAACCAATGTCTTTTTTTTTAAAAAAAAAGAAAAGATCAGAAGATGACAGTTTCAACTGTGTGTAAACCGCTTGTCAATAATTAATATTAATTAATGCGATCTTGGGTATGTTGTTACAAGGCCTGGTAGGGTACGTAAGGGTCGTGAACAGCATCTGATTTTGAGCAGCCATTGTGAAGAAAACGGAGATGCTGCATAATAGTGTGAGAGAGCGTTATCAGCACCAGAGTTTGAAAGGGCCTCATGGGTCATCTGGTCGAATCGTGCAGTATCCAAACGTTTGGGCAGTCTGGTGTAACTGTGATCCAATACTGGATTGCAAGCGAACGTGGGGCTTGTCTACTTGTCCAATACACCATATAAGGCCATGACAAGGGAGGATCGCCGTAATGTGTATCAAGAACACCGTAATCCCTTCACATCTGCGACTGCCACCCAAGGACAAGTGATGGACTCCCCTCCCTATTGGTGAGAGACTAACAGCAGTTTGTCAAGAAAATTACGGTCCGAAGCACACTCTATTTTTACACCACACCAGATGCTGCTACATTTGATGCTGTGACCAAGACGCATTGGCTGCTGATGAACTCTGTCGTATTGTGTTCGACAATGAATCACGGTCCTGCACTACCCAAGACAGCCGTCGTCGGCGACCTGGGGGAAAAGACCCACCCTTCCAATGTTTATTCCTGGCGTCGGGGCGTGAGGCGCCAACGGATATGACGTCAGGTCACCGCTGGTAGCGATTGAGCGAACTCGGACGGCACAACGGTATGTCACGGACATCCTGCGACCACATGTGTTGCCTCCCATGCAACCATATCACAGTGACAATGCTTGTCTGCATATGAAATGTGTCTTAAGAACTTTATGAGTGGTGTTCAAGTCCTCCTGTGACCAGCAAGATCCCCAGGTCAGCCCCCAACAGAACATGTGTGAGACCAGCTCGGACGTCAGCTCCATTCCAGTGACTGCGTCCAAGATACCAGGGTCCAGTTACAATAGTTGTGGGTCCGCCTGGCTGAGGAGAGGATACGACGGCTTCATGATACCCTTCCCAACCAAATCACTGGGCGCGTCGAGGCCACAGTGGGTGCAACGAAATAGTGACAAGTGGTCTCATACAGTAAAATCCTTTGTAAATCTGACTCGACTTAATAATCACTGAAATATCACAGACCTTCACGATGCGTGATGTTCCACTTCGTTTCCTCTTCCTCTTCTGCATACTTCTCTTTTTTTACTAGTAAATGTACACTGGGGTGACGAAAGGGCAGTACATTGGCGGAGCTGTCATTTGTTCTCAGGTGATTCATGTGATAAGGTTTCCGACGTGATTATGGCCAACACGACGGGTATTAACAGACTTTGAACACGGAATGGTAGTTGGAGCTAGACATATGGGACATCCCGTTTCGGAAATCGTTGGGTGAATTCCATATTCCGAGATCCACAGTGTCAAGAGCGTGCAGACAATACCAAATTTCTGGCATTACCTCTGACCACGGACAACGCAGTGGCCGACATTCTTCACTTAACAACAGAGAGCAGTTGCGTCTGCGTAGGGTTGTCGCTGCCAACAGAGAAGGAACACTGCGTGAAATGACCGAAAAATCAATGAGGGACGCTTGACGAACGTATCTGTTAGGGAAGTGCGGCGAAATTTGGCGTTAATTGGCGATGACAGCGACAGCCGACGCGAGTGCCTTTGCCAACAGTACGAAATCGCCTGCAACGCCTCTTCTAGGCTCATAAGCATATCGGTTGGACCCGAGATATATGGAAAACCGTGGCCTGGTCATATGAGTCCCGATTTCAGTTGGTAAGAGCTGACGGTAGGGTTAGAGTGTGACGCAGACCCCACGAAGCCATGGAGGCAAATTGTGAACAAGGCTGCTGATGTCTCCATAATGGTATGGGCTGTGTTTACGTGGAATGGACTGAGTCCTCTGGCCCAAATGAAACGATAATTGTCTGGAAATGGTTCTGTTCGGCTACTTAGAGACCATTTGCAACGATTCGTGGACTTCATGTTCCCAAAGAACGATGCGATTTTTATGGATAACAATGCGCCATGTCACTGAGGCACAATTCATCTACATACATACTCCGCAATCCACCATACGGTGCGTGGCGGAGGGTACCTCGTACCACAACTAGCATCTTCTCTCCCTGTCCCACTCCCAAACAGAACGAGGGAAAAATGACTGCCTATATGCCTCTGTACGAGCCCTAATCTCTCTTACCTTATCTCTGTGGTCTTTCCGCGAGATATAAGCTGGCGACAGTAAAATTGTACTGCAGTCAGCCTCAAATGCTGTTTCTCTAAATTTCCTCAGTAGCGATTCACGAAAAGAATGCCTCCTTTCCTCTAGAGACTCCCACCCGAGTTCCTGAAGCATTTCCGTAACACTCGCGTGATGATCAAACCAACCAGTAACAAATCTAGCAGCCCGCCCCTGAATTGCTTCTATGTCTTCCCTCAATCCGACCTGATAGGGATCCCAAACGCTCGAGCAGTAGTCAGGAATAGGTCGTATTAGTGTTTTATAAGCGGTCTCCTTTACAGATGAACAACATCTTCCCAAAATTCTAACAATGAACCGAAGACGACTATCCGCCTTCCCCACAACTGCCATTACATGCTTGTCCCACTTCATATCGCTCTGCAATGTTACGCCCAAATATTTAATCGACGCGACTGTGTCAAGCGCTACACTACTAAGGGAGTATTCAAACATTACAGTTGTTCGTTATTAGCTTGAAGAACGTTTTGAGCAATTCGAGCGAATGTTTTGACTACCCAGATCGCCCCACATGAATCCCATCGAATATTTATGGGATATAATCGAGAGGTCAGTTCGTGCACAAAATCCTACACCGACTGCACTTCCCTAATTATGGATGCTATAGAGCCAACATGGATCAGTATTTCTGCATGGGACTTTTAACGACTTGTTGAGCAAAAGGGAGCCCTTACTGGGAGGCATCCCGTGACTTTTCTCGCCTCAGTGGATGTCACTGTTGGGTGGTCAGAAGCTGGGTATCTCAGATTACAGAAGGCTGGCCGTGACAAGTGCCACATCAACTGACATAGATCTCGGACTGCGTTGTTGCTTGTGTTTCCGGAGTGGTGCGAGTGTTGCTATTAGCGGCAGATATTACGCAGCAGCGACTCGAGGTCGCGAACACCTGGAGGGCGGAAGGCGTTCCCCGGGAGAAAGTGCGAGCGGGCGCGCGCTCCGTGCTCGCTGCGGCCCGCCGCGTGTGTTCTGTGTTCGCTGCCGCTCGGCGCTCCGGGTCGTCGACCGCCACACGCCCGGAGGCCGCCCGGCTTCCCAATTCACCATTCAAACCGTGCGTGCTACCGGTGTTCCGCCGAGCAGCTAACCAGCGTTGCTACATGCATTGTGGCTCAAAAAATGGTTCAAATGACTCTGAGCACTATGAGACTTAACTTCTGAGGTCATCAGTCCCCTAGAACTTAGAACTACTTAAACCTAACTAACCTAAGGACATCACACACATCTGCCCGAGGCAGGATTCGAACCTGCGACCATAGCGGTCGCGCTGTTCTAGACTGTAGCGCCTAGAACAGCTCGGCCACTACATGCATTGTGTTCTCGAGTATTCTCTCCAATTTTCTCTTGAAACATTCATGTTGAGGTTAAGATTACTTTACGCGTCTGTGCTTGTTGTTATTATTATGTAGTATTATGCCTAGTGGCAGGTCCATGTCTTCGTACGGAGAATTTCTGATGCCACTGTTCCCTGTCTTCAGCTTCTTCCTTCAGTCTTTTGTATCTCCTTCCATCTTTTATGTCTTACAGATGTTGAAATCTTCTTCTTCCTCGTCCTGCGTTTCCTCTGAGTTTCCCTTCGATGACATCATGTATGAGTCCCTCGTGTCTAAGTACATGTCCAATCCAGTTGGCCTATCTCTGAAGAATTGTACGCAGAATACTTCTCTTCTCTCCTACTCTTCGCAGTACATTGTCATTTTTTATGCGATCTGTCCACTTGATCTTTTCCATTATCCTCCAGCACCACATTTCAAAGCTCTCTAAGTATTTTTTTCCTTCTTTCTCGTGGTCCATGTCTCTGCTCCACACAGTGCAATGCTCCAAATGTAGCACTTTATCAGTTTTTTCCTCAATGCCAAACTCAACTTGAGCTGGTCAGCAGAGTACTCTTCTTGTCGAAAGCAGCTTTGGCCATGGCGATTCTTGCTCGGATTTCATTGATGCAGTGGGCATGCTTTGTGATAAAACTTCTCAGGTACTTGAACTGATTCACATTTTCCAGTTCCCGATTGTCAACAGTTATCTTCAAGTGTTTCTCACGTTTTGATATGCGCATCACTTTTGATTTTTCGATGTTGATTTCCATGCCGTATTTTCTTCCCGTTTCCACCAAACTGTTAATCATGTGTTGCAGCTGTCTCTGATTTTTGGCGAGCACTACCAGGTCGTCTGCATACTTGATAGTGTTGATGAGACGTCCTCCTGCTTTAAAGTCTCCGCATCCTTTCAGCGCTTCTCTCGCCAGCAACTCTCCATACAGGTTGAAGAGACTTGGCGACAAACAACATCCTTGTGTCACTCCCGTTCCTATTTCCAAACTGTTCGTTTCTCCATAGTTCAGTCGTACTTTTACCCTCTGTCCCAGGTACAAGTTCCTTATAAGTCTTTGACCTCTACAGTTGATTCCTATTTCCTTAAGGATGTTCATCGGTATATTCCAATTGACTCTGTCGAAAGCCTTCTGCCAGTCTATAAAACAAGCCCAAACGTCTTTGTTAACAGCCAAAACTCACTCTGACAATATCGTCATCATGCCAATGACGTCTCTGGTCCCTTTTCCTTTCCTGTAGCCAAACTGGTCTTCTCCCATCACTTCTTCAACTTTGTTTTCCAACCGTCTATTTAGTATTCTTGCAATGATATTTGCTACATGCGATATCAGACTAATTGTTCTATAATCACTACACTTCTTGGCTTGCTTTTTCTTCTCAAGAGTAACCATTGTGACGTCCAAAAAGTCTTCAGGCCATTCTCGAGTTTCATAGATTTTGTTTATGAGTTCTGTCAGAACTTTCAAACTTCTGTGCTTGCTATTAAATAAATACGAGGGGATTTCAATAAGTAATGTAACACATTTTTCCTCGGCCGATTTCGGCTGAACAAAAAATGGAATTTGTTGCGGGACATCGTGGAATATTCCTGCTTCAGCCCCTGTAGTTTCGTGACGTTCCGATAGGTGGCTGCACTATACGTAGCCTTCAAAATGGCGTCTGTAGCAATGGTGCGTTCGAAGCTGTCATTCACATTCTTTTGGAGGAAAACCAGAGCATTGCAAATATTCATAGGCACTTGTAGGATGTCTACGGAGACCTGGCAGTGAACAAAAGCTCGGCGAGCCGTTGGGCGAGGCGTCTGTCGTCATCGCAACAAGGTCGCCCAAACCTGATCGATCTCCCGTATGCTGGCCTGTCGTACGCAGTTGTGACTCCTGCAATATTGGAACGTGCGGACACACTCACTTTAGGTGATCGACGGATCAAAATCGAACACCTCGCCCCTCGACTGGACGTCTCTGTTGATAGTGCTGACACACTCGTCCAATGGTCGGAGTACTCAATGGTATGTAACTGCTGGGTTCCTAGGCGCCTAACAGAAGACCACGAAGAGGAACTGAGGCCCGTTGTGCGGAATTACTTGCGCGTTACGAAGCTGATCGTGACAGATTTTTGTCGAATGTCGTCACGGACGATGAAACATGGGTTCATCACTTCGAACCGGAAACAAGACGGCACTCTATGGAGTGGTGCTGTACCAGTCTCCTCCGAAGAAAAAGTTCAAAGTCGTACCGTCAGCCGGTAACGTCATATCGCCTGTCTTCTGGAAATCTAAAAGGCTTATTCTGTTTTGATGTCCACCGTCATGATGCAACGATAAACTCGGAAGTGTATTGTTCTGTCCTCATGAAACTGAAGAAACGACTTCAGCGCGTTTGTCGCCACAAAAATGCAAACGAACTTCTCTTTCTCCATGACAGTGGAAGGCCCTATGGAAAGTCTGAGCACCCGATGATATCTCAGGAAACTTCTCTGGACTGCTGCTCTTTATCCACCCTACAGCACGGTTCTCGCACATTCCGGCCTCTATCTGTCTGGCCCAGATGTGTGCACTCTGCGAGAAGCAGTACGTGGGTGATGGATTGGGTACTGTGCAGCAAGACGTTGGGGGAGTTGGGGTTGTTTTGGGGAAGGAGAGCAGACAGCGAGGTCATCGGTCTCATCGGATTAGGGGAGGACGGGGAAGGAAGTCGGCCGTGCCCTTTGAAAGGAATCATCCCGGCATTTGTCTGGAGCGATTTAGGGAAATCACGGAATATCTAAATCAGGATGGCCTGACGCAAGATTGAACCGTCGTCCTCCCGAATGCGAGTCCAGTGTCTAACCACTGCGCCACCTCGTTCGGTGGCAAGACGTTGGCTCGAACATCAGCCACTTGAGTGGTGCATTGCGGGAGTACAGGCACGCCCAAGAAGGTGGCGTAAGGCCGTCACACTGAACAGAGATTATGTTGAAAAACAATGTTTCGCAGCCAAAAGAATGGGGAATAATATGGCATATTGGAATCCCGAATAAAAGCAAATTGCTTTGAGAGATAAGGTGTGACATTACCTACTGAGCGCCCCGCGTACGTTTTGGGGATTCTACTTGTATAGCGCGAGTGTTTGCGAATACAGTTTCATACAGTCATGACAACGTGCAAATCACAAAAATTGTAGATGAATTGTTTCGAAATATCAGCTGCTCTACAGATGACCGCCAATTAGATGAACAACAATACGCGTTATTAAAATAATCCGTAACACTTCATTGCCTGTCCGTACCTGTGTGCTCTACCTGCGGCCATCGTCTAGACTGGAAAGTTGCACAGGTCACACCAATACTCAAGAAAGGTAGTAGGAGTAATCCACTAAATTACAGGTCCTTATTGTTAACGTCGATAGGCAGCAGGATTTTAGAACATATATTGTGTTCGAACGCAATGAATTACCTCGAAGAAAACGGTCTATTGACACACAGTCAACATCGGTTTAGAAAACATCGTTCTTGTGAAACACAACTAGCTCTTTATTCATATGAAGTGCTGAGTACTGTTGACAAGGGATTTCAGATCGATTCCGTATTTCTGGATTTCCGGAAGGCTTTTGACACTGTACCACACAAGCGGCTCGTAGTGAAATTGCGTGCTTGTGGAATATCGTCTCAGTTGTGTGACTGGATCTGTGATTTCCTGTCAGAGAGGTCACAGTTCGTTGTAACTGACGGAAAGTCATAGAGTAAAACAGAAGTGATTTCTGGCGTTCCCCAAGGTAATGTTATAGGCCCCCTGCTGTTCCTTATCTATATAAACGATTTGGGAGACAATTTGAGCAGCCGTATTCGGTTGTTTGCAGATGACGCTGTCATTTATCGACTAATAAAGTCATCAGAAGATCAAAACAAACTGCGAAACGATTTAGAAGAAATATCAGAATGGTGCGAAAAGTGGCAGTTGACCTTAAATAACGCAAAGTGTGAGGTCATCCACATGAGTGCTAAAAGGAACAGCTCGTTTTGTATTATCACGTAATAGGGGAGAGAGTGTGGCAGATATGATACGTGAGTTGGGATGGAAGTCATTAAAGCAAAGACGTTTTTCGTCGCGGTGAAATCTATTTACGAGATTTCAGTCACCAACTTTCTCTTCCGAATGCGAAAATATTTTGTTGAGCCCAACCTACATAGGTAGGAATGTGCATCAAAATAAAATAAGAGAAATCAGAGCTCGAACAAAAAGGTTTAGGTGTTCGTTTTTCCCGCGCGCTGTTCGGGAGTGGAATGGTAGAGAGATAGTATGATTGTGGTTCGATAAACCCTCTGCCAAGCACTTAAATGTGAATTGCAGAGTAGTCATGTAGATGTAGATGTTAAACTTTGGTTACACGATAAATCAGTCTAATCTAAAAGCCGTAAATTCAACTAAATACCTAGGTATTACGAACAATTTAAATTGGAAGGAACACATAGAAAATGTTGTGGGGAAGGCTAACCAAAGACTGCGTTTCATTGGCAGGACACTTAGAAAATGTAACAGACCTACTAAGGAGACTGCCTACACTACGCTTGTCCGTCCTCTTTTAGAATACTGTTGCTCGGTTTGGGGTCCTTACCAGAAAGGACTGACTGAGTACATCGAAAAAGTTCAAAGAAAGCAGCACGTTTTGTATTATCGCGAAATGTGGGAGAGAGTATCACAGAAATTATACAGGATTTGGGATGGACATCATTAAAAGAAAGGCGTTTTTCGTTGCGACGGAATCTTCCCACGAAATTCCAGTCACCATCTTTCTCCTCCGCATGCGAAAATATTTTGTTGACACCGACTTACATAAGGAGGAACGATTACAAAGATAAAATACGGGAAATCAGAGCTCGTACGCAAAGATATAGGTGTTCATCCTTCCCGCGCGCTATACGAGATTGGAATAATAGAGAATTGTGGAGGTGGTTGGATGAACCCTCTGCCAGGCACTTAAACGTGATTTGTGGAGTATCCATGTAGATGTAGTTGTCTACGGGAGAGTCGGGTTTCTGGAGGAAGGAGGCTTGCTTCAGCCTGGAGCTGATGGGACGAGTTTTCCACTAATCGTAAATGGGTCGGCTGGAGCCTACTTGGGGGGCTTACCGGGAGAGCATTCCCCCGTAACGGCCGACATTTCCAACATCCAATGCAGAGAAAGTTCTTACTCTCCTGCCAGAAAGCAGCACCGCACAATAGCTTCATAAGCAAGAGCAGGAAAAGGACGACGAGAGTGCCAACGTCCTGCTCCTGCTTGTCATTCGCTGGAATGACTAAAGGTTAGATATTTTTTTGGAACTATCTGAAGGGCGTGAAACGGAGAGCCGGCTGGGAACCCTCGTGGGATTAAGGTGGCGTTGTGGACCGTCTAGGCCGGGACTGGGGCTGTTTAAGTGCTTATTGTTACGAAACACTTGAGTTGCTGATCAACGGAATTACTTTTCCGACAATGAAAGCACGCAAAGTATTCGAAGGTGCTTTCTCGTGCATGGGCGTCTGGTTAATCTGCTAAAGCGCTTTTCCTTCTTTCCTCTGTGAGTTTGCGAATTAACGAGTGTGATCCTGTTCGGTGAAGAAGGGCTCAGAACATAACGTGCGGAGATTAACCAGCGGGAGGTGGTATTTCATGAAATACACTGACTTGACAAATAAATTTCACTTGTTCCCAAGCCGTGATGAGTGTGGTGTTTTTTAGAGACATTTTCCCTATTGACATTGAACTGTGTTCTGTTTTGAAGTTCCAGTGCTTATCAATGGCCGTTACCCGTAAGCAGTTGGAAGCGGTGTACTGAATTATTAGCTGCAAACCATTTCAGTCCTATGGGAAGATCTCGGAATCTTTCCCGAAAGCAATTTGATAGCTACAGGGGCATAATTATCGACACTGTAAAGTAGAGCCCTGGCTCACGCGACGAGGCGATGTTGGCACCCTTGCTTATATTGTTATGGGAATTTGGCTGCACGGAAAATTAATCAGCGTCCGCCGATAAAAATATACAGTTAAATTTTTCAAAAAATGTGTAAGAAATCTCAAATGGCTCTGAGCACTATGGGACTTAACATCTATGGTCATCAGTCCCCTAGAACTTAGAACTACTTAAACCTAACTAACCTAAGGACAGCACACAACACCCAGCCATCACGAGGCAGAGAAAATCCCTGACCCCGCCGGGAATCGAACCCGGGAACCCGGGCGTGGGAAGCGAGAACGCTACCGCACGACCACGAGATGCGGGCTAAGAAATCTCATGCTAAGGTCATCAGTCCCTAAGCTTACACATTAATTAACCTAAATTATCATAAGGACAAACACACACAGCCATGCCCGAGGGAGGACTCGAACCTCCGCCGGGATGAGCTGCACAGTCCATGACTGCAGCGCGTAAGACCGCGCGGCTAACCCCGCGCGGCTTAATTTCTTTTGCGAGTGACGTAAAATCTTTCTAGGAATCTGTGATCATTATCACCCGTCAATACACTTGTCCGTCTTACATAAACGCGTTTCCGTTACATACATCATCAAAACCACATTCAAAATCTCGATACATTGTGCCTCTTCAATTCAAATGTTCACTAATTCTGTAACTAGGATTCCGAACAATGCAAACTAAATTGAATGCAGGGTAACGGAAGTAACTCGAGCGTTAGTGCATGTGTTCACTACCAAGTAACTTCCTCAATAATTTCTGCATGCACTTGATGAGCTGTTTACAGTAGAACATAAACTTGCGCAACTTTTCTTCTGCAAGTCACTTCGGCAAGTTAGTTTCAGGAACTTCGTTGAAGTACTTGCAGCGGTGTTTCCACTAGAGTCGCGTCGAAAGATAGCCAAGTGAGTTTATAGTGTCGCGATTAAAAACAGAGCACCCGGCACCATTGTTGTATTAGTATTGTTGAAGAAAAATCATTACGAGAAACTAAAATAACAAAGAAAGAAATGTCTGGATTAAGAAAAGGATACAGATGTGTACAGACTAAAGTTATCAAGAAGTAATATTGAATGAAATAAAATCAGAGGACCTCGCTCAGGTCAAAAACTTTCTGAGAATGCCGTATTTACTTTCGAACATTTCTTGCCAACTGTGCAATCAAATGCTTGAAAGCAGGACACATAAATATGGCAGGCTGTACCACAGCAGATGGCCTTTCAATTATTATTTTATTTTTGCAAACAGTATTTATTACTTTTATTACAGATTAATGCATTTATGTTTATGCTAACATTTAAAAAATCAGCTAAAATTTAAAGACGTCTTTACTGCCATTGTGCTTCCCCTTCTGTTTAAACAAAGTAATCTGTAAATTAATTTCGCACTTCTTGACTGTGGTGACCAATTACATACGTTTAGGGGTTCCAACGGTGCTTTTGATCTGGCCTATTTGTTATTCCGCTACTCTCCATTTCAACACTGCTATTTTCGTACTGGTTTTGAACACACATAATCTCTCCAAACTTGAGAAAAACTTCCAGTAACTGGCAAGTTCGGCAAAATACTTTCAGTAAGATGCAAGAGACTGTGTGCACTAATTTGCGGAAGCTGCTTTTGCAAGTTGACGAAGCTTGCGGAAGTCGACTTGTTGGGGGTTTTTCCAGGTAAAACAACTTACAGAAGTAGCTTTTGCAAGCGACTTGTTGAAGTTGACTTGCTAGTGGGAACGTGCCTTTAGAGGAAGCTCCACTAAGACGACGTATAAAGCCTGATTTGCAAGGAAGCGAACACTATCGAACGAGCATCGGCGAACTAGCAGTCTCTCTGGATGAAACGAGAGGCAAGCTCGCGCAAACAGCATTCCGTCCCCTTCGGTTCGCATTCGTGAGCGCTCGTTCGTGTTCCGCTGGTTGTCGATCTTTCGGTAACCACCACAGGAAGTTCTCCTGCTCTCCGCTTCGGCGCTCACAGCAGAGAGCATTTATTCGTCTACTGTGCTGCGCGCTAGCTACTTCTGTTATTGAATGTAAGTTGTGCAAATGATGGAGTGGTCAGATGGAAACATGCTGTTTCTCATAGAACGATGTAGCTATCATACGTGCTTGTGCGATCCCAAAGATTCACAGCATAAAATGCCGAACAAAAATAAATATGCAGTGACTGAACTGTGCCGTCGTTTTTTGCTAGAGTATTCTACAGTATTTATTATTTCAGAAACCGGTTTTCGGCTGTTACGCTATCATCAGGTTCAAAGCTGTGGCTGTAAAATTTTGCACGATCAAAGATTTCACACAGTGTGTCCCAGTCCCGACACGACTGTCGCTATGAAAAATAAAAGTCATGGGTTATGTTCACAAAATCACTGTATTCATTCGAAATAGCCTTCCCCTGAATCTGTCTTCAGCTGACTGCAACCTGATTAAAAAGAATTACACCAGACGCGTTTCGCTTTTATTTACAAAGCGTCTCCTGTGGTTATTGGTGTTTCTTTACATAAGCTGTTCCTTCCCCTCTTGTTAGCAGTGGTTGGTGTCGACAGACTTCATTTCACATCTGCACTTGGCATTTTTTGGCATTCTGCATTATTTCTTGAGCTGCACTGTTTACAGTTGACTATCTTAAGAAGGTTTTTGGCATTCTGCGTTATTTCTTATGCTGCATTATTTATAATTGACTTGTCGTGGATATAAGGAAGTACAGGAACAAGAATAATAAATGATAGATTGTGTAAATTGAAGGTGGAGGGAGGAGAAAGAAAAGCAAAGCGGAGGGATCATTGGTGTCAGCTGCATTGGGACTTTATGCAGTATTAGCGGCGACGAGAGAAAAAGTGTGCTGACTGGAGCTCGAATCCGGGAACTCCTGCTTACTAGGCAATTGTGTCAACCACTGCGCCACCCGTACACAGTGTTTGTCACTATTGCTTGGACTATCTCGTCACGCCTCTAGTCCGACCCACATTCCCAACCAGCGCCACCAGTCCGCAACCCCCGCCAAATCCCTCCATGCTCGCTACTCTGAGATCGCCCCAGAAGGTCGGACGTAATTGTTCATCCGCGCTGAAGGAGATGGATTCATTGTACATCGGGGCGCATCAATTATATGAGTCCGTGGTGCTCTTAGAAATGGTTCCATCAAGTTTCATTGTCATACGACCAATCGTTTTTCATGGGGGCTCCGTCAAGTAACAAAAATTGAATTGTAACCACTCTGTAGATATGACGTTTCCATTGAAAAGCTTTTCGTTAAAATGTTTGTCCGTATACGTTTTTATTTATGCTTAGTAAAGGCTTTTTTGTAGGTGTTATAAAATGTAAACAACTTTTTGCTTTAAGATTTTCAGTATATTTTGTGGAAGAACTCTAGTTGGGAAAATACGAGCCCATCGAGCAAACTTCATAAAAAAAAAGAAGAATTAAGACGATACAAAATCCGTTACTATGGCAGGAGTGAGATCAGCGAGAACTAGAGTTGTCAAACAAGCGTAGGTTGCCATAAGCAATCGTGACTACGGTAGTTTTCCTGGTAGACTTGGTCAGTTAAGGTCGTACCCGCGTTACCTGTGCGTTAGGTATGAAGGTGGTAAGTTTCTATGGGACCAAACTCGTGAGGTCATCGCTCCACACTACTTAATCTAGCGTAAACTAACTTACCCTAAGGACAACACACACACACACACACACACACACACACACACACGAGGGAGGACTCGAACCTCCGACGGGAGGAGCTGCGCGAACCGTGGCAAAGCGACCACGACCGCGCAGCTTCCCCGATCAGCGTTAGGTGTGATGAATGCCTACTGAGTGTTACCTCATACCGACCGCTTTGTATGCGATCAGTATCTTATAGATTCCCCTAGGAAATGGAAGTGGTGAACCATCTAGAAACTGGATATGGATCTACAAAGGAATGCGTAACGTGTCGAAAATTTTTGTTCTATCTAGCTGTCCTCCTGCCTGTTACTTAAGAATATACAGTATTATAGCAAAATTGAAATTGTCGATGTTTAATTAAGCTTTTATTCAAAAATCGTTGATTTGTATCGTGAATCAGAGGGATGTCGTAGAAAAAAATGTGAAAAATTCAGATGTACCATGTATTGCTACAAAACGTAATTTCCTCAAAACATTTCTCACCGAACGAGGTGGCGCAGTGGTTAGCACACTGGACTCGCATTCGGGAGGACGACGGTTCAATCCCGTCTCCGGCTATCTTGATTTAGGTTTTCCGTGATTTCCCTAAATCGCTTCAGGCAAATGCTGGGATGGTTCCTTTGAAAGGACACGGCCGATTTCCTTCCCCATCCTCTCCACACCCGAGCTTGCGCTCCGTCTCTAATGACCTCGTTGTCGACGGGACGTTAAACACTAATACCTCCCACCTCCCCCTCAAAACATTTCTACCGGTAGGCGACTAGTGACTGTAAAGAAAGAAGAAAGAAAAATAATTAGGAAAATTTTGGGACCAAGATGGACCGAGAATGGATATAGACTACAGACGTCCAAAATTGAACAATATTCTTACAGACATGAAGAACATTCTAACAGACATGAAGAATATTCTGACAGACATGAGGAAAAGACGCCTCAAATTGTATGGCCACATAATGAGGCTTCCAGAACACAGACTAATAAAAAGAATAGTAAAATACGTAGTGTCCCTTGCTAATGGAGGAGAATGGATCCAAAATGTTAAAAAAGACTGGGAAGTAGCCAAAGTTACCAAAGAAGATATAGACGTAAGGAACAATTTTAGAATAAAAGTAGAAAGATGGGAGGTTAAACCAGAGACAAAAGCCCGAAGATCCAGGCGAAAGCGGAGCGAGGAAAGAAGATCTAAATTCTCGCAAACAATGAGAAACTAGTGGGCAAATAAAAACAATCAGAAGAACGGAAAATGAACCATCCTTACTTAGCGGTTTCCGCTCTGGGAGCTTTCTGACTGATAATAATAATAATAATAATAGTAATAATAATAATAAATAAAGTTAAAAAAGCTTCAGTACGTCCTCGAACTCATATAAAACATGTTTCCGTTATTCATAAACAACTTTGGCTCTGAGCACTATGGGACTTGACATCTATGGTCATCAATCCCCTAGAACTTAGAACTACTTAAACCTACCTAACCTAAGGACATCACACAACACCCAGTCATCACGAGGCAGAGAAAACCCTGACCCCGCCGGGAATCGAACCCGGGAACCATAAACAACTTTCACATTTTTCAGTAATAACAGGAAACACTTACCTTTGCTAATGAAGAAGAACGTTCAACTGAGTACAAAATAACAACAATAATCATAGAGATTTTTTTAATTTATATGCATGAAAACTGTACTCACATCAAAAGTAATTTCTTCCGTTACAAAGGCTCTGAGCACTATGCGACTTAACTTTTGAGGTCATCAGTCGCCTAGAACTTGGAACTAATTAAACCTAACTAACCTAAGGACATCACACACATCCATGCCCGAGGCAGGATTCGAACCTGCGACCGTAGCGGTCGCTCGGTTCCAGACTGTAGCGCCTAGAACCGCACGGCCACTCCGGCCGGCTCTTCCGTTACATAAAAGACCGGAAGTTACACGAAAAACTAGCTTTTATTATTTATAAAAGGTAATTTATATTTTGTAAGGATCTGACGTAGACAGTGCACTAGCACTGAATGATATGCCGTTCTAATTAGGTGCAAAACAAACAAGCAAAGAGAAGTCGGCCTCCAGTTTCTGTCTTTCACATTAATTTATTTTTCTTTCTCTGGTATTGCTACCAATAGCCGGCCGGAGTGGCCGAGCGGTTCTAGGCGCTTCAGTCTGGAAACGCCCGCCCGCTACGGTCGCAGGTTCGAATCCTGCCTCGGACATGGATGTGTGTGTTGTCCTTAGGTTAGTTAGGTTTAAGTAGTTCTACGTTCTAGGGGACTGATGACCTCAGATGTTAAGTCCCGTAGTGCCGGCCGGAGTGGCCGAGTGGTTAAAGGCGCTACAGTCTGAAACAACACGACCGCTACGGTCGCAGGTTCGAATCCTGCCTCGGGAATGGATGTGTGTGATGTCCTTAGGTTAGTTAGGTTTAAGTAGTTCTAAGTTCTAGGGGACTTATGACCACAGCAGTTGAGTCCCATAGTGCTCAGAGCCTTTTTTGTTAAGTCCCATAGTGCTCAGAGCCATTTTTTAACGCTACTAATACTCTCGGTAACACTGCCACTTACGCTGTCATTTACGTTGTTTTGGTAGAGCGCATCTCCAGCGAGAACAGATTAACTTCTTATGTTGGCAGACGATGCCACAGTAACCTGTTTCTACTCACGCGTTGCCTGCAGAATACTTAGGATTTTAGAATTCCAACACTCGGCACAGTCAATTGATCAGTGGTGTCACCGACCCACCCGCTACACGGTCGGCGGCTGATTTACGCGCGAGGACGTGACGCGCGCCCGCAAGGCGTTGTCGGATACTCGCCGGGAAATCGCTCGTGTAGAGCGGGCTCTGCGCGTGTCGTAACAGGTGCGACGGTGTGGCTAGCAGCTGAGTAAGCGCGCAGCCCGCGGCGCCTTCATTGAACACTCGGATCCTTTCCACACGGCGGAGGCAATGCCCGCCCGCCGCATAAATAAGGGAAGCGGCTCTAGTAACGGCTTCGCCAGGACAGGTTATCCCCGAAGACCCTGCGGCGGCACAACCCGGGTCCTGGCGAGATGACAGCGACGGCTCCGCACAAAAAAGAGAAACACTGTCTCAGCTTGCTCTATGAATGAGCTGCCTCGGCGCGGGGAACCAGGCCGCTGTCATCCAAACAATGAGAGCGAATACCTGGTGTAGCACTGACTCTCTGTTCCCAACTATCTAGCAGACCACCAGGCAATCCGTTGTTCGTAATTTTTTACACAACTGGCCATTAAAATTGCTACACCAAGAAGCAATGCAGATGATAAACGGGTATTCATTGGACAAATATATTACACTAGAACTGACATGTGATTACATTTTCACGCAATTGGAGTGCATAGATCCTGGGAAATTCGTACCCAGAACAACCACCTCTGGCCGTAGCAACGGCCTTGATACGCCTGGGCATTGAGTCAAACAGAGCTTGGATGGCGTGTCCAGGTACAGCTGCCCATGCAGCTTCAACACGATAGCACAGTTCATCAAGAGTAGTGACTGGTGTATTGTGACAAGCCAGTTGCTCGGCCACCACTGACCAGACGTTTTCAATTGGTGAGAGATCTGGAGACTGTGCTGGCCAGGGCAGTAGTCGAACATTTTCTGTATCCGGAAAGGCCCGTACATGACCTGCAACATGCGGTCGTGCATTATCCTGCTGAAATGTAGGGCCTCGCAGAGATCGACTGAAGGGTAGAGCCACGGGTCGTAACACATCTGGAATGTAACGTGCATAGCTCAAAGTGCCGTCAATGCGAACAAGAGATGACCGAGACGTGTGACCATACCATACCCATACCATCACGCCGGGTGATACGCCAGTATGGCAATGACGAATACACGCTTCCAATATGTGTTCACCGCGATGTCGCCAAACACGGATGCGACCATCACGATGCTGTAAACGGAACCTGGATTCATCCGAAGAAATGACGTTTTGCTATTCGTGCATCCTGGTTCGGCGTAGAGTACACCATCACAGGCGCTCCTGTCTGTGATGCAGCGTCAATGGTAACCGCAGCCATGGTCTCCGAACTGATAGTCCATGCTGCTGCAAACGTCGTCGAACTGTTCGTGCAGATGGTTGTTGTCTTGCAAACGTCCCCATCTGTTGACTCAGGGATCGAGACGTGGCTGCACGATCCGTTACAGCCATGCGGATAAATGCCTGTCATCTCGACTGCTGGTGATACGAGGCCGTTGGGATCCAGCACGGCGTTCCGTACTACCCTGCTGAACCCACCGATTCTACACTCCTGGAAATGGAAAAAAGAACACATTGACACCGGGGTGTCAGACCCACCATACTTGCTCCGGACACTGCGAGAGGGCTGTACAAGCAATGATCACACGCACGGCACAGCGGACACACCAGGAACCGCGGTGTTGGCCGTCGAATGGCGCTAGCTGCGCAGCATTTGTGCACCGCCGCCGTCAGTGTCAGCCAGTTTGCCGTGGCATACGGAGCTCCATCGCAGTCTTTAACACTGGTAGCATGCCGCGACAGCGTGGACGTGAACCGTATGTGCAGTTGACGGACTTTGAGCGAGGGCGTATAGTGGGCATGCGGGAGGCCGGGTGGACGTACCGCCGAATTGCTCAACACGTGGGGCGTGAGGTCTCCACAGTACATCGATGTTGTCGCCAGTGGTCGGCGGAAGGTGCACGTGCCCGTCGACCTGGGACCGGACCGCAGCGACGCACGGATGCACGCCAAGACTGTAGGATCCTACGCAGTGCCGTAGGGGACCGCACCGCCACTTCCCAGCAAATTAGGGACACTGTTGCTCCTGGGGTATCGGCGAGGACCATTCGCAACCGTCTCCATGAAGCTGGGCTACGGTCCCGCACACCGTTAGGCCGTCTTCCGCTCACGCCCCAACATCGTGCAGCCCGCCTCCAGTGGTGTCGCGACAGGCGTGAATGGAGGGACGAATGGAGACGTGTCGTCTTCAGCGATGAGAGTCGCTCCTGCCTTGGTGCCAATGATGGTCGTATGCGTGGATTGCGCCGTGCAGGTGAGCGCCACAATCAGGACTGCATACGACCGAGGCACACAGGGCCAACACCCGGCATCATGGTGTGGGGAGCGATCTCCTACACTGGCCGTACACCACTGGTGATCGTCGAGGGGACACTGAATAGTGCACGGTACATCCAAACCGTCATCGAACCCATCGTTCTACCATTCCTAGACCGGCAAGGGAACTTGCTGTTCCAACAGGACAATGCACGTCCGCATGTATCCCGTGCCACCCAACGTGCTCTAGAAGGTGTAAGTCAACTACCCTGGCCAGCAAGAACTCCGGATCTGTCCCCCATTGAGCATGTTTGGGACTGGATGAAGCGTCGTCTCACGCGGTCTGCACGTCCAGCACGAACGCTGGTCCAACTGAGGCGCCAGGTGGAAATGGCATGGCAAGCCGTTCCACAGGACTACATCCAGCATCTCTACGATCGTCTCCATGGGAGAATAGCAGCCTGCATTGCTGCGAAAGGTGGATATACACTGTACTAGTGCCGACATTGTGCATGCTCTGTTGCCTGTGTCTATGTGCTTGTGGTTCTGTCAGTGTGATCATGTGATGTATCTGACTCCAGGAATGTGTCAATAAAGTTTCCCCTTCCTGGGACAATGAATTCACGGTGTTCTTATTTCAATTTCCAGGAGTGTATATTCTGCTAACAGTCATTGGATCTCGACCAACGCTAGCAGCAATGTCGCGATACGATAAAGTGCAATCGCAATAGGTTACAATCTGACCTTTATCAAAGGCAGAAACGTGATGGTACGCGTTTCTCCTCCTTACATGAGGCATCACAACAACGTTTCACCAGGCAACGCTGGTCAACTGCTGTTTGTGTATAAGAAATCGGTTGGAAACTTTCGTCATGTCAGCACGTTGTAGGTGTCGCCACCGGCGCCAACCTTGTGTGAATACTCTGAAATGCAATGGATTGCATATCACAGCATCTTCTTCCTGTCGGTTAAATTTCGCGTCTGTAGAACGTCATCTTCGTGGTGTAGCAATTTTAATGGTCAGTAGTGTATATATGTTGTATGTCGAGTTCAGAACGCAAATGTCAATGGACTAATGCAATTCGATACAGCTCTAAAAAGCTCTTGAGAAAGTCGACTTTGAAAATTTTAGACGAACTTTGATTTCCTAGGCCACTGGCTTTGCCGCAGTGGTCCCATCAGATTACCGAAGTTCAGCACTTGGATGGGTGACCGCCTGGTCGGCCGAGCGCTGTTGGCATGCGGTGTGCACTCAGCCCTTGTGAGGCAAACTGAGCAGCTACTTGACTGAGAAGTAGCGGCTTCGGTCACGAAAGCTGACAACGGCCGAGAGAGCGGTGTGCTTACCACATGCCCCTCCACATCCGCATCCAGTGATGCCTATAGTCTGACAATGACACGACGGTCGTTGTCTAGCGGTTGGGTCTTCCGAGATTGTTCGGGCTGTGTTTAGTTTAAGTTTAGCCTTGATTTCTAAAACTTACGGCGATCTTCGCATCTGCCCGCGTGGCTTACTTGGTAGCGCCTGAGCATGGAAGTTACGTAATCAGTGGACTGCTGGTTCGAATTTTACTAAGTTTTTCCTTTCGCTTTATTTTTTTCGTTCAGTTCGAATACCAATATCATTTAAATATGTAACTCATCAAATATATGGTACCTAACACAATTGTAATCATCAATTCTTTCGAAAAATGCACGTCTTCTTTCTAATTAAATACTGCATACATTGAAAATATAAATTCTTAATTATCGATATTTTATAAAAGATAGTTAATAAAATCATTTAAATTAAATTTACAATTTTTTATAAAATATCGATAGTTAAAAATTTATATTTGCAGTAAGAACTGGAATCTTGTTTGCTACATGAAATTACAATAAAGATGATAATTTTTCATAAAAAATATGATTAGATATGTGAATATTAGCATATGTTTGCTGAATTTTATAGTGAAATGAATGGAAAAAATAAAAATAGACTACAGCAAGATTTGAGCCAGCGATCCATTAATCACCTGGTTACCATTCTCCGATACTATCGAGTAAACCATGTGGCTTATTAAACAAATGATCTTAACTAAAGCTCCTCGGAAAACTTCTCAGTCGATTTTCTCGAGAAATTTTGAGAGCTGCATCGATACGGTTCAAACACGCGTCCGGCCATCCTGATTTAGGTTTTCCGTGATTTTCCTAAGTCGCTTCAGGTAAATGCCGGAATGGTTCCTGTGAAAGAACACAGCCGATTTCCTTCCCCATCCTTTTTTAATTCGAAGGGGCGGACGACCTCGCTGTTTGATTCCTTCCCCCGAAAAAATCAATCGGTCAATCAATTAGATGTTAATTAATCGGAATCACTTCTTTCCCTCTCATGTCCTCGCTGTAAGCACTTAAAAGCAAATTTTTTGTGACAAAAGGTGAAGTACAAATGAAAGACGGAACTGATTACTTGTGATCAGGAAACAGAGAATCTCGCTCGTTCGAGACGCCACTTTCACCAAACCCTACATGCTTGTAACTATTCAGGAAGTTTAACATCCGCGTTATCTATTGCGTGGTTAAATAATTATTAACAAATATTTCACATCTTTTTATCGCACCAAGCCCTTGTTTGTGTGCTAAAACCACTGCACACTACGTCTGGTAAGCGAATTTGGCGTACTTAAATGGAAAGTGAGCGACCTCAGACGGTCTCGGTAGCAAATGTACACACATCAAAAAAAGTTTTGCATCACATCGGTTCCAAGAGTTCCGGAACCTGTACAGAAAATTGAAGCTTCAGAGGTGGTGGTCCAGATTGCTGTACACACCGGTATTTCTAACACCCAGTAGCACGTGCTCTTGCACTGATGCATGCCTGTATTTGTCGTGGCGTACTATCCGCAAGTTCATCAAGGTACTGTTGGTTCAGATTCTCCCATTCCTCAACGGCGATTCGGCGTAGGTCCCTCAGAGTGGTTGGTGGGTCACGTCGCCCGTATACAGCCCTTTTCAATCTATCCCAGGCATGTTCGATAGGGCCCTGTCTGGAGAACATGCTGGCCACTCTAGCCGAGCGATGTCGTTATCCTGATGTGCATGGTGGGGGCGCTAATTGACGTCCATGAAGGCGAATTGTTCAAATGTCTCTGAACACTATGGGACTTAGCATCTGAGGTCATCAGTCCCCTAGAACGTAGAACTACTTAAACCTAACTAACCTAAGGACAACACGCACATCCATGCCCGAGGCAGGATTCGACCGTAGCGGTCGCGCGGTTCCAGACTGAAGCGCCTAGAACCGCTCAACCACACCGGCCAGCGATGACGAATGCCTCGCCAATATGCTGCCGATATCGTTGCACTATCGGTCGGAGGATGGCATTCACATATCGTGCAGCCGTTACGGTGCCTTCCATGACCACCAGCGGCGTACGACGACCACAAATAATGCCACCCCAAAACAGCAGGGAACCTCCATCTTGCTGCACTCGCTGGACAATGTGTCTACAGGCGTTGCCTCCAAACACGTCTCCGACGATTGTCTGGTTGAAGGCATATGCGACACCCATCGGAGAAGAGAACGTGATGCCAATCCTGAGCGGTCCATCCGGCATGTTGTTTGGCCCATCTGTACTGCGCTGCAGGTGTCGTGGTTGCAAAGATGGACCTCACCAAGAACGTCGGGAATGAAGTTGCGTATCATGCACCCCATTGCGCACAGTTTGAGTCGTAAGACGACGTCCTGTGGCTGCATGAAAAGCATTATTCAACATGGTGGCGTTGCTGTCAGGGTTCCTCCGAGCCATAATTCGTAGGTAGCGGTCATCCACTGCAGTAGTAGCCCTTGGGCGGCCTGAGCGAGGCATGTCATCGACAGTTTCTGTCTCTCTGTATCTCCTCCATGTCCAAAGAACATCGCTTTGGTTCACTCCGAGACGACTGGACACTTCCCTTGTTGAGAGCCCTTCCTGGCACAAAGTAACAATGCGGACGTGATCGAACCGCAGTATTGACTGTATAGGCATGGTTGAACTACACACAACACGAGCCGTGTACCTACTTCCTTGTGGAATGACTGGAACTGACCGGCTGTCGGACCCTCTCCGTCTAATAGGCGCTGCTCATGCATGGTTGTTTACATCTTTGGGCGGGCTTTGTGCCATCTCCGAACAGTCAAAGGGACTGTGTCTGTGATACAATATCCACAGCCAACGTCTATCTTCAGGAGTTCTGGGAACCGCGGTGATGCAAACCTTTTTTTATGTGTGTAGTAAAAATCGAAGAAAAACAGCATTCATGTCACGCACTGAGCCGTGCAGTTTAATCCCATGCAAGTACAGAAAGCTTTCGAAGTCGACGTTTGATGCTAAGTGCAGTTCGAGTAAAAACGCACTCGAAGGCTTTCGCATGCTGAGGACGTCTTTTTCGTTTGGGACTCTTCGTCAGCACACACGGAAGGACACAGTAGCACGGGAAAGGGATCGTGCACACAAGCGTTGCATCCCACCGGTTAGCGTCCGAACTCAGCTGACAAGAAACGGCGGAGAATTTCCTGAGCGAACTCTGCGTGCGTCACGCTAGCTGGAAACGCAGCTCCAT
This sequence comes from Schistocerca americana, assembly GCF_021461395.2. Classification (NCBI taxonomy): domain Eukaryota; kingdom Metazoa; phylum Arthropoda; class Insecta; order Orthoptera; family Acrididae; genus Schistocerca; species Schistocerca americana. The sequence goes on along the minus strand of NC_060124.1, from coordinate 213,144,718 downwards.
TTGCGTCATCACATGCGGGCCTGAAACCCGCCTCGCTGCACACAGATATGGATGCTGTGTCTAAGTGGTGAATAAGCCCTACTGCTGTTTCTGGATGCGGCAAAATGGAACCAAGCGATTGTCGTCAATGTAGTTCCAGTGCGGACGATAGCTGTTTCACTCCTCCTTAAGTCGAAGGCTGCTCCTGGTATACTCTAAAGGGAGTATCATGTAATACTCACGATCTTGATTTATTCGTGCCTGATGTGTGTCTATACACCGAATTAATATCAATAGAATTAAACATGTGCTAAAGAGCTATTTCTATTTTTAGCATTTAAATGTTTCGTGGGCATTTATTAAACATTAGTAATTAAATGATTCCATTGTTTTCTTCACAGCCGCCATTTTATTGACCTCGGATTTTGCTGACTGATTTCGAGTACTCTCATTTACTTGATTTTAAACGAAAGGACAATTTCGGCCTTGCCACTTTCAAATGCTATCTACAAATCGAAAGAACCAATTACAAAAGTAAAAAAATTGCGAAACATGTTTAGTTTACCGACACACAAAGTATTTTTAAGTAAGACAGTCTATAACTTTTGTACTTACAAGTATGAAAACATCGGCAGCTATGATATAAGTACGCCTACACTCTGTTGGCGTTTTTATTTATAGGCCATCGTACAAATATTTGTGTGGGTCATGAAGACGTATTTTATGAAATGTTCTACGTCTGTAATTTTTCTTCCGATTTATAGACAGCACTAGAGAGCGGCCTGGACAGCGATAGATACCGTATGTGTAAAATGTAATAAACAAACATACTTGCAGTTCAAACAACAACAGTGGTGGGAACAAGTCTCCAACCTTGGACGAATGGTTCGGGTCTAGATCTGGCCAAACCAAGAGCTTTGGATTAATTTCAGCGACTGTAAAACTGCTTTTGTGTGAAATATGACCTGCTGCAACGCTTTTTATTTCTTTTAGTAATGGAGATAGACAAGAGCTACTTTCAACTAGATGGTAACCGTGCTTCGGTCTTGGAACTGAATCTGTAGTTTTGTCTGTCGTGAGTAGCGTTTCACACCGGTGGAACTATTCAGGCGCTCTTGACAGAGTTTATGAAACCTTCACTTTTCCAAAACCTTCACAAATACCGCACCAGCTCCCCTGCACATTTTGCTGGACTAGCACTCCTAGAAAAAATAATACTATGGAAGAATAGCACAACACTAACTGAGGAACTCGTTTCTCAGAAGGCTTCATTTGTTATACAGCGGAGCAGCCTGTATACGTGTTCAGTCCAATGAAAGCTAGCTATGTAAGTACATCCAGACAGCAGTGAGCTTCAGGGACACGCTATGTCAACCTTAATCGATAATAAAAGAGCTGTACACGAGAAGTGTTGAACTGCTTTAGCAACATTATTATAAATAGTTAACCACATCACTGTCGTCCATTGTCGCCAGACTGAGGATGGAACGCTCGTCGAACTTCTCTCCGTTACTAAATTGCTTATTTCTCGATGTCTTAGGATGTGCCCTATCAACCGCTCTCCCTTTAGTCGAGTTATGCTATACATTTCATTTACCCTCAATTCTTTTCAGAACTCCATTACGTGATTTACCTATCTGATCTGTAGCACTATGTAGCAACTCTTTTGAAAAGGTCCCATTCTATTTTAATCTGTTTATCTTGCACGTTTCACTTCAATATAAGGCTACATTACAAACAAATACCTTTGGAAAAGAGTTCGCGAGATACAATTTGATATGAGATGTTAACACATTTCTCTTTTTTCAGAAACGTTTTTCTTGCTGTTGCCAGTCTGTTTTTGCCTCTCCACTTCATCCAGCTTCAGTTATTTTCTGTTCGAAGATCAAAGATGGCTTTAGTTACTCATTTCTTAACTTTAATCCATCATCACTGCCTGATTTAATTACACTCATTTTACATCTGTTGATGTTCATCTTACAACCTCTGATCAAGTCAGTGTCTGTCCCGTTCAGTTGATATTCCAAACCTTTTTTCGTCTCTGAAATACAACCTCGTCGATAAAATTATTCTCTTTTATTTCTTCCCGTTGAACACTAAATTCCTTTAAAAATTTTGGATGTTTCTCGAGTAAAAAAAAAAAGTAACCACTAAAGAAAATACATTAAAAATGCAGTATGAAAGCTTTGCAATAATCGTGGTGATGTTGGGCCTAAAGGTGACAATAATGTTAATGATTAATGGAAACCACGTCAGCTGTAATCAAATGGTTCAAATGACTCTGAGCTCTAAGGGAAATGGTTCTAATGGGTCTGAGCATTATGGGACTTAACTGCTGTGGTCATCAGTCCCCTAGAACTTAGAACTACTTAAACCTAACTAACCTAAGGACCTCACACACATCCATGCCCGAGGCAGGATTCGAACCTGCGACCGTAGCAGCTGCGCGGTTCCGGAATGAAGTGCTTAGAACCGCTCGGCCACAGCGGCCGGCCCAGCTGTATTATTACACATATATTGTGTTATGTTAAGGATACAATCAACAGTTGAAATAGCAATAACATTCGTTTCTTTACCGGTTCCGGCTTATGTTAAAGTCATCTTCAGAATTCTTGGCCCCTTATACTGGCGACTCGTCGGTTTTCTCGTGATATTGCGATGACCGGTTTCGTTTCTTTGCAGATATCGGTCACTTGAAGCTGCTCATAGAAACGAAATATGTCGTCTAAGAAGACAGCTGTGGCGGTTTTAATTAATCATTAACAAAAATCCAAAATAACACATAGCATGAATGCAGCTCCAGGTAGAGCGAGGGAATGAGAAACTAACGGTTCTAATAAACAGCGTACCCCTCAGCTTGTGGGAGAGGTATTGTACGTAGCATTGCTGTCTGCTAAAGACTAGGAGAGTGGCAGCACAGCTATATTCCCCTTGCGACGAGATTCCTCAAATAAAAGCAGCAAGACAGCTGATACCAATAGCCGGCCCCATCCCAGCGCCTGCGTTCTTTTCCGGAATTTGCCGACGTGATTGGCTCTGCTTCATTACAGACGGGCGAGTGCGGTGACGAAGCGCTTCGTGCAGAAGGCGCCCGATGCCAGATTGTTCCCGCTGCCCCCTCCCACCGGCCGCCGGCGAAGTATGTAACTGTTGTTCGCTTGTGGTCGCCCGGCGCTAGACGCGCACACACACACACACACACACACACACACTGCGCAATCGGACTCGCAGCCAAGGCTAAATTTAGATGCTGCGTAGAAGGAAAACCAGTGCAAAAGCGCTGCTACACCGGGCCTAGCTGTTCCCTATAAACAACCATTTGCGATGCTGAATGAATCACACTGCGCCGTGTGGGACTCAGGTTTAAGGGAAACGCAGCAGAATATTTCTGCAGGGCGACGCAGCGAAGACAGGGTGGGGTTAGTCATGCAGTTTTATTCACCACATAAATAAATTAAGTTCTACAATCATTTGTTTTGCAGGTAAATGTCTGCAATCCCGGTTACACATTGAAATGCCCTGCTCTGCAGTACTGTACCAAGTCGCCAGAGGCACCACAACTAATGAAGCAGTCCTTTGATAAAGTGGAGCATTGTGTGGTATTTAGTATTCGGCTGCGGCGGGAATGTTACATTTGTGTCATGCCGATTCGTGCGAATAAGAAGTCATCTGGATTGGCCTGACACAAATGCAGCATTTCCGTTACTGCCGAAACCTAAATACCACACGATACTCCACGTTACCAATGGACTGCTACATTTACTTCTGGCTACAAACGTAACATTCCATAGGAATTTCTAAAATCACTGGGAGAAATGGACCCAAACGACCATTAAAGTTGTTGTGTAGAATCAATGAGACTGTGCGATGTGTTTTCGGGAAAACATCACCTGCGCAATTAGGAAGATAGCAAGATGGTTCAAATGGCTCTGAGCACTATGCGACTTAACTTCTGAGGTCATCAGTCGCCTAGAACTTAGAACTAATTAAACCTAAGTAACCTAAGGACATCACACACATCCATGCCCGAGGCAGGATTCGAACCTGCGACCGGAGAGGTCGCTCGGCTCCAGACTGTAGCGCCTAGAACCGCACGGCCACTCCGGCCGGCGAAGATAGCAAGAGCTGACAAAAGCGAGAATTATCGCACAATCAGCTTAAGAGCCCATGCATTCAAGTTGCTGGCATGAACAGTATACAGAAGAAGGAAAATAAAGCTGAGGAACTGTTAGAAGACGAGCAGCTTGGCTTTAGCAAAGGTAAAGGCACCATAGAAGCAGTTCTGATGTTGCGTTTGACAATGGAAGCAAGGCTGAAAAAAAAAATTAAAAAAATCAAGACACGCTCATAGGATTTATCGACCTAGAAAAAGGTTTCGACAATATAAAATGGTGCAAAATGTTCGAAATTCTGGGAGAAATACGAGTAAGATATATGGAAGGCCGGGTAATATGGTTCAAATGGCTCTGAGCACTATGGGACTTAACATCTGAGGTCATCAGTCCCCTAGAACTTAGAAGTACTTAAACCTAACTAACCTAAGGACATCACACACATCCATGCCCGAGGCAGAATTCGAACCTGCGACCGTAGCGGTCGCGCGGTTCCAGACTGAAACGCCTAGAACCGCACGGTCACTGCGGCCGGCTACGGGTAATATACAACATGTACAACAATCAAGAGGGAACAACAAGATCATAAGACAAAGAACGAAGTGCTCGGATTAAAAATGGTGTTGGACATGGATGCAGTTATTTGTCCTTACCTCGCATTCGGGAGGACGACTGTTCAATTCGCGTCCGGCCATCCTGATGTAGGTTTTCCGTGATTTCCGTAAATCGCTTCAGGCAAATGCCAGGATAGTTCCTTTGACAGGGCACGGCCGACTTCCTTCCCCATCCTTCCGTAATCCCGTGAGGCAGATGACCTCGCTGTTTGGTCTCTTCCTCCAAATCTATCCAATCCAATTTTCCTTGTTGATCAGTCTGTACATCGAAAGAGTAATGATGGAAATAAAAGAAATTTTCAAGAGTGAAATTAAGGTGAAAGGATATTGCTGATCAGATTCGCTGATGCACTGCTATCCTGAGTGATAACAATACCTGTTGAATAGAATGAACTGTCTAATGAGTACAGAATATGGACGGAGAGTAAATCGGAAAGAGACAAAGGTAATGAGAAGTAGCAGACACGAGAATAGCCAGAAACGTAACATCAAAATTGGTGCTCACGAAGCAGACCAAGTTAAGGAATTCTTCTACCTTCAAAACAAGAAACTCATGCCGGACGAACCAAGGGGGATATAAAAAAACCAGACTGGCACAAGCAAAGAGGGCATTCCTGGCCAAGAGAAGTCTACTGGAAGAAATTTCTCAGAATGTATGTTTGGAGTACAGCACTATATGGTAGCGAATTATGGATAGTGGGGAAACCGGAGCAACACAGAATCGAAGCGTTTGAGATGTTAAAAATTCGGAGCGCTGATACGATAGGGAATGAGGATGTTCTCTGTAGTATCAACAAATGGAAAATATTGGGAATAAGAAGGAACGGGATGAAACGTCTGAAGACATGTCGCAACAATGCTCGAGGATGCGTAGGATAAATCTGCGTAAACATCAAGATGCTTGCTCCAACTTCCGATTATCCATGCTTGTGTAAGCGTTCAAGAATAGGGCGTCTTGTGCAAGTATTCCTCAGTGGTTTTACTTGGTTCAGTTTTTATTTGGTTTTGTTAAATTGCATTCTGTACAAAGGTGGTGCTGTAATGAAGGGCAGGTCAAACGACACAAATTACATGGAGAAAGATAGAAGAAAAACAGAAATTCTGAGAGTCAATTTCTGTGGCTTGTCTACCGTGAATTGTTAATATGGGAATAATATTTTCGTTTCTTCAACCGGTCATTACGCCACACCTACGTCTCCTCATTTGCGCTTTTTGTAACAGAAGCAAAAAGAATGCAAAAAGCAGAGCATCGTCATCTGAGTTCGACATTTTCTTGTAAACAAACTGATGCCTATTCAAAAATGGTTCAAATGGCTCTGAGCACTATGGGACTTAACTTCTGAGGTCATCAGTCCCCTAGAACTTAGAACTACTTAAACCTAACTAGCATAAGAACATCACACACATCCACGCCCGAGAGAGGATTCGAACCTGCGACCGTAGCGGTCGCGCGGTTCAGGACTGTAGCGCCTAGAACCGCTCGGCCCCTCCGACCGGCAAACTGATGCCTGTACAAGCACGCTTGAGTGGTGTGCAGGCGCGAGGAATTTGTGCATGTTTTCGCAAGCGCGCTTGCCTATTCGTGCTTGTCGAGCATGCAGTTACGTGTGTAGCCACCATTAGTTCTGGCTGCTCTATCGGTGTGCTAAGACACATTGGCGTGGCGATTTTAGTGTGTGCCTGGATTGAAGACACCTACTTGTAAACAAACAGTTACGCAACTTAATCCTTTGGAGGTGATAACTCAGACTGTATGACTGCACACCGCATATCCAGAGCGGTGTATCAAGCTGCCGGGTGCTATTTCCAATGAGTAACAACGGGCAATGTGGTGAATATATAATGTGCGCAAGTAATTTTTTACGTTTAGAGCTGCGAAATTATGACGCCGACAGTGTTTCCTCATGAATGGTACTACACAGCCAAGTCGCATTAATGTCACCAGCTGACGAAAGCCTGAATAATCACATTTTGTAGCACGGACGTGCGGGAAGAGAGTGAATAAGATTCTGGCAAGTACGACAAGAATGTGGACGACGGTTCAATCCCGCGTCCGGCCATTCTGATTTAGGTTTTCCGTGATTTCCCTAAATCGCTCCAGGCAAATGCCGGGATGGTTCATTTAAAAGGGCACGGCCGACTTCCTTGCCCATCCTTCCGTAATCCGACGAGACCGATGACCTCGCTGTCTGGTCTCCTTCCCCAAAACAACGCCCCAACGCCAACAAGAATGTGGAGCCACGCCTTGCCGTGGACAGCTGCGCTAGGTCGCTCGGTTGATGATCTACGGCGCCAACAGCTCGATCGAGCTGGTCCCACAGGTTCTCGACTGGGTTTAAATCCGGGGAGGTGGCCATGGCAGTACGGCGAATGCATCCTGGTTGTCTTCGAACCACGCTTGTAGACTGCGAGTTGTGTGACGCATTGCATCCTCCTACTACTGGTAGGTGACACTGTGCCGAGCAAAACCCCAAATGCACGTAGAGGTGGACACTGCCCGCAAGGACAGATACATGCTTGTGTTGGTCCATTGTGCTTTCCAGAATGACGAGATCACAAAGGAAATGCCATATAAATATTGTCCAGACCATAATGCCCCCTCATCGTCAGTGGATCATTACGACGATTGTTTCGTGACCATACACGACGGAGCAGACTGCGTAATTCCTCTGAAAAGACCACCTGTCGCCACTCATTGGACGTCCAGTTATGGTTGTGGCCCGCAGATTCCAGCCTTCGTCGCCGGTTAAATCCTGTGTCCGGCCATCCTGATTTGGGTTTTCCGTGATTTCCCTAAATCACTCCAGGCAAATGCTGGGATGGTTCCTTTGAAAGGGCACGGCCTATTTCCTTCCCCGTCCTTCCATAACCCGATGAGACCGATGACCTCGCTGTTTGGTCTCTTACGCCAAACAATCCAACCCAATCCAATCCTTCGTCGCCGATGAACAGCAGCCAGCATAGATACGTGAACTGGAGAGGCAATCATTAAAACAAAGACGTTTTCCGTTGCGACGGGATCTTCTCATCAAATTCCAGTCACCAGTTTTCTCCTCCGATTGCGAAAACATTCTGTTAGCACCAACCTACGTAGAGAGAAACGATCATCACGATAAAATAAGAGAAATCAGGTGTTGCACAGAAAAATTTAAGTGCTCGTTTTCCCCATGCGCGGTTCGAGAGTTTAACGTTAGAGCGAGAACTTGAAGATGGTCCATTAAACCCTCTGCCAGGCACTTTATTATGAATAGCAGAGTAACCACGTAGATGTAGATGAACCAGGCGCCTATTGCTGAAGCCCGTGCGTACCAAGTTTTGCTGAATGGTCGCTGAGGAGACGCTGTTGATAGCTCCTTGATTCATTTGGGGGGGGGGGGGGGGGGGGAGGGGTGTGGTGTGCGCTCTGTAAGACCTTCAGTACACACACCATCAGATTATTTGACTTGTCGCTCTAACAAAGTAGGCGAGTGTCAGTGTCTCGTGGTCTTATCGTGGTGTTTTTATCTTCTGCCGTTAGGTCAGACGATAGAAATGCCACTTGCACGCTTAGAGTAGCAGATTGGCGGCAACCAACTTTAAACAGAACTTGATTAATTTTCACACACATTTATTAAAATAATAATACGCATAAAAATTACTTAACTTGGTTCTGGATGCTATTTACAATTGATAATCTGAAGTTCATTTGGGTATTGGTACGTTAATCTTATTCTCACATATATATCTGATACTTGACAAAAGTGTCTATACGTCTCTATGGCAGCGCCATCTCGTAGTACGGAGACGGACGAGCGCTGCGCCTGCGCTGTTGTGCTCAGCGGGGCGCGCTCTAGTGGGAAAGTCGTGTACGCGCTGACTACGCGGAACTATGTACACAACAGGGGGTCAGTTGCTCAACAGTTGCATTGTACATCTATTCGCCCGTACACATCACCGCAGCCGCCGTTCACCCCAGCATCTATGGCCGGCGATGCATCACCGCTTCCTCGGCGCCTGTTTCGGATAGCACTGTTTTGCCATGGGCGGTACACTTTAACCACGATGGCACATGAGCCATTTCGGGAATGCCTCCACCCTCGGCGCGAAAGCCATTGATCATGCCCTTTTGGACGTCGGATAAATCGCTCGTTTTCGCATTACGACAACGACTGCATTGTTATCTGCCTTCTCCGCCCCCCCCCCCCCCAACCCAATCCGCCACGCTTTATATATACCCTCCACTGCTAGTAGTGCCACTTGCCGTCTATGAGTGGTTATTGCATGTTGACGTCAAACATAGGTGGTGGTCACATTACTGTGACTAAACCGTGTATATGCAGGGTATTTGATGAAGATTCATCTTTCACATGAATGAACGTAGGTAAATTTTTATTTAAGCATCGGGACTAACAGTTTACCTTGGAGGCAGTTGCAAGTTTCTGGTTGATGTGGTTGCCAGTAGGAGTCTCGTTGGTGCAACTACTGCTCTCGTTGAATACTCAATATGGTTGAAGTCGAGAGGCGACAGAATAGGAACCAAAAGCTGAGCAGCTTTGGATCTCTCGTAAGGGGCCTACATGTCTCCATTGCAGCGCTGGCCCGCTAGGATACCTGGTCTCACAATGCGACTTTTCTTTGTGGCTTTGTGAAAGACTCCGTCTGTGGGTTACCTTTTCCACCAACTTGCGGTGAACTTCAACGCCGGAAAACAACAAGAGTGAATGCAGCAACTCCTGGGATATCCCCAGAAGTTTGGGACGAGTCCGACTATCGTCTGGATGTTTTTCACGTGTCTAGTGCAGCGCACATTGAACATCTATGAAAGTCTAATGAAAACTTTGATCATAAAAATAAACGTGAGAAAGTACCTCAGGTTCGTATGTGCCTGCATGTTGGAGGTATATCCTTTTACAATCAGACGATTGTTTTGAAAATAGTAGTCATTTTCGTAAGCTAAAATTTACCGCAAATTTCTATATTTATTTATGTAGAACATAGCCTTGAATAAAATGATGCATGTTTTTTGAAACATCTTACGTATCTCGGACCAGTTCATATATCAAGGTGGTGATTTCATTAAGTTATCACAGATAATGTAACAAATGAGTCTCACTTGCCTGGAGTGACATATAAACGTAACGTAGAACACATATAGTTGAGGCAGCTGATACATTTCATCATATGGTAAAAACACATTCAAACAGAGTAGAATAATTATTTGTAATGGTGGCACATTTTAGTAGTAAGGCAATGTAGAGGTACTAAAGCTTGTATATCAAGTGATAGGATTCCTATTACAGATCAGATATTAGCGTAGTTGGACTAAGTGGTTGGAGCATCGTAGAGAGACATGTATAACCAACTGCATTTCAAATAATGATTCTACCCTGGACGGATATGTTTTTATCATATGATGAAATCTTCTAGCTACGTTAACCATATATGTTATGTCACGAGTTTACACCCCATGCCAGACAAGTGACACTTTTACGCACCTCAGCATTTTAGCTGTTTTATGTGACTGACACAAGAGGAATACAGTTAATATAGGCTATTAGGTTTTAGGTGCTACTGAATGACCCAGTCTACATCCTTTCGCTTCTACGTAAGTGTATGTGCAGCTCTTATTTAGTAATACACCTATATTGTTGGTGGTTTGACCTTTTTATTATTTTTTCTTTTTTGCAAAAATTACAAATATGGTGCAGTGTAGACACTATCTACAGTTGTCGTCTTTTGATAAAGTTTTTAATACTATGCTGGTCATACGCACGTATGTAATTTGAATTGATTCAGTCTAATATAGTTAACATGTGTTTTTTCAGTCTATAATGATGTATTTCATAGAGTACGATAAATCATATGTTTGCTGTATCCAGAGGCTTGAAGAAGGTGTATGTGGTTAACACCGAAACCGGTTGCATATAAATAAAACCACTGAAAACAGCTGATGGTATATCGTCACTACGTTTACAATTTGCGCTGGCCATTGGTTCGTCTTGTTCTTCTTCTTCTCCTCGTTCTCCTGTACTTCAAGTGCTAGACATCTGCCTGCTGTGATATCCATCTCTTCATCAGGGTTTCTTGACTTCTTCTCCTTCTAGGTTTCTATTTTATAATTTTGTGTCGTGATCTTTCCCCATGCATTCTTTTAATGAATTCATTCTATTTTGTTCTGTTTTCACAGATATTATTTCATATTTTGAGGATATTCAATTTATTCCTAACGGCATAATAGTTAATTCAATCTGATGTTCTGCATACTCTCACTACTCTGAGAATTATAGTTTCTGCTGCCCGAGTTCTACTCTAATTTTTGTACAGTAAAATAGGAACGGTCATTGAGTCTTGGCCTCATAAAATTTCGATTTTGTGATTTGTGTTTTGCTATTCAAGCTCCTATTTCTTGTTCCACGTATATTTGGATCTTGTGCTAGTTTCTTCTCTGTACCTCAGTTATTTTCATTTGTAATGTATCGCAGACTGAACAGTTAACTCGCTTTAGTTTTTCATTATAATTAAGCACTTTTGGGCTGTTGGGTGTGTTTTCCCTTAAAAGCCATGGTTTTTGATTTTCCTGTTGACTTCTTTGTGTTGCATTCTTTACATATAGTGCGCCACAGATAACAGGAGTTCTTCCAGTATCTTTCAGTAACAGTGGAGGCATATTAAAAGCAAAATATAAAATGTTATATTGTAATCCTCGAACGAGTGTCTTTCAAGACACTGATCTCACTTTTCAACATTAATTGAGTTTTCCGTCGGTGCTTGGCAGATCACCTTAATAATATTAAAAAGGTTAACATTTCTTCATGTTCTGCAAAGTTATGTTTATTAGGTCAATAACCGGCTTTTGGTTTCTCAGGCCACCTTCAGGTGACAACTGACTGTCGCAAACACACATAAACATGATGTGCAACTTACACAGAATTTATCTGTACAGAAGATACAAAAATGACGAAGTGTTCACGTGGGAAAATATTACATTAACTAAAAAAGGGGGAGGTGGACAAAATTTATATGTAGAAATACATGTAAATGATGAGAAACAAAATGATTTTACAGTTACAATATAATATTTGTAAGGAAATCTTAATCGTAAAAGGGGGGAAATGGAAAATGAGTCCGGTCATTTCATACTAGGCTGACATGCTGTCAAATGTTTGCTGATTTTCATCATTTCCAGCAGGGTCATCTTTCAGATTTTCTGACAGAATGTAAAACTTCACAATCTTAATTGTCAGATTAAGGAAGAATGACTCGACCTTTGCTGACCATCTTTTAGTAGGAAACAATCCAAGTGATGTAAGAAAGCCGGCCGAAGTGGCCGTGCGGTTAAAGGCGCTGCAGTCTGGAACCGCAAGACCTCTACGGTCGCAGGTTCGAATCCTGCCTCGGGCATGGATGTTTGTGATGTCCTTAGGTTAGTTAGGTTTAACTAGTTCAAAGTTCTAGGGGACTGATGACCTCAGCAGTTGAGTCCCATAGTGCTCAGAGCCATTTGAACCATTTTTTGATGTAAGAAAGTGAAGTTTCACATTATGTCAAAAAAGCGCAAAATGGTCCTACTGGAAATAATGGAAATCAGGAAAGAGATGAAGCATTTTCGACCTTGTTAAATTAAAATTTCGTTACAAATACTAGATTCTAACGATAAATTCAAATTATTTCCCATCATTTGTTGTAGTTACCACTACATAAAAAGTTTGTTTACCTCGCCCTTTTTTATACGAAGATGGTATCTGTTTTTTCGGACATGTCCGAAAGAACAGCTTCCGCCTTCATATAAATAAGGTTTACCGGCCAATGATCTTCATTAGTGCAGATGCACTCACATTGCTCAATCTCTTACGGGAATCGGTACTTAGACTGCCGCGAGTAATGAGTATAGTGGGCAGGGATACTACAAATTTAGTGTGTGGACAGTAAGATAGAAATGTGGATCTTATATTTACGGGGAGCGTGCCAGAGCTAAGTACTTGGAGTGGCACTATCTTCTGAGTCCTCGGTGGCTGAGTCGGACAGAACGTCTGCCATGTAAGCAGGAAATCCTGGGTTCGAGTCTCGGTCGGGGCACACATTAACGCCTGTAAGCAGCTAACAGTCTGGATTTCATTGTAATTTCATTCGCCCGTTTTTAGTCAATGTAATTATTGTAATACTTTCATGTGTAAATACTTTGTCAGTTTTGTATCTTCTGTACAAATAATACACTACTGCCATTTAAAATTGCTACACCAAGAAGAAATGCAGATGATAAACGGGTATTTATTGGACAAATATATTATACTAGAACTTACATGTGACTACATTTTCACGCAGTTTGAGTGCATAGATTCTGAGAAATCAGTACCCAGAACAACCTCCTCTAGCTGAGCTGTTCTAGGCGCTACAGTCTGGAACCGCGCGACCGCTACGGTCGCAGGTTCGAATCCTGCCTCGGGCATGGATGTTTGTGATGTCCTTAGGTTAGTTACGTTTAAGTAGTTCTATGTTCTAGGGGACTGATGACCACAGCAGTTATTTCCCATAGTGCTCAGAGCCATTTGAGCCAACCACATCTGGCCGTAATAACGGCCTTGATACGCCTGGGCATTGAGTCAGACAGAGCTTGGATGGCGTGTACAGGTACAGCTGCCCATGCAGCTTCAACGCGATACCACAGTTCATCAAGAGTAGTGACTGGCGTATTGTGACGCGCCAGTTGCTCGGCCACTATTGACCAGACGTTTTCAATTGGTGAGAGAGCTGGAGAATGTGCTGGCCAGGACAGTAATCGAACATTTTCTGTATCCAGAAAGGCCCGTACAGGACCTGCAACATGCGGTCGTGCATTATCCTGCCGAAATACAGGGTTCGCAGGGATCAAATGATGGGGAGAGCCACAGGTCGTAACACATCTGAAATGTAACGCCCACTGTTCAAAGTGCCGTCAATGCGAACAAGAGGTGACCGAGACGTGTACCAATGGCACGCCATACCATCACGCCGGGTGATACGCCAGTATGGCGATGACGAATACACGCTTCCAACGTGCGTTTACCGCGATGTCGCCAACACGGATGCGACCATCATGATGCTGGAAACAGAACAAGGATTTATTCGAAAAAAAGACGTTTTGCCATTCGTGCACCCAGCTTCGTCGTTGAGTACACCATCGCAGGCGCTCCTGTCTATGATGCAGCGCCAAGGGTAGCCGCAGCCATGTTCTCCGAGCTGATAGTCCATGCTGCTGCAAACGTCGTCGAACTGTTCGTGCAGATGGTTGTTGTCTTGCGAACGTCCCCATTTGTTGACTCAGGGATCGAGACGTGGCTGCACGATCCGTTACAGCCATGCGGATAAGATGCCTGTCATCTCGACTACTAGTGATACGAGGCCGTTGGGATCCAGCACGGCGTTCCGTATTACTCTCCTGAACCGACCGATTCCACATTCTGCGAACAGTCATTGGATTTCGACCAACGCGAGCAGGAATGTCGCGATACGATAAACCGCAATCGCGATAGGCTACAATCCGACTTTATCAAAGTCGGAAACGTGATGGTACGCATTTCTCCTCCTTACACGAGGCATCACAACAACGTTTCACCAAGCAACGCCGGTCGACTGCTGTTTGTGTCTTGGAAATCGCTTGGAAACTTTCCTCATGTCAGCACGTTGTAGGTGTCTCCACCGGCGCCAACCTTGTGTGAATGCTCTGAATAGCTAATCATTTGCAAATCACAGCATCTTCTTCCTGTCGGTTAAATTTCGCGTCTGTAGCACGTCGTCTTCGTGGTGTAGCAATTTTAATGGCCAGCAGTGTATATGTGTAAGTCCACATCATGTTTGTCTGTGTTTGCGACAGTCAGTTGTTATCTGGAGAGCGTCTGAGAAGCCGAAAGCCGGTTGGTGACCAAATAAATGTAACTGTGAAGAATATTAAGAAGTGTTACCCTTTTCAATATTAGCCTCACTTTTTCTTAAGCAACTAAGTTTACATCATATTACAGTCATGATAGCGTATTACCATGCAGCTGCATGCTGACAAGGGGAAGGCCTCAGACACGGCCAAACGATTCGGCTCAAATTTGGCAGGTCGCTTGTGTACAACCTAAAACGAAGGAATCTAAGATATTTTGGGTCAACACTCCCTCGTTTTTGAGAAAATCATCCCTAAAGGTTATGACGAGCAATCGAATCAAAATTGGAGGGATCGATAGGTAATTGTAAATAGAGCATTTTTCATCATCAGGTATGGGGTCCGCAAACGCAAACTTTTCCAGAAATCGAGGAAAGAAACTTTTACAACTGCCGCTTCTCTGCTCACATGGTAAACGCCTTTCGTCGATAGCGCAACGGCCAAGGTAACTGGTTGGAAATTGAAAAACCCGGGTTCGAATCTCGAAGAAACGTAGCGGATGTTATCCTTTTCGTTTGTATTTTTCCATATCTCAATTGATAAGGATAGGAGGGTTAATCAGTTAAGTAAATCAATAAGGTATGATAATAATAAGGTAGGCAAATAAATTTCTCAAACCTCTATCAATTGACATATGGAAAAATACAAACGAAAAGAGGAACATCCGTTAGGTTTCTTCGAGATTCGAAGCCGGGTTCTCCTATTTGCAGCCAGTTACCTTGGCCGTTGCGCTATCAGTGCTGTCGGTCAAAAGCGTTTACCATGTGGAAACAGAAGCGGCAGTTGTGAAGGTTTCTTACCTCGATTTCTGGAAAAGTATGCGTTTTCAGACCCCATACCAGATGATGAAAAATGCTCTATTTACAATTATCTATCGATCCCGCCAATTTTGAGTCGACTGCTCGTCACAACCTTTAGGGGTGATTTTCTCAAAATTGCGGGGATGTTGACTCAAAATATCTTGGATTCCTTCGTTTTAGGTTGTACACAAGCGACCTGCCAGATTTGAGCCGAACCGGTTGGCCGTGTCTGAGGCCTTCCCCTTGTGAGATACAAGCGACGTAATGTAGCGAGCGTATAGCCGTGTCACATCCCCCAGTAATGTCACCCGACGATTTCGACTATCCACTGCGCTTCCTGACGGCGGCTCGCGTGTTGCTGGTGTCTGTGCTACTGTGCGACGCCAGCGCCGCCACCAGCAGCCGCCCTCGCCTGTCCGCCACGCCGGCAGGTGTCGTTCGCTGTGCGTGGCGCTGCGCTGCGCGGCGCGGGGGCCGACGTTTGCGGCGCGGGTAGTAGCGGCAGCCGTCGGGCGCGCTGGAGGCCAGCCCGTGGCGGCTCCAGCTGGCGCTGGAATGCCGTCCTCCGGACACAGGCCAGGGCGTGCCCCGCGCAGCACGCACCGGGCGCCGCCGCACCCTCCGGTCTGCTGCGAGCGGCGGCCTCCGCTCTCCGCCCGTCAGAGACCATCTGGTGGACGCGCGACCTGTCGCACACTCCGCTTCACCACCACCAGCTCCTCACCGTCAGCCTCCGTGTACCGCCCTTCCTAATACGCGAGACTCGCACCGTCCGCCATCAGAAAAAAATCAGTACAAACTGGAGCATTACAGGGTGATTTTTTCCACCGTGTACAAACTCTAGGGATTGATCGATGCGCTACGGTCGCAGGTTCGAATCCTGCCTCGGGCATGGATGTGTGTGATGTCCTTAGGTTAGTTAGGTTTAACTAGTTCTGAGTTCTAGGGGACTGATGACCTCAGAAGTTAAGTCCCATAGTGCTCAGAGCCATTTGAACCATTTGAATTTGATTGATCGATGAGATCAAAACGAAAATTTCTGTTCCGACACTGACAATCTTGAGTGTTTATGGAAAAAGTTCAAGGCAGTCGTAAAACGCGTTTTAGACAGGTACGTGCCGAGTAAAACTGTGAGGGACGCGAAAAACCCACCGTGGTTCGACAACAAAGTTAGGAAACTATTGCGAAAGCAAAGAGAGCTTCACTGCAAATTTAAACGCAGCCAAACCTCTCAGACAGACAGAAGCTAAACGATGTCAAAGTCTCTGTAAGGAGGGCTATGCGTGAAACGTTCAGTGAATTCGTGCGGTAGCGTTCTCGCAACCCGCGTCCGGGTTCCCGTGTTCGATTCCCGGCGGGGTCAGGGATTTTCTCTGCCTCGTGATGACTGGGTGTTGTGTGATGTCCTTAAGTTAGTTAGGTTTAAGTAGTTCTAAGTTCTGGGGGACTGATGAGCATAGATGTTAAGTCCCATGCTCAGAGCCATTTCAGTGAATTCGAAAGTAAAATTCTATGTACCGTCTTGACAGATATTCCTAGGAAGATCTGGTCTTACGTTTAATCAGGAAGTGGATCGAAACAGCATATTCAGACACTCTGGGATGATAATGGCACTGAAACAGAGGATGAAACGCTATAATATAATATTGTGAGGCATCAAGGGATCACCAATTTAGTACTGGAGGGCAGCGTGGAGGGTAAAAATCGTAGAGGGAGACCAAGAGATGAATACACTAAACAGATTCAGAAGGATGTAGGTTGCAGTAGGTACTGGGAGATGAAGAACCTTGCACAAGATAGAGTAGCATGGAGAGCTGCATCAAACCAGTCTCAGGACTGAAGACCACAACAAAAACATCAGGGAATTGCTATGAAACTGAAATGGCAAGTGAAGGATGTATCAAATGAACAGGAGAGAGGCTAAATTCTTCCTTTTTTACGTTACTCTTGATAGACCTACGAAGTAATAGGAGATAGCAGAATAGCAGAAACCAAGCAGGAAGTTATGTTAGCTATTTTATTGTGTGGACGCCTCTGGAAGATAGATTAACAATAGCAGCTAATAGACAAAAATATCCTTAACTAATATTTTCCTAAGCAGTGAATCAAGTTGTGTCAATAACAGAAACATACAGCTTCGTTTTAATAAGGAACTGAAAATAACTGGTTAAGTTGATAATCGAGGGAAGGACGATTAGTTTGGAGTGCCCCATGGGCAACGAGGCTATTAGAGGCAGAGACACATTACGATTGGGGAGGACAGGAAAAGACGCCGGTAATATCCATTTCAAAGAAACCACCATTTCGGGAAACAGCAGAAATACTACATCTGAATGTCCAAACTGGGATTTGAACATCCATCCTGCAGAATACGTGTCCAGTGTCTTTACAACAGTCTTACCTCGCTAGGTAACATATAATAAAGGAGATAATTCAAGCACATTGCCCTGCCTAGGCTACAATATTTCATTTCACTGGTGTAAATCGATAGATCATTGCTCTCTGTGATGTTGCTGGCCGCGATAAATCAAAAGTTCGAGTTTTGCTTCGAGTACGGGTGCGTGTTTTATACGCATTATTGTGTCTTCTGTATGCATCAGAAACACTTACAAGAGTTGGGAACATCAGATTTCAGCTTACTGCATGCATATTGTAAGCGTGCCACAACTGTTGGGGCAAAGTTCTTCGGTATCCCAACAGACACAGACACTGCCAACAGTGTGAGCTATAATTAAATTCGAGCGCGCGTGCCTTTTGGTGTAGTCACATGATCGCTAGAATCTAGCGGAGAAACGGCGTTACGTAGAATATCAATGAACAGGAAAAGTGGAATTAATGTTGATGATAAGTAAAGCAGGGGAATATCAAATAATACAGAGGTCAAGTTGGTAATAAGAAATTATTAAGGAATTGGTCTTCTGGTTTAAAGTCGTTCAATACCCGTGAATGACACAAAAAAAAGTGTCAAATACGATGTTTCACAGAATTTTTTGGGATTTTCGTGGGAAACAATTCACAATGACACTGCTCAGATCTGATTGTATGTAAAGGTTGTCACTTGCATCGCCGGCCGGTGTGGCCGAGCGGTTCTAGGCGCTTCAGTCTGGAACCGCGCGACCGCTACGTTCGCAGGTTCGAATCCTGTCTCGGGCATGGGTGTGTGTGGTATCCTTAGGTTAGTTATGTATCGGTAGTTCTAAGTTCTAGGGGACTGATGACCTCAGATGTTAAGTCCCATAGTGCTCAGAGTCATTGTTACTTGCATCAAAATTAGTGTCCAGTCACCCACAGACGGGACAGATATTCAAACTGCGGGTAGAAAGCAAAAATAGAAATACTTTACTCTGTTTTAAAATGTTCCTTTGCAACGGAAACCCCAAGAGTATTCCCCCAATTTAATTCCGGTACCACTCAAAAAATGAGTAAAATATAAAGTGATGCCAATGACGTTGAGAGACAGCTGAAATTGTTAAATCTGAAGAAAGCTTCAGGGGCCCATGGAATTTCTATCAGATGTTTTATTGTATTCGCGGATGACTTACCCACTCTTTTAACTATAATCTACTGTAGATCCCTCGAACAAAAAACTGTGCCCAATACGTGGAAGAAGCATAGCCGCCTACAAGAAAATTAGCGGAAGTGACTCGCAAAACTATCGTCCAGTCTCCCTGCCATGCATTTGTTGTAGAGCTCTGAGCCATATTCTAATCTCAAACTAATGGGGTATCTCGAATATACTGACCTCCTCCTCCTTGTCACCCAGAACTGATTACGGGAACATCGACCTTGTGAAACCCTACTCGCATTTTTTCACGTAAAATTCTGAAAGCAATGGATCAAAGCACTCAGGTAAATGATCCAGTATTTCTAGATTTCCCAGAACCATTTAATTCAGTACCACATCTATGATTATCAAAAGTACGATCGTATGGAGTATCAAGAGAAATTTGTGACTGGATTGACGATTTTTTTGGTACGGAGAAAGCAGCAAGTTATCTTGTATTGTAAAAGTAAGTTTGGGAGATCCCCAGAGAAGTGTGCTTGGACCCTTGCTATTCTTGTAGTATATTAATGGCCTAGCGGCCAATATGAACGGCAATCTCAGAGACGCAGATGAAACCGTTGTCTGTAGAGAGATACTGTCTGAAAGAAGTTGCACAAACATTCAGTCAGACTTCAATAATATTTCGAACTGGTGCAAAGACTGGCAACTTGATTCTGGTGTTCAGACACGTGAAGTTGTGCATTTCATAAAAAGACAAACGTAGTATCTTATGCCCAAGTGAGTTACAGTCGGAATCGATCAACTACACGAATACCTGGATTTAAAACTTGGTAGGTTTGGCTTGGTTGTTTGGTGAAGGAGACCAGACAGCGTGGTCATCGGTCTCATCGGATTAGGGAAGGATGGGGAAGGAAGTCGGCCGTGCCCTTTCAGAGGAACCATCCCGGCATTTGCCTGGAGTGATTTAGGGAAATCACGGAAAACCTAAATCAGGATGGCCAGACGCGGGATTGAACCGTCGTCCTCCCGAATGCGAGTCCAGTGTCTAACCATTGCGCCACCTCGCTCGGTAAAACTTGGTAGGGATATGAAATGGAACCACCACCTCGGCTCAACCGTAGGCAAAGCAGGTGGCAGACTTTGGCTTGTTTGTAGAATGCTAGGGAAATGCAGTCTACGAAGGAGGTTGCTTCCCAATCACTCGGGTGGCTCAGTCTAGAATAGCCAGTAACAAATAGGACTAACGGAGGTATTCAAGAGAAAAGCTGCACGAATGGTCACAGATTATTTGGATGAGTATCACAGAGATGCTGAAAGAAATGACCTGGCAGACTGTTCCGAAAAAGCCTGCTTAAAAAGTTTGAAGACCCGTTTTTAAATTATGACTCTATTGATATAGAATAACTCGCACGCATCGCTGCCGTAGGGATTATGAGGACGAAGCTAGATTAATTACAGCAAGCACAGAGCCATTTAAACAGTCCTCCTTCCCGTGCTCCCTAAGTGAATGCAATAGAAAGAGCAACAATAGCTGATACAATGGGACGTATCCTCTGGCGCACATTTCACAGTGGTTCGCAGAGGATGGATATAGATGTATATATACACCATAGTGCAAATGGTGTTATAACAATAGTGAACAGTGAGAGCACTAACAGTGTAAGTAGGCTGTTTAGGTTTTTATGTCGGTAACGCCACGTAGCGCTCTCAATGAAAACCACTGACTGTGCTGTGTTCAGTCGGTCACTGGTTGGCATTGTTGGAATAATTGCTATTGTAGTGTTGGGCATTTGGATGTGAACAGCGCGTAGCGTTGCGCAGTTGGAGGTGAGCCGCCAGCAGTGGCGGATGTGGGGAGAGAGATGGTAGAATTTTGAGAGCGGACGATCTGGACGTGTGTCCGTCAGAAAAAGGAAATTTGTAAGACTGGATGTCATGAACTGATTATATATATATATATATATATATATATATATATATATATATATATATATATATAATGACTTTTGAACACTATTAAGGTAAATACATTGTTTGTTCTCTATCAAAATTTTTCATTTGCTAACTATGCCTATCAGTAGTTAGTGCCTTCCGCAGTAAGAATCTTTTATTTAGGTGGCAGTATTGGCGCTCGCTGTATTGTAGTAGTTCGAGTAACGAAGATTTTTGTGAGGTAAGTGATTCACGAAAGATATAGGTTATTGTTAGTCAGGGCCATTCTTTTATAGGGATTATTGAAAGTCAGATTGCGTTGCGCTAAAAATATTGTGTGTCCGTTTATTGATAATCAGCATAAGTAAAGAGAGAAATGTCTGAGCACGTTCAGTTTTGTTCAGCTGTTTGAAAACGAAATAACGTAAGACGTTTGCCAGCACAGTAATTTGTAATTTTCCAAAGGGGATGTTTCAACTGGAACTGTTGGAGTGGAAATGCTTATTGGATGAAAAGTTCGCTTTGAATTACTGTCTACAAACGATATACATAGGCCTACTGTTATCTGAATGAATTAAATATTTATCAGGCTGTATTTAAACGCCTTTCCGTGTTTACTTGCATGTGATCTCTACTAGACGGCTTATTTCAACTTTCGACTGCTGATTTCTTTGCAGTATAGAAAGAACTGGGCGGGGGGACGACGACTTATCATATCCTCTAAATACAAGGTGTGAATAGAAAATGTGACTCACACCTCCAAAATATACACTCCTGGAAATTGAAATAAGAACACCGTGAATTTATTGTCCCAGGAAGGGGAAACTTTATTGACACATTCCTGGGGTCAGATACATCACATGGTCACACTGACAGAACCACAGGCACATAGACACAGGCAACAGAGCATGCACAATGTCGGCACTAGTACAGTGTATATCCACCTTTCGCAGCAATGCAGGCTGCTATTTGCCCATGGAGACGATCGTAGAGATGCTGGATGTAGTCCTGTGGAACGGCTTGCCATGCCATTTCCACCTGGCGCCTCAGTTGGACCAGCGTTCGTGCTGGACGTGCAGACCGCGTGAGACGACGCTTCATCCAGTCCCAAACATGCTCAATGGGGGACAGATCCGGAGATCTTGCTGGCCAGGGTAGTTGACTTACACCTTCTAGAGCACGTTGGGTGGCACGGGATACATGCGGACGTGCATTGTCCTGTTGGAACAGCAAGTTCCCTTGCCGGTCTAGGAATGGTAGAACGATGGGTTCGATGACGGTTTGGATGTACCGTGCACTATTCAGTGTCCCCTCGACGAACACCATGATGCCGGGTGTTGGCCCTGTGTGCCTCGGTCGTATGCAGTCCTGATTGTGGCGCTCACCTGCACGGCGCCAAACACGCATACGACCATCATTGGCACCAAGGCAGAAGCGACTCTCATCGCTGAAGACGACACGTCTCCATTCGTCCCTCCATTCACGCCTGTCGCGACACCACTGGAGGCGGGCTGCACGATGTTGGGGCGTGAGCGGAAGACGGCCTAACGGTGTGCGGGACCGTAGCCCAGCTTCATGGAGACGGTTGCGAATGGTCCTCGCCGATACCCCAGGAGCAACAGTGTCCCTAATTTGCTGGGAAGTGGCGGTGCGGTCCCCTACGGCACTGCGTAGGATCCTACGGTCTTGGCGTGCATCCGTGCGTCGCTGCGGTCCGGTCCCAGGTCGACGGGCACGTGCACCTTCCGCCGACCACTGGCGACAACATCGATGTACTGTGGAGACCTCACGCCCCACGTGTTGAGCAATTCGGCGGTACGTCCACCCGGCCTCCCGCATGCCCACTATACGCCCTCGCTCAAAGTCCGTCAACTGCACATACGGTTCACGTCCACGCTGTCGCGGCATGCTACCAGTGTTAAAGACTGCGATGGAGCTCCGTATGCCACGGCAAACTGGCTGACACTGACGGCGGCGGTGCACAAATGCTGCGAAGCTAGCGCCATTCGACGGCGAACACCGCGGTTCCTGGAGTGTCCGCTGTGCCGTGCGTGTGATCATTGCTTGTACAGTGTCCGGAGCAAGTATGGTGGGTCTGACACACCGGTGTCAATGTGTTTTTTTTCCATTTCCAGGAGTGTATTATGGCGATGACAATATAAAAAAATGGGTCAATTCATGTGAAAAAGGAAAAACAAAGTTTCAGGTAATAGTACGTATTCTGGAACTGATTAAACAGTACACTTACGTGTGACATTTGAATACATGGGGCAAGCGCAGCTTTGCATCAGTGATCGGCTAAAGTAATTGGATAATGTAAGAGAAATTTATGATGATTTAGGCTAATGTATCTGGTACAACTGAATGAGAAAAGTTTCTATCCTTGATCTTTGTACTATAGAGACACAACTCTCTGTTTTTTGTAACTGTTAAGATGGTTAAAACTTAATCTTTTTATGAAGCCTTAAACTAAAAAGAGCGGTAACGTCAGAAAGTCATGTTTTTAAACCACATGGAAAAAGCAGTGCTGAAGAGTTAACAATTTGAAAAATTGTGGAGAGTTAAATGGGAACAGGAAAGAGGGGGGCAACCATATGAAATAGAAATTTATCATCTTTCTTAGCTAAATATCTCAAGCAACACATATTGTGAGGTAAAGTAATACTGACACCCTTTCTTATTTGTCAATGTACAGTAACGTCAGTGAAGGGTAAAAGTTTCTGACACCCATTGCTACATGTTAATTATCGCATGTGTTCAGGTTTGTTCAGAAGCAGGTTCAGCGTTGTTGGTGAAGGATGCTGGAGGGAATCGGTGCAACCTTGTTCGAAGAACCATGTGGACATTCGCCGGAGTTGATGTAAAAGTATAAATTATTTCCGGAAAATGGCGAAAGACTAAATAGAGATCAAAAACTGCAATATTGGCACTAATTCTGGGAATTATATAAAAAGTGGTCAGAAACAGACTGGAAAGCTTGTGCGGTATTGCAGGGCAGGTTGTACTGAGAAATAACCATTCAGAAAAAAATTAGCACGTTGCGCCGTTTCCGAGTTAATTAGCAGTGAAGTCAGCCAATAAGTCCGTTGAGCACGCAGATTCAAGCTGCCCGCCAGATACAATTAGTGTCCGTTGTTCTCATAGTGTAGATTAGTGGTAGTCAGCCTAACCTGGTCCCTATCGCCGCCAGCGGGCTTCTCAGCTTTCATGTTGGGCGGTAGGCGGTAGGGGTCTTAAAGACATTTTTATTAGATTTTTAAATAATTTTGACCTAAACCAGTTGGCAAGTAGTTATTATTATATGCCTCAAACTTCCCGTAACTCAGTTTGAAATTACTTTCCTGCTTTATAAATCACCGTTACTGTGGAACCGATGGGAGGTTAGAAAATTTTACTACTATCAGAAATACGAATGCGGTGGTAAGAAGAAAAAGTTCAAATGGCCCTGTGCACTATGGGACTTAACAAATGGTTCAAATGGCTCTGAGCACTATGGGACTCAACTGCTGAGGTCATTAGTCCCCTAGAACTTAGAACTAGTTAAACCTAACTAACCTAAGGACATCACAAACATCCATGCCAGAGGCAGGATTCGAACCTGCGACCGTAGCGGTCTTGCGGTTCCAGACTGCAGCGCCTTTAACCGCACGGCCACTTCGGCCGGCTGGGACTTAACATCTGAGGTAATCAGCCCCCTATAACTTAGAACTACTTAAACCTAACTAACCGAAGGACGTCACACACATCCATGCCCGATGCAGGATTCGAACCTGCGACCGTAGCAGTCGCGCGGTTCCGGACTGAAGCGCCTAGAACCGCTCGGCCACCGTGGCCGGCAGAAGAAAAGGTTGACTACCTCTGGTTTAGATCATAGCGCACGAAACTGCTCAGCCTTTGACTTGGATTCGATCCTTACTACTGTTCCATCTTAAATTTTTGTATCGCTTTCTTGCTCTGTTTTAGGAAACCGAACAAAGAAGATGTTGGGCGAACTGTCTCGTGCAGGTCGCTTAAATTTTTGCGCGTGATACAACATGGTTCACTATCTTCAATACTAAATGACAAAGAAACGGCCCTACGTATCGAATTATTTTTCTGAATGTTTCATCAGCACAACCTCCCATGCAACACCCTTACAAACTTTTTAGACTGTTTCTAACCACCCTATATATGGCCTTCAGAACCTTAATATAAAATTGCGTAATGCACATTAACGCTTAACAATAAAAACTTAGGTCTGTGTCGCTCATTATCTTATGTTACGGTGCTCAGGGACTGAGATCTGTGAAATATGAATAGATATATCGGTTGGTACTCATTCATTCTCTGTCAAAATCCCCCATAATATCATACAAATATTCAGCGAATAGAGCATTCCTTGTACAACAATGACACTAGTTGCTTCAGTTTAAGTGACATTTCACTTCTGAAGCTAATGCATTTTTGTCTTCAATGCGTCCAAGAAACGAGTTGCAAGAAAAGGAACATAACAATTTGAAATGTACGTTTAAGACAATGTATTTCAAAAAACTTTCAATAATGCTGCCATAAGAGTAATCGACGAAATTGAGGCACAAAATCAGTTATCCAATATGCTTTATGTATTTCCATTCATTGAAGGCCTTACATGTCATTTTGCGGGTAAACACACAGATTGTCCCCGGAGGAATGCTCAGCGTTCAGGGATGTGACAGGAACGAGCATTCGAAGCAACGAAATCTATTAAACATGGACACTAAGCCCTATGCCTTAAATTATATAAGCTCTACTTCATCTTCGATGCTGTGAAACCAACCTTTTCTTCTGCAAGCTCTTTTCTTTAAGCATTTTGAGAAGCGGTAGTAGGGAAGTAAGGAAACACAGCCTAGGAAATATGGGTTGTAAAGTGCATACCCCAAAAGGTATAAGCACTTGTACATCTTTGCTACTGTGGAACACATCTCTTATATAGAATAAGTGCTCAAAGCTCTTAAAGTATGCATTTTAGGGACCATGTTTACTAGACTTCTATGCATCTAATGATCGTTCCTGTCATATCCCTGAATACTGGCCATTCCTCTTGGGACACCTTGGATATTCAAGAGAAAGTGCTCCTCGAACATACTGAGCGCTATGAACATTGCAAAAATCTCCTCTTTCAGTGAAACATTGCGGACTGGTCTGAGGTTTATCACAGAACACGATTAGGAAGGAATATTAGGGTTGAGGTTCCTGTCGACGATAAGGTCATCAGGAATGGGATGCAAAGTCCTTTTGAAATGGACAGAGTTCATTTCCATTCCCGTCCTTTCCCAATCCGATCTTGTGGTCCGTCTCTCATTACTTAGTCATCGACGGGACATTCTTCATTCCACTTGCCGATTTGAGGAATCTGAATGTACACAAATGTAGACGATTGGCTGTGGGGAATCCCTTTTCAAATGGAGAGTCTGCCAGAAATCGAGAATCTTAAGAGCTCCTTAATACTGGTCTCGCCTGATATTCCAAAACTAGTTCCGTCTGCTTTCAGCCCAGTACGGTCACGAAAGCGTGCCATCACCGTGTCGCTGGCGTTTCGACTACATCGGCCGCTTGCGTCATGAGTATCGCGAACGCTGGCGGAAGCAGAGGCCGGCCGGTCGACATCTGCTGCTGGGGGAATCTTGCGGAATGCGAACCAGCGACAGCTGCGTACTGGCTCACCTCGCGGCAGGCGCCAGCCAGCGGGTGTTTACACTCAGGGGTGAGGGGGGGGGGGGGGGGCGAATAGCGAAGGGCCCGCGCAAAGGTCACGCACTCCCGCTCCGGTCACTTCTGTTGCCAAAGCATCCATCTTTCCTAGACGTTCAACGAGATTTGTCTCAGTTTTTGCGAAACAGTTAAGATCACCTCACTTGTACATCCAGACAAAAAAATTTATTACCTAACTCTATTTTTTCGTGATGGCATTTAGAAGTATACGACTGTCCATCATGATGACAAGTCTATTCACTTTTGTGGCCTCAATACTGCTATCTGTCGGGAAAATGTGGAAGACCCATAGGCTTCCATAGTTCAGGTCACCAACCAACGATGAAGTACTGATCGCTGCGGAATAGTCTATAGTCAGCTGGTGGGGAAAAATAAAGAATCATCACCAATGTATTTTGTGCATGTGATGCCCCACAGCCACACCTCGTAGTATGTAGCTGAAAACAACACTGCACAACACGGGGGTTAAGCCGCCGGGATAGCCGTTCTTGTTAAGGGGCTTTCACAAGTTCAACACTGTTATCAATATATTGACAGTGCGTCAGCATATTGACCTGCTGAGTGTGAGCATTGGCGCTCTGCTTGCAATATCCCGAAGCGGAAATAGAAAATGTGAAAAAGAAAGTTAATACACTGAGCTTAAATTTCCGCAAGGATATGAAAAAAATCGGAGGATAGCAAGCGCTCGGGTGCCGCAAAAGTCAGACATTTCCACACCGAAATACCGCACATAGCTTCGTGGCTGCTACAGGGGGATATATTGCACCATCATAATAGCGTTTTTTTCGATCTTGTCTCCGTATCATGGTAAATAGTTTTCCGTATGATTCAGGGCTCATTCAGAAAATAATTTAAGAAACCTTTCGGGTCAGTGGTTCGGAATTCCGTGAACATATTTCTTCCTAGTCGGACGCCCTTACCATTTATGGATTTCCTCCATGCTCTCACTACCTTCTCAACTTGGCAGTTAAAAAGTAGGGGTGGTAAACCATGTCCTTTTGTTACTTCTGGTTTTATTTCAAAAGGTTTTGACAGTTCCCCCCTAAATTTTTCTTTTGATATTGTGTTTGTTAAACTTTCTTTAATTATTTCTGTTGTTGGATTGTCGAGTTCGAATTCCATTAAAATGATGATCAGTGCATTTCTATCAATTGAGTCATACGCTTTTTTTAAAAATCTACAAAAGTCATCACGTATTTCAGGTTTCTGATTTTCCTCATTTCTATTATGTTCTTTAGACTTAGTATTTGCTCTGCACAACAAATTTACTTCCTAAATCCTGACTGATACTCTCCTAGCTGTGGATCGAGTATTCCTTTAGCTCTCTTTAATAGTGCCATGGACAAGAGGTAAGAGTGAGATGCCTCTATGATTTTTAGGACCAGTTTTCTTTTCTTTTTTTATTTAATGGATGCATTAATGCCGATGTCCATTCTGATGATAAGCAGTTTTTTGTCCAAATTTCATTAATGGTTGCTATTAAGACACAAAATAATGTTGTCACTAGAGTGTTTCCATAATTCAGCAACTACATGGTCGTCTCCTGATGCTTTTTTATTTGTAAGTTGTTTTAAGATTTCTTTGGTTTCCTCTACTGTTGCTGGCTTTGAATCTTGTATTTGATTTACATTATCAAAATGAAACTCTTCTTTTGGGGGATGGCAGTTATGTAATTCTTTGAAGTAGTCCGCAAGTACTCTCCAGTTCTCCGCATTATTATATGCGATCTTTGGTATTTTGGATCTATAAACTGTAAACTTTATCGTGTATATTTACCTAAACCATTTTTGGATGTTTTATAAAATTCCTTGTGTTGCTCCGCTCAAAGTGCGTCTCAGCTGACATTAGTTAATCTTTTATATGTTCTACTCTGATCTTTTTGAAACCTTATGATGCATGTTTCTTTTCTTCTATAAAATTTCTCCTTTTTTTCATTCTTATACGCGTTCCCAGTATTCCAAGCTCATCGTCTTTACAATTAACGCATCACAACTATGATTCCACCTCGTATGCTTCCATTTAGTTTTAAGAGGGATAGTTTCTTATGCAGTCTCAATAAATCTATTTGAAGTTGATCCCAACATTTAGCTGTTTTTCTCTTCTTTTTTCCAACTGCATCTTGTAATCAGTCTCTAGATAACTTCTGTATGTCAAACTTTATAGGCTGGTATTGGTTCTTTTTCCTAAATATTGATCCAACCTTAACCTAATGATTGGTCTGAATCTAAAACAGGGACTCTTGGCAACTTTTACGTTGTGTACTTCCATTGGAGAGTGTCTGTTTAGACCAGCGTGATCGAAATGCTTTTCACCACAAATCGGATTTGGTGATACCCATGTAGTTTGTTTTCTAGGAATTTTTTGAGGAATGTAGATTTTAGTACTACGTTATGTAGACTGCACAGGCTTAAGAGTCTTTCTCCGTTTCCGTTAGTTCTTTTATAAACAGGGAAATTTTCTACTATTGATCTGCGCTGATATTCTTTGCCAATTTGTGCATTAAAGTATCCTAGTACTTATACTGTGCTCTTCGACGGAATGTGATCTAGGGTGTTTGCCACAGTTTGCCAAATATTTTCTGTTTGCTCTTTCTGTGTTCTGTTTTTCTCATTTGTTGGTGCATATGTATTTAAAATAGTGTAAACTTTGTTTAATGATTTAAATAGTAGTGTGGAAAGTCTGCCGTTAGTTGATTTAAATTCTGTTATTGAGTTTCATACGTTTTTGTTTACAATCAAATCTGTTCCAAATTGGGCTACGGTTTTCATAAGTCTTTTTCCTGGTGTTCCCTTAAGTATCCCGAATCCTTCTGAAACGAAAGAACGTTCATCAGTAAATCTTGTTTTTTACAGTTTTTTTTCCTTTAGAAGGTTTACTAAAGTTTTAAATTTTCCTGTTTTTATGGTGACTTTATATTAGAATTAGCTAGGTAATTTATGTTCCTGTGTTTGATTTTTTAAAAGCAGGTATCAGAATGCTCCGACTCATTCTTTGCACGATGTCTTTGGCCCCCAGAAACCGAATGCCAACTTTTCGTTTATTCGGAAATGGGAGACTGGGTGCTCCCTGGGGTAAAAACTCTTACAAAGTGCAGCTCCATTCTTGACTGCTCATTGTAGACGGTGCAGACAAATTAATTTGCGGTAAGAAAGCAGAAAAAAGATACAAAAGCTATACTGCATTATACTAAATTATGTAACTTTTAATTTCTAATGTACATGTCCTGTCAATGTGTACCATAGATGATGCCGGCCGCGGTGGTCTAGCGGTTCTAGGCGCTCAGTCCGGAACCGCGCGACTGCTACGGTCGCAGGTTCGAATTTCGGGAACTTTTGGTTAGCTCCTCATGTGACATTGTTGTTATGTGGCACGGTCGCTTCCATTGTGGACGGAGGAGTCTGAATGACGAAGAACGAAGTGGCAGTCCATCTGTCTGTGAAGAATCGGGTATCAAAAAAGACATGGAGACCCAGGTGCTCTAAAACAAGCGAATCACGATGCTGAGGTTATTTCAAAAAGTGAAAATCAGTTCTTGGATTAACTACCACAATCTTGCACTAAATTTTGAACACGAGAGAAGTCACCGCCCGCATTTCTTTGTAACTCTTCATTTACTCCTTCAAAAATTTCTTCGAACCAAGGCAGCAGTGGAAATACTGTGACTGTATATGGAAAACCCCTATAATTGTAGCCGGCCGGGGTGGCCGAGCGGTTCTAGGCGCTACAGTCTGGAACCGCGCGACCGCTACGGTCGCAGGTTCGAATCCTGCCTCGGACATGGATGTGTGTGATGTCCTTAGGTTAGTTAGGTTTAAGTACTTCTATGTTCTAGGGGACTGATGACCTCAGATGTTAAGTCCCATAGTGCTCAGAGCCATTTGAACCATTTTGTACCATAGATCATTTTACATGCTTAAAGATACTGCGAAACGTTTGAGATCTTGGCCACACATATCTAAGTACAGGGTAACAATTATTGAACTACATGAAATAAAATCGTCATAACTTCTGAACGCTTTGCGTTAGGACGGTCAAACTAGACGGCTGACCATGGGCATGATGGGAATTACTATGCGTATGTGCACACGCCTTGTTGTTGTCGGCCATTTGCTCTTGGATGGCTTCGTCAATAAGCAAAACTGGCGCATTTGGGGGACTGAGAATCTGCATTTCGCCGGCCGTGTGGCCGAGCGCTTGTAGGCGCTTCAACCTGGAACCGCGCGACCGCTACGTCGCAGGTTCGAATCCTGCCTCGGACATGGATGTGTGTGATGTCCTTAGGTTAGTTAGGTTTAAGTACTTCTAAGTTCTAGGGGACTGATGACCTCAGATGTTAAGTCCCTTAGTGCTCAGAGCCATTTGAACCAATCTGCATTTCCAGACTGAGAAGTCTCTTCACCCTTTATGACACGTTGACTACCGAATTGTGTGCGAAGGTTTTGGAAGATGATTTCATCCCCGTTATGCAAAGTGTCCCTGATTTCGAGGATATGTGGTTCATACAATACGGAGCTCGACCCATCAAAACAGGAGAGTGTTTGATGTCCTGGAGGAGCACTTTGGGGACCGCATTCTGGCTCTGGGGTACCCAGAGGCCACTGGCATGGCCCTCGATTGGCCGCCATATTCTCCAGATCTGAACACATGCGACTCTTTTTTGTGGGGATATATTAAAGACAAGGTGTACAGCAATAACCACAAACTATTCCTGAGCTGAAATCAGCCGTTCAGGAGGTCATCGACAGTATCGATTTTCCGACACTTCAGCGGGTCATGCAGAAGTTCAAAAAAATGGCTCTGAGCACTATGGGACTCAACTGCTGTGGTCATTAGTCCCCTAGAACTTAGAACTACTTAAACCTAACTAACCTAAGGACATCACACACATCCATGCCCGAGGCAGGATTCGAACCTGCGACCGTAGCAGTTGCACGGTTCCTGACTGCGCGCCTAGAACCGCGAGACCACCGCGGCCGGCTGCAGAAGTTCGCTATTTGTCTGCGCGATATCATCGCCAAGGATGGCAGGCATATCGAACATGTCATAATCTAAGTCCGAATATCTACAGTGACGTTTCCATGTTGAGTGAATTGTGTACACGACGTAGTTTGTAGCTATTTACGTTTCTCACATAGTTCAATAATTGTCATCCTGTATGTTCCGAATCGTTCCAGGTGTTCGCCAAACATGATCTCCACCTTTTTAGCGACCGCAGTTGTACAGCTCGCCTCTTCCCCCGGTCAGGAGAATAAAATTCATAGTTCTACAGAAAAGAAGATTATGGTCCGGTGTTCGCAGTACGTTACAGTATCCAAGAGCTTTGATAACGTGCTGAAGTGCGGCCAGCAGGTGGCGGCATACCCCTACAGACTTCCACCACAGTCACCGCTCTCGGTTTGCGTTAGCACTTCTCTCGAGGAACCACGGTACCCGATGGATCCCGACCGTAAGTCTGGAAGTATCAAGCTGGAGCACCTTGCGACTGGCGCAACGCCGCTGACGGTGGGGCGAGCCGGCGTTAATTGCAGTGGGGAGGTTGCAGCGGCAGCGCTGTGTGTGTGTGTGTGTGTGTGTGTGTGTGTGTGTGTATCCTTGGCACGCGGCCTGCCGCCAACCGGTTCACCGCTGCCACGTGTCGGCGCAGCCACTGGATTGAGCTCTGCTGCCGCTGCTCGCACCCACGCGTCGCTAGCCCCAGGGCGAAGCGATAACCCTGTCGAGAAACAGAGGAGCTGGGCCAGTAGCAGCAAGTCCCACCAAGCAGAGTATGGCACTGGATTAGAGCTCACAGTAAGGCGAAACCGAACGATGTGCCGCGGTGGTTAGCGCGCTGGACTCTCATTCGGAAGGATAGCGGTTCAAACCCGCGTCCGGCCATTCTGATGTAGGTTTTCTGTGATGTCTCTAAATCGCTTCAGGCAAATGCTCGGATGCTTCCTTTGAAAGGGCACGGCTGATTTCCTTCCCCATTGTAATGTGTCTTGCAGCGGTCTCTCCGCGATATTTTCAGAAATTTTACAAATTATATAACTCAGTACATATCTCGAAATATCTCTTCTTATCTTACCGATTCCTAAACTTTAATATACGATGATTATCAATGCAAAGTAGTTTCAAGCCCTATTATTCCTTGGGGCTTGCATTTACTCCATGGAATAGCTTCTCTGCTATCTATGTTTTCTCTTATGAAAAGAATGATTCAGATCTTGCCAATTAGTCGTTAAAGAACGAAGATGTATATGTATGTATTGTTGAGCTAGTCGCCATCTTGATGAGATTCTGTATGGGAAGGAATTTAATACATGAACTAAACTAAAGTAAGTGTGTTCGCGTATTATTTAACTGATTATTATTGACAGTGTCTGTACGCTGTGTTGCAGGGTATCAGTGGGGAACGTCTGGTTTACACTGGACGAACCTGCCGTTTTGTACGCTCAAGATATCCAGTTTATTACTTTCAATAAATGGGCTAACACGGTCTTACCAGCAGATCTCTGGTCTTCCCCATGTGATCACCGAAAGTTAATAATTATTACAAATGTTTTCAGGAGATCGACTGACAATTTTCGTCGCACCGAGACTTCGAAATTGCTTCACTGCCTCATGGAATTTAAGTTAA
Organism: Schistocerca americana; assembly: GCF_021461395.2. Classification (NCBI taxonomy): domain Eukaryota; kingdom Metazoa; phylum Arthropoda; class Insecta; order Orthoptera; family Acrididae; genus Schistocerca; species Schistocerca americana. The sequence goes on along the minus strand of NC_060124.1, from coordinate 213,111,544 downwards.
GCTCAATGTAATCAGGATAGATCAGTATTGAACTGTGTGAATGTGATAAGCCTGCTTTGTGAATGAAAAGTCCCTTATTATACGGCCGGCCGAAGTGGCCGTGCGGTTAAAGGCGCTGCAGTCTGGAACCGCAAGACCGCTACGGTCGCAGGTTCGAATCCTGCCTCGGGCATGGATGTTTGTGATGTCCTTAGGTTAGTTAGGTTTAACTCGTTCTAAGTTCTAGGGGACTAATGACCTCAGCAGTTGAGTCCCATAGTGCTCAGAGCCATTTGAACCGTATTATACGCATGTTTTTTACCATCCTGATCAGTGAAGCTAAATCAGGCCGGTTTGAGAGAGGTTTTTAAATTTCAGATCCCACAAAAATATTAAACCATCCTTCCTTAATCCGATGGGACTTATCATCTCGCTGTTTGCTCCCCTCCCCCAAATCAAGCAACCAACAACGGTAAGGCAAAGTAGTCTGGAGGAGCGTCTTGAAATTGCGGAAGGTGGATTATAACAAACAAGTCTACATCCACACCTCTGCACTAGATACGTCTTGTATTATTACGACAGGTCTATTTCATTAGGCTGTCCTAACACTATCGGTGATTGCAATTTTCTCTACCAAGCCCCTCATTCTCCACGGTCCTCTGCCGGCCGGAGGATGTGTGTGATGTCCTTAGGTTAGTTAGGTTTAATTAGTTCTAAGTTCTAGGCGACTAATGACCTCAGCAGTTAAGTCGCATAGTACTCAGAGCCATTTTGAGCCATCCACGGTCCTCTCCCTACCCTCACCATTCTCGCTCCGTCATACTTGAACTGCAACCACAAAAACATACGTCGTTAATCATACAATGCTGGAGACATCGTCAAAGGCTTATTATGACTCAGAAAGCAGTTACATGCTTAAATAAGCTCAATAAGCCGACCTCTTCTTCTAACCAGTTGGTTAGAGACACCGCGAGATCGCTACGAATGATATGTGGTCCTCTACACCTACATCTCACTCCACAAGCCACCTAACGGTGTGTGGCGGAGGATACTTCTGGTACCACGCACTGATTCCATCCTATTCTGTTCCATTCGCGAAACCGAGCAGTGATTAGCACACTGGCCTGGCATTCGGGAGGACGACGGTTCAACCCGCGTCTTTCCGTCCTGATTCAGGTTTTCCGTGATTTCACTAAAACGCTTCAGGCAAATGCCGGGATGGTTCCTGTGAAAGTGAACGACAGACTTCCCCCCCCCCCCTCCGCCCCCCCATCCTTTCCGTTCTTCAAAAACGTTTTGAGCATAAAACAGGTTGCATAATTCTACATTAGATTGACGTCAACGATATAGGCCTATAAGTATGTCCATCTCTCCTGCAGCTTGTAGTGGCTAAGAGTTGCTGCTGGGACAAGGAACCACCAAATTCGTCTCTCCGATACTCTGGTTTAATCAAGTTCTAATCATTACTGTGCTAGGATGTACTGAGAGGAAACAGAAATTCAATAGCACAAAAACAACTTCGACAGAATATAAGAATTGAAATTACACAAGGTGTTGATCTTAGTGCTAAATAAACCAACAGTACGAGCCCTTGGCCAACTCTTTCCACTACACGCTCCACAACACACGTCGGTGTCACTCCTGCACTAAAGGCTGCGTTGAGAATGGCACCGACGACGATCGGTAGACATATCGTCAGAGGTCGCCCGGTAACACCCCCCGAAGCCTGGTCACAGTGCGTCCGGTCTTTTTCGTCAGTTTTTGGCGAGACGAAGCAGTTATATAAATTTTCCTACTCTACGTACATGGTACAGAAACCACGATATATTTTCAGTAGAAAAAACGCAGTCTGAGTCACGTAATGTGTGCTCATGCGGTCATGTTTTCACGGCCACTGCCATTTGTATTCCCTTATTTGTGTCAAGATGAGAAGTGTGGCCCTATATTAGCACAGCTGTATGCCTTCGCCGAAGGTAAGAATCGTCGTATCCTTCACGGTTCCATCGCCAACTTGGCCATTCGTTGCTAGTCTAGAGCAACATTTTTTAAAGTTCTTTTACTTTTACGTTGCAGGTGCACACCGAAAGTTTTGGTTACTTATGACGAATGCGTTACCCACAGTTCCACTCTGGTAATTTTGTAGTATTTTAAAGAAGCTTTATACCTTCTCGTGCAAGATAAGACCACACCCCTAACCTGTATTTACGTTTTTTTATGTCGAAATTCTGAGGATACCCCAAAGGGCAAAACGCATCAATAAAGCTTCTGGGCCGCGCGGAAGTGGCCGCGTGGTTTGAGGCGCCATGTCACGGATTGCGCGGCCCCTCCCGCCGGAGGTTCGAGTCCTCCCAGGGGCATGGGTGAGTGTGTGTTGTTCTTGTCGTAAGTAAGTTTAAGTAGTGTGTAAGTCTAGGGACCAATGACCTCAGCATTTTGGTCCCTTATGAATTCACAAACACACACACACACACACACACACACACACACACACACACACTAAAGCTTCTGGTATCATTACAACCTGCTAACGGCCTTGCCGCGGTAGTAATACCGGTTCCCGTCAGATCACTGAAGTTAAGCACCATCGGGCTTGGCTAGCACGTTGATGTGTCACCGTCCGGATGTGTCTGGTGCTGTTGGCAATGGGGGTGCACTCAGCCCCTGTGAGGCCAACCGAGGACCTACATTACTGAGAGGTAGCGACACCGGTCTTGGAAACTGACGACGGCGGTAATAGCGTGTGCTGAGCACGTACCCCTCCGTGTCGCCCTAAGGACTGAGGATCACACGGCGCCCGCGAACCTGCGACCATAGCGGTCCGCACTTCCAGACTGTAGCGCCTAGAACCGCTCGGCCACTCCGGCCGGCTCAATGACTGTCATTCAGCACATGTGTGAAACATGAAGAAATTTTAGAATTATGTGACCTAAACACATAAAGCACTGAAACATGGAAAACACACCACATTCGCAAACCACGTCATATAACACAATCACTAGCATACAAATACCAGTAAGCACTACTAATAATTCGCAGACAGCTAATGCCAATCGACCACAACCCAAAAATGATCCACTGCAGTAGCTTTAAGCATAACATACGCCAATCTTCTCGCTTAAACAATTTTTTTTGAGGTTGTAATTTATGCTGAAAATTTCCAATAAAGGTTTTGCCTACTTGTGGTATCCAATAAACCTAGGATTTCAATCCCTAGATTCCGAAATACATCCCAATAATGACACTTTTTATGCTCAGGATGCCATTCACTACTCCTTTCTTAGACTAAACTTACCAGTTTCTCACAGACCACATTTCATGTGTCAGAACGTCGGCTAATTCGAACGAAGAAAAAAAAACTGATTTGAATTTCACCGACTGTCATCCGAAGTCTGTATGTTCGGGTTATGAGATCGGTAGTATTGTGACCGTGCACGTATTCGTGTAATGATCTGAAAATATTTGCCATCTTCGGTCGATATCGGTTGTCTGCGGAATCCACTGATGTCGGTGCCATTGTGACCGTAGCATTTGTCAGCGGTCTGATGACGTCACGAAACTACCGTTGCGTGGATACGCACAAACAGTTCGGCTTGCAGAGTTAGTCTGAGATTGAGATTGTAACTATTTTCCGACTCGTTATAGCCTCTGATGATATTTCGAGCACTGTAAGACAAAACTTTAGGCAGATGAAAACGCTATGGACCACGGCTTAATGACTATTAAATAAATCAACAAAAAGTTACGTAAATTTCTTTTTTGTTTTCAGGTAAATTTCTGTAGTCACGGTACGCACTGCAGTCCCCACGGCACAGTTTCTCAGCATGCTGGTGGAGGAACCAAAATAAAACTACTGATAAACTGGAGTATCGAGCAGTAATTCGTTTTCCGCAGTGTGAAGGAGAACAACGCTGCCATAATCCTTGTTGAGTTGACGAAATGTACAGCAAAAATACATAATCGTATACAAGGTGCTACCCAAAAGTTACCAAAATTTGTGTGGCCCGCGCTTAGAAATAGCAGTACAGCCAAACGCTGTTAGGTGCAGCATAATACATGTTTTGTATCTCAGTATGCCTAGCGGCTTCGATCCTAGTCGACGTGTTTCAGTGTTGGCGTGCAGTTTTCCAGTATGAAATTTGTTATTCTGCAATGAACGACCTGAAAGAACAGCGTTGCTGTATCAGGTTTTAGACCTGGTAAAATAACCGCAGAAATGCACAAAATGTTAGTGCAAGAATTCGATAATGACACCTTGAGCTAGACACAAGTGTATGACTCGTTTAAATGTTTTAAAAACAGTCAGACATCTGATGATGAGGAACGCTTAGGATTTTATCAAATAAACTGAACATGCCAAGATTTGGTGCAAAGTTCGTACCACTGCTGCTGAGTGACGACCAGCTAAAACATTACACGAACTCTGTATGGAACTGAAAGAACTGCTTCGAAAGGACTCAGACTTTTTTGTACTAAGGTTGTTACAGGTGACGAAAGTTGGATTTGTGGATATAAACCATGAAACTAAACAGCAGGCATCCCAATGGAAGAGCGCATCTTCACCTCAACCAAAGAAAACACGTCAAGTTCAGAGCAACATCAAATCGTTGTTGAGTTGTTTCTTTGCTTCCGATAGAATTACCCACAAGGAGTTCGTAACTCGTGGTCAGAAGATTAATGGAGAATTCTTTCGTAATGTCCTAAGGCGGCTAAGGGAGGATGTGACAAGGAAACGTCCTGAGAAGTGGTGCAGGAATGATTGAGTTCTTCACTAAGAAAATGGGAGCCACAGACACTTTCATCGTGTAGCAGTTTTTGGTGAAAAAAAAAAAGAACCATGGTGATTCTCCCTCGTCCACTGTAATCCACTGTATTCGCCAGAATTGGCCTTGGCTCAGTGCCATTTATTTCTCTTTCCCAAGTTGAAAAACATGTTGAACCGATTATGATTTGACACGATACAGGAGATTCAAGTTGAATCGCAAGTGGTGTCAAACACTCTGAAAAAAAAAGAAAGAAAGAAAAGAAAAGGCTTTCAGGATGCATTTCCGTTCGTGGCAGAAGCACTAAGGGATCAGTGTCTGAGATCCCATGGGGACTACTTCGAAGGCGACAGTGGCGAATAAAAATCCTGTATGATGTGACTGAATTTAGCGTTAGATTTCGGGAACTTTTGGTTAGCTCCTCATGTGACATTGTTCTTACGTGGCACGGTCGCTTCCATTGTGGACGGAGGAGTCTGAATGACGAAGAACGAAGTGGCAGTCCATCTGTCTGTGAAGAATCGGGTATCAAAAAAGACATGGAGACCCAGGTGCTCTAAAACAAGCGAATCACGATGCTGAGGTTATTTCAAAAAGTGAAAATCAGTTCTTGGATTAACTACCACAATCTTGCACAAAATTTTGAACATGAGAGAAGTCACCGCCCGCATTTCTTTGTAACTCTTCCTTTATTCCTTCAAAAATTTCTTCGAACCAAGGCAGCAGTGGAAATACTGTGACTGTATATGGAAAATCCCTATAATTGTAGCCGGCCGGTGTGGCCGAGCGGTTCTAGGCGCTACAGTCTGGAACCGCGCGCTCGCTACGGTAGCAGGTTAGAATCCTGCCTCGGGCATGGATGTGTGTGATGTCCTTAAGTTAGTTAGGTTTAAGTAGTTCTAAGTTCCAGGGGATTGATGACCTCAGAAGTTAAGTCCCATAGTGCTCAGAGCCTATAATTGTAGTCGCTTCTTCGCTTGGTTATTAATACACTACTGGCCATTAAAATTGCTACACCAAGAACAAATGCAGATGATAAACGGGTATTCATTGGACAGATATATTATACTAGAACTGACATGTGATTACATTTTCACGCAATTTGGGTGCATATATACTGAGAAATCAGTACCCAGAGCAACCACCTCTGGCCTTAATAACAGCCTTGATACGCCTGGGCATTGAGTCAAACAGAGCTTGGATGGCGTGTACAGGTACAGCTGCCCATGCAGCTACAACACGATACCACAGTTCATCAAGAGTGTGACTGGCGTATTGTGACGAGCCAGTTGCTCGGCCACCATTGACCAGACGTTTTCAATTGGTGAGAGATCTGGAGAATTTGCTGGCCAGGGTAGCAGTCGAACATTTTCTGTATCCAGAAAGGCCCGTACAGGACCTGCAACATGCGGGCGTGCGTTATCCTGCTGAAATGTAGGGATTCGCAAGGATCGAATGAAGGGTAGAGCCACGCGTCGTAACACATCTGAAATGTAACGTCCACTGCTCAAAGTACCGTCAATGCGAACAAGAGGTGACCGAGTGGTGTAACCAATGGCACCCCATACCATCACACCGGGTGATAACACCAGTATGGCGTTGACGAATACACGCTTCCAATGTTCGTTCGCCGCGATGTCGCCAAACACGGATGCGACCATCATGATGCTGCAAGCAAAACTTTGATTCATCCGAAAAAATGACATTTTGCCATTAGTGCACCCAGGTTCGTCGTTGAGTACACCATCGCAGGCGCTTCTGTCTGTGATGCAGCGTCATGGGTAACCGCAGCCATGGTCTCCGAGCTGATAGCCCATGCTGCTGCAAACGTCGTCGACCTGTTCGTGCAGATGGTTGTTGTCTTGCAAACGTCCCCATCTGTTGACTCAGGGATCGAGACGTGGCTGCACGATCCGTTACAGCCATGCGGATAAGATGCTAGTGATACGAGGCCGTTGGGATCCAGCACGCCGTTCCATATTACCCTCCTGAACCCACCGATTCCATATTCTGCTAACAGTCATTGTATCTCGACCAACGTGAGCAACAATGTCGCGATACGATGAACCGCAATCGCGGTAGGCTACAATCCGACCTTTATTAAAGTCGGAAATGCGATGATATACATTTCTCCTCCTTACACAAGCCATCACAACAACGTTTCTCCAGGCAACGCCGGTCAACTGTTGTTTATGTATGAGAAATCGTTTGGAAACTTTCCTCATGTCAGCACGTTGTAGGTGTCGCCACCGGCGCCAACCTTGTGTGAATGCTCTGAAAAGCTAATCATTTGGATATCACAGCATCTTCTTCCTGCCGGTTAAATTTCGCGTATGTAGCAATCATCTTCGTGGTGTAGCAGTTTTAATGGCCAGTAGTGTACATTATATGAGAGGAACAGAATTGTAATCTGCGATCTATAATTTGGTTTCTGTAGTTTCCCTGAGTTTCTTGAGGTGCATAGTAGATAGATAAAATATATCAAAAGAGATGCAATTTTAATAATAATATTTTATTCTGCAGTTACGTACTGAGGTCATCTTCTGGTAGACGTTTCAATAATGATGTATCATTTCATAGAAAAGGTCTCTTATCGTATAATACAGCTCGCTATTAATATTGTTGGTCTGCCATAAGGTGCCTTACTGTTGAAATATGTTGCGGAATAAAATATTATACGGTTGAAATCCGTTGCGGAATAAAATATTATTGAAATGGGAACTATGATTCTTCATCGCGATTTTTAAGTACGAGCTCGTGCTGAAAAATAATCCGTTCAGTTTCTTTTGTGTGAAAACTATCAAAGTTTTATAAGTAAAGCAAACATTCGTTATTAACGTACGACATCTTTATTCTTCATGTCTACATTATTTTCAGCTGTCTGCCGCTAGAGGAGTCAGAATGGTAAAGTGAAATATGGCGGTGCGTCGCGTAACTGAGTCGGTGTGTGAGAAACAGCGTACTGTAATCGAGCTTCGAATTCGTAGAGTTCGTCCACACGTGGTGCACACTCTCTTTCAACATGACAACGCCAGACCACATACGAGCGCTGCGACATCTGCAACGATCCAACGCCTTGCGGTCATCCCCCGTACAGTTCCGACTTGGACCTGTCGGATTCCCAATACTTAGAGATCTTCAAGGACTACACTTTGATAGTGACGAAGCGGTGCATGCAGAGGTGAGGTTGTAGATTCGTCAACAAAGCCAAACATTTTATAGTGACGGTATCAACAAAGTGGAGACATGTTTTTGTCGCCAGCGTGACTATGTGGGGAAAAAAAATGTAAACATGAAGAATTAAGACGTAGAGTGTTAATAAATATTGTTTTATGTAAAAAGGCTTTAAGAGTTTTCACATTCCCCCCCATGAACCATGGACCTTGCCGTTGGTGGGGAGGCTTGCGTGCCTCAGCGATACAGATAGCCGTACCGTAGGTGCAACCACAACGGAGGGGTATCTGTTGAGAGGCCAGACAAACGTGTGGTTCCTGAAGAGGGGCAGCAGCCTTTTCAGTAGTTGCAAGGGCAACAGTCTGGATGATTGACTGATCTGGCCTTGTAACAATAACCAAAACGGCCTTGCTGTGCTGGTACTGCGAACGGCTGAAAGCAAGGGGAAACTACAGCCGTAATTTTTCCCGAGGGCATGCAGCTTTACTGTATGGTTAAATGATGATGGCGTCCTCTTGGGTAAAATATTCCGGAGGTAAAATAGTCCCCCATTCGGATCTCCGGGCGGGGACTACTCAAGAGGATGTCATTATCAGGAGAAAGAAAACTGGCGTTCTACGGATCGGAGCGTGGAATGTCAGATCCCTTAATCGGGCAGGTAGGTTAGAAAATTTAAAAAGGGAAATGGATAGGTTGAAGTTAGATATAGTGGGAATTAGTGAAGTTCGGTGGCAGGAGGAACAAGACTTCTGGTCAGGTGACTACAGGGTTATAAACACAAAATCAAATAGGGGTAATACAGGAGTAGGTTTAATAATGAATAGGAAAATGGGAATGCGGGTAAGCTACTACAAACAGCATAGTGAACGCATTATTGTGGCCAAGATAGATACGAAGCCCACACCTACTACAGTAGTACAAGTTTATATGCCTACTAGCTCTGCAGATGACGAAGAAATTGAGGAAATGTATGACGAGATAAAAGAAATTATTCAGATTGTGAAGGGAGACGAAAATTTAATAGTCATGGGTGACTGGAATTCGAGTGTAGGAAAAGGGAGAGAAGGAAACATAGTAGGTGAATATGGATTGGGGCTAAGAAATGAAAGAGGAAGCCGCCTGGTAGAATTTTGCACAGAGCACAACATAATCATAGCTAACACTTGGTTTAAGAATCATGAAAGAAGGTTGTATACATGGAAGAACCCTGGAGATACTAAAAGGTATCAGATAGATTATATAATGGTAAGACAGAGATTTAGGAACCAGGTTTTAAATTGTAAGACATTTCCAGGGGCAGATGTGGACTCTGACCACAATCTATTGGTTATGACCTGTAGATTAAAATTGAAGAAACTGCAAAAAGGTGGGAATTTAAGGAGATGGGACCTGGATAAACTGAAAGAACCAGTGGTTGTACAGAGTTTCAGGGAGAGCATAAGGGAACAATTACAGGAATGGGGGAAAGAAATACAGTAGAAGAAGAATGGGCAGCTTTGAGGGATGAAGTAGCGAAGGCAGCAGAGGATCAAGTAGGTAAAAAGACGAGGGCTACTAGAAATCCTTGGGTAACAGAAGAAATATTGAATTCATTGATGAAGGGAGAAAATATAAAAATGCAGTAAATGAAGCAGGCAAAAAGGAATACAAACGTCTCAAAAATGAGATCGACAGGAAGTGCAAAATGGCTAAGCAGGGATGGCTAGAGGACAAATGTAAGGATGTAGAGGCCTATCTCACTAGGGGTAAGATAGATACTGCCCACAGGAAAATTAAAGAGACCTTTGGAGGAAAGAGAGCCACTTGTATGAATATCAAGAGCTCAGATGGAAACCCAGTTCTAAGCAAAGAAGGGAAAGCAGAAAGGTGGAAGGAGTATATAGAGGGTCTATACAAGGGCGATGTACTTGAGGACAATATTATGGAAATGGAAGAGGATGTAGATGAAGATGAAATGGGAGATATGATACTGCGTGAAGAGTTTGACAGAGCACTGAAAGACCTGAGTCGAAGCAAGGCCCCCGGAGTAGACAACATTCCATTGGAACTACTGACGGCCTTGGGAGAGCCAGTCCTGACAAAACTCTACCATCTGGTGAGCAAGATGTGTGAAACAGGCGAAATACCCCCAGACTTCAAGAAGAATATAATAATTCCAATCCCAAAGAAAGCAGATGTTGACAGATGTGAAAATTACCGAACTATCAGTTTAATAAGTCACAGCTGAAAAATACTAACACGAATTCTTTACAGACGAATGGAAAAACTAGTAGAAGCCAACCTCGGGGAAGATCGGTTTGGATTCCGTAGAAACACTGGAACACGTGAGGCAATACTGACCTTACGACTTATCTTAGAAGAAAGATTAAGGAAAGGCAAACCTACGTTTCTAGCATTTGTAGACTTAGAGAAAGCTTTTGACAATGTTAACTGGAATACTCTCTTTCAAATTCTGAAGGTGGCAGGGGTAAAATACAGGGAGCGAAAGGGTATTTACAATATGTACAGAAACCAGATGGCAGTTATAAGAGTCGAGGGTCATGAAAGGGAAGCAGTGGTTGGGAAGGGAGTAAGACAGGGTTATAGCCTCTCCCCGATGTTGTTCAATCTGTATATTGAGGAAGCAATAAAGGAAACAAAAGAAAAATTCGGAGTAGGTATTAAAATTCATGGAGAAGAAATAAAAAACTTTGAGGTTCGCCGATGACATTGTAATTCTGTCAGAGACAGCAAAGGACTTGGAAGAGCAGTTGAATGGCATGGACAGTGTCTTGAAAGGAGGATATAAGATGAACATCAACATAAGCAAAACAAGGATAATGGAATGTAGTCTAATTAAGTTGGGTGATGCTGAGGGAATTAGATTAGGAAATGAGACACTTAAAGTAGTAAAGGAGTTCTGCTATTTGGGGAGCAAAATAACTGATGATGGTCGAAGTAGAGAGGATATAAAATGTAGACTGGCAATGGCAAGGAAAGCGTTTCTGAAGAAGAGAAATTTGTTAACATCGAGTATAGATTTAAGTGTCAGGAAGTCCTTTCTGAAAGTATTTGTATGGAGTGTAGCCATGTATGGAAGTGAAACATGGACGATAAATAGTTTGGACAAGAAGAGAATAGAAGCTTTCGAAATGTGGTGCTACAGAAGAATGCTGAAGATTAGATGGGTAGATCACATAACTAATGAGGAAGTATTGAATAGGATTGGGGAGAAGAGAAGTTTGTGGCACAACTTGACCAGAAGAGGGGATCGGTTGGTAGGACATGTTCTGAGGCATCAAGGGATCACCAATTTAGTATTGGAGGGCAGCGTGGAGGGTAAAAATCGTAGAGGGAGACCAAGAGATGAATACACTAAGCAGATTCTGACGGATGTAGGTTGCAGTAGGTACTGGGAGATGAAAAAGCTTGCACAGGATAGAGTAGCATGGAGAGCTGCATGAAACCAGTCTCAGGACTGAAGACCACAACAACAACAACAACACATTAAAAATTCAGCGGCATTGCTTCTCAGTACGCCTCCAATATTGTCTCCTCTGTGCAGATGAAGGCGGGCGAATATGCGGACGGATTTCATCATTTCTACCGTCTCAATCAACAACTCAGACTGAATATCAAGGATCTACCGTGATTTATTTTAGAGCGGAGAGTCTCGTTTAAATTCCCTACTACAGCAGTGGCAGCGGTGTTCCCTGAGAAGCGGAAGACAAAAATCCAGTCTACAGATAGCAGTGCCAAACGTGCGATTATTGAGGAGGAGCCGCTGCCGTACAGCAAAGTACTTATGATTGTAGTACACATCGGGCTAATTCGTGCAGGTGTGTCCATTGATTTCATAACAGCCCGTATTGCTGCTGACGTAGAAGTGAGCTGCAGAAGACTCAAAACTTCATCCCACGAATGTGCGGTGTTCAGCAGAGAGCAGAATTAAGAGCGGCTTTGAGGAAGCAGGCAGCTGGCGCGTGCGCGCTACGTTATGCGATGCACGTCTGTCACTTGTTCCCGACTTGGCAGTAATCTCTCCATCTGCGTGCCGTAGCTCCAACTGTGACGGGCCGCCACCTAACAGCTGCTTCTTGAGACAAAAACGCTCTCTCTCTCGCTTTCTTTACGCGCGCTTGTGTGTGTGTGTGTGTGTGTGTGTGTGTGTGTGTGAGAGAGAGAGAGAGAGAGAGAGAGAGAGAGGGGGGGGGGGGGGGTGAGGGATAGTCCGAAGGATTAATATCTCGGGTATTGGACAGTCCTGACAAGGAACTTTTGGAGAATGGAAGAAGCGACTTTTGTCTTCGTCAGACAGTGGATTAATTCACTTCAGGCTCAAATGGCTCTGAGTACTATGGGACTTAACATCTGTGGTCATCAGTCCTCTAGAACTTAGAACTGCTTAAACCCAACCAACCTAAGGACAGCACACACATCCATGCCCGAGGCAGGATTCGACCCTGCGACCGTAGCGGTCACGCGGTTCCAGACTGAAGCGCCTAGAACCGCATGGCCACACCGGTCGGCAATTCACTTCAGGAAGTACAGTTAACGATAATTTCGCAAACTGGTACACTGAGTTGTGGAAATCTCCATTAAATGTGTAGATAAGAATCAGAATAGGAACTTTATTTAGTTGTGTTGTTGAAGTTGAAACGTCCCCTTAGAAAAATTAATGAATTACTGTGCTGATAAACCTCTTACATTATTTGATTTTCAAACAGTTGAGCAGAACTGAACGTACTCAGACATTTCGCTCTTTACCTATTCTGATCAACACTAAACTGTCACACAATATTTTTAGCGCAACGCAATCTGACTTTCAATAATCCCTACAAAAGAATGGCCCTGACTAACATTAACCTATACCTTTCACAAATCACTTACCTCACAAAAGTCTTCGTTACTCGAACCACTGCAATACAGCGAGCGCCACTACTGCCAGCTAAATAACAGATTCAAACTACTGAAGGCACTAACTACTGATAGGTATAGTTAGCAAATGAAAGATTTTAATAGAGAACAAACAATGTATTTACCTCAATAGTGTTCAAAAGTCATAATATATATATATATATCTCAGTTCATGACATCCAGTCTTACAAATTTACTGTCTCTGATGGACACACGTCCAGATCATCCGCTCTCAAAACTCCGCCATCTCTCTCCCCACATCCACCACTGCTGGCGGCTCACATCCAACTGCGCAACGCTACGCGCTGTTAACAGCCAACTGCCCAACACTACAATAGCGACTTCCAACAATGCAAACCAGCCACAGACTGCACACAGCACAGTCAGTGATTTTCATGTAGGACGCTACATGGCGTTACCAACATAAAAACCTATACAGCCTACTTACAAAGTCTTATTTCCCGCTGGGTCCTAGCAGTACGTTCCGTGCTTTAGCCTTTCGGTTGCAGAGGCAGTCAGTGCCAGAAAACGAAGAAAATGTTGCTGCCACTGCCGATCGAGTTAAAGGTACACCATCGAATGTAATTTGTCTGTTACAAATCGCGCATTGTAACTGTGGAATAAATCACAGTTTACAGACCAATATCCCTAAATTCGATTTGCTGCAGAATTCTTGAACATATTCTCAGTTTGAATATATTAAACTTTCTTGAGACTGAGACGCTTACATTCGCGAATAGGAATGGTTTTACCAAGCATTGCTCGTGCGAAATTCAGTTTGCACTATTCTCGCATGACGTACTCCGAACAGTGGGTGAAGGGCAACAAGGAGATTCGATATTTCTAGATTTCCGCAAAGCATTTGACACGGTACACCATTGCAGGCTGTTAAAGGTACGAGCATATGAAGTAAGTTCACAGATATATGAGTGGCTCGAAGACTTTTTAAGTAATACAACCCAGTATGTTGTCCTCGACGGCTAGCGTTCGTCAGACACAAGGGTACTGTCGAGAGCGCCGGAGGGAAGTGTGATAGGACCGTTGATGTTCTCTATCTACATAAATGATCTGGTGAATATGGTGGGCAGCATTCTGCGGTTGTTTGCTGATGATGCTGTGGTGTACGGTAAGGTGTCGAAGTTGAGTGTCTGTGGGAAAATACAAGACGACTTGGGCAAAATTTCTAGATGGTGTGATGAATGGCAGTTAGCTCTAAATGTGAAAAAATGTAAATTAATGCCGATGAGTAGGAAGAACAAACATGTAATGTCTGGATGCAGCGTTACTAACGTCCTGCTTGACACAGTCAAGTCGCTTAAACATCTGGGAGTAGCGGTGAAAAGCGATATGAAATGGAACGAGCATGTGAAGCGTATGGTACGGAAAGCGAAAGATCGAGTTCGGTTTATTGGAGGAACTTTAGGAAAGAGTGGTTCATCTGTAAAGGGCACCACATACCATACGACGCTGGTGCGACCTATTCATGAGTTACTGCTCGAGTGTTTGGAATCCGTACTAGATTGGACTGAAGGAAGACATCGAAGCAATTCAGAGGCGGGATGCTAGATTTGTTACCAGTAGGTTCGAACAGCACGCAAGTGTTACGGAGATGCTTCGGGAACTCAAATGGGAATCCCTGGAGGGAAAGAGATGTTCTTTTCTAGAAACAATATAGAGAAAATTTAGAGAATCGGCATCTGAAGCTGACTGTCAAACGATTCTACTGCCGCCAACATGCACTACTCGTAAGGACCAAGACGATAAGATACGAGAAATTACATCTCATGCGGAGGCATACAAAGAGTCGTTTTTCGCTCGCTCTGTTTGCGAGTGGAACGGGAAAGGAAATGACTAGTAGCGGTACAGGATATCCCCCATCACGCACCGTGCGGTGGCTTGCAGAGTATTCATTTAGATGGAGATGTAGATGTAGATATTTTTCATTTTGGAATTTAATTTTGCAACGTCTGTACTGACTTCGCTTAAATTAGCTTGTATCGACTTTAAATTAGCGGTAAGACTGACGTTTCCCTCGTTAGGGAAGCACCTTGGCAGTTTCCTACCTAAATGAAGATGGGTTGCAATATCTGCTACTCGGTCACTTTGTATAATATTCCTTCCTTCTTTTCCCGTCAAGTTTCGCGAGACTCCCGAAGTTCCAATAGAAAATACTGCCGCCACAATTTCCACATTGGATATATTATTTTTCAGTTGTTATGTCACGCCAAATGAAAATTTGTGCCTGATCGTGACGCGAAGCCGGATTTCTGATTATAGGGAGCAGTCACCACAAATTTTCAGCCCATCAAAGAACATACCGCCAGCATCGACTCAATTTATTGTCAAAGGTGTTCTCTCTGCACACATCCGAAAAGTACAACCAGAAATTTTTTCACGGCGTGTTCAGTAATATTGCAGCTGTTCGTAATTGATTTGGTCGAGAACTGTGACTTAATCTGGCACACGAGAAGCGTGCTTCAACAGTTCACTCCCAAGTGCAAGTCCGAATTAGGGTCACCATTTAATTATGCCTGTACAATCACGAATATGATGAGCAGAAAGAAATACGTCGAGGTTTTTTCTTGAAATTTTAATTGCTTATCCGTTGAAAAAGATCAATTTGAATTTAGAGAAGACACAAGAGCTAAAGAGGCAATTCTGGCCTTGGGAATACTATTGGAAAGAAGGATGGATATAGATAGATGCATTTATCTTACTGTCACTGACTTAGGGACAACTTTTGACAATGTAAACTGGTAGCTACTCGTTAGAACTACCAAGAAAGTAGGATTTGAAGGACATAAGAATAATTAATAAAATTTATCGGAACTGAAACACAAAAATAAAATATATGGTACAGGAAGAAAAGGACATAGACAAGGATCTATCTTATCTCCGTGTTTATACAATGTGTTCATTGAGGAAACTATCCAGATCGTACTGGAGAAGACAAATGGAATAAAATCCAACTGTATCTGTCGTGTACAACTTTGTACACAGTGGTAAGGGGAGGTGGACTACAGAGTGGTACGGCAACTGTAGACATAGAAAGATAGAAAGACTGGAGAGGTGCAGAAATGTTTGGCGAACAAGTTCATACAATGAACAGAAAATTTACTTAACTTGTATTTCTCCAAGAGAACGACGATTTAATACCAAAAAATACTGCGAAAAGTAGAGTCCAGCTATCACCATGTCAACTAGGATGAGGCTTGCAGTAGTAAGGTATGAACGATGGAGTCTGAGCGTCCTGTAGCGAAGTGGCTCCAAGCAAGAGCGGGTTTAGTGGTTACTGCCAGCTGTCCTGTATTGCGGCAGTGGTACGGAACTTCAGGAGGTGTTGCTTAGTGGGTGTGCTCCTCCATTGGGTCTGCCAGATCCCCCTTGACCGTTATCGGCATTGACAGGAAACTTGCAGCTCCTTTGCCTACTGTGATACGCCGGTGGGGTGGTATCGATAAGTGATACCACAGTATCAGATTCGCTGGTAACTTATAACAACTGCAGTGTCCGAAAAAGAAATGAAGAGAAAGCTTCAAATACTATCAGACACTCGTAAGGTATGGAAATTACAAGTCAACAACTGGAAAATGAAAGTAGTGGTAGTATGGAGAAATAGGGAAGAAATTAAAACCAATGTAAAAGCCGATGGCTTCAGAATGTTGTTACCTCAGTTGTACGACTGCAGAGGGTAATAGATACTTAAAGGAAGGAAAGAGAAGGATTGCGTTGACAAGGCAGATATTTCTGACCAAGAAAAGTAATTTAACGCCCAAATATATGAATATAGATTTTAGATAATCCTCAACAAAATAATTTGTATGGGGTACAAGGCTCTATCTAAGTGGAAGTGGGTAAGTTGGGAAGGAATAGACTTGAAGCTGCTGAAATGTGGAAAGGCGGTAAAGCTGGATGGAAAGAAAAATCAACCTGGATGTCCTAAGGCAAGTCAACGAAGAAAGATAACTTTTATAGGAAATGGAAAGAGAAAAACAGAATTTATTGGACATGCCATCAGATGCAAAAATTCATCAGTAACATTCTGAAAGGAAAAGTGGTGGGAAAGGAAGGAAGAGGACGGCCTAGGAGGAAGTATGAAAACATCTAGAAGAGGACTGACAGAAGAGAGTGGCGTTAATTAGCCTTCAGAATACATATGTATGCTGACATCTACATCACACGTGTTAATGGAATCTTATGTCGTTTGGATTTCACACTCGTTAAACAGCTTATTAGTGAAACTACTACGTAATCAACAGAACTGCATTCAATAAATTAAGGAAATATGTTTAGAGTCAAATGACTTACTGACTGTTACCATCAGAAGGTGAAGGGTTGAATGGAACCGTTTATTATGACGTATGACCATGCTGTATATCTACTCACCGGCTAGCTAAGTGAAAGATAAGCGCAAAATGGATAAAATACGAATTTCCAACTCACTTACTGTTGGCTGTAGCATGGTGGTCAGGTGCAAAGAGGACTAGTTCCAAGAAGTGCAGAGTCATCAAGAACCAAGGGTGAATATTCTGGAACAGCTAAAACTGAAGCAGGCTGATCAGTCATCTGCCACGGTCCAGTATGTCTGGGGTAACCAGTGGATAACTCCGATTGCCACAGCGAATAGACTAGCCAAAGTAGTTTGTCGGTTTTATTAAAGGTCAGCCTGTATGTATACACTTACTTTGTAGACGGTTCACCGCTTCCAGTTTCTAGGGGAAGCTAGTAAGACACTGATCGCATACGATAACAAAGCTATCGAAATGAGGTTACGCCCAACAGGTACGCAACACACCTAACGTACAGGTAACGCGATTACGTTCTTAATCGAACAAAGCTACTGGGAAAATTACCGTAGCCTGTGCTTAATTACCGTAGTCTACCGTAGCCTGCTATAGTTTTACAACTTTAGTCTCTCTGCTTGCGTATTGCTCTTGTGGGAACACGAGAGTTGCTCAAATAATTGTCATGCGACAAGACCTTTACTGCAACTTGCTGAATTGCTTATCATATCGCCTGGGCAAGTGCCAATGGTGCAAGAAGTACCCTCCATGACACATCACAATAATAATAATGATAATAAAGAAGCAACTAAGGAGCGACAGACGGCGAGATAGAGAAAGTATAATATGAGCGACCATAATTTAAGTTGAAACTTCTTGGCAGATTGCCCACGAAAGGCAAAGGTGCCGAGTTCGAGTCTCGGTCCGGTTGTTGTTGTTGTTGTTGTGGTCTTCAGTCCTGAGACTGGTTTGATGCACCTCTCCATGCTAATCTATCCTGTGCAAGCTCGTTCATCTCCCAGTACCTACTGCAACCTACATCCTTCTGAATCTGTTTAGTATATTCATCTCTTGGTCTCCCTCTACGATTTTTACCCTCCACGCTGCCCTCCAATGCTAAATTTGTGATCCCTTGATGCCTCAGGACATGTCCTACCAACCGATCCCTTCTTCTAGTCAAGTTGTGCCACAAACTACTCTTCTCCCCAATCCTATTCAACACCTCATTAGTTACGTGATCTACCCACCTAATCTTCAACATTCTTCTGTAGCACCACATTTCGAAAGCTTCTATTCTCTTCTTGTCCAAACTATTTATTGTCCATGTTTCACTTCCATACATGGCTACACTCCATACAAATACTTTCAGAAAGGACTTCCTGACACTTAAATCTATACTCGATGTTAACAAATTTCTCTTCTTCAGAAACGCTTTCCTTGCCATTGCCAGTCTACATTTTAAATCCTCTCTGCTTCGACCATCATCAGTTATTTTGCTCCCCAAATAGCAAAACTCCTTTAGTACTTTAAGCGTCTCATTTCCTAAACTAATTCCCGCAGCATCACCCGACTTCATTCAACTACATTCCATTATCCTCGTTTTACTTTTGTTGATGTTCATCTTATATCCTCCTTTTAAGACATTGTCCATTCCGTTCAACTGCTCTTCTAAGTCCTCTGCTGTCTCTGACAGAATTACAATGACATCGGCGAACCTCAACGTTTTTATTTCTTCTCCCTGGATTTTAATACCTACTCCAAATTTTTCATTTGTTTCCTTAACTGCTTGCTGAATATACAGATTGAATAACATCGGAGAGAGGCTACAACCCTGTCTCACTCCCTTCCCAACCACTGCTTCCCTTTCATGCCCCTCGACTCTTATAACTGCCATCTGGTTTCTGCACAAATTGTAAATAGCCTTTCGCTCCCTGTATTTTACCCCTGCAACGTTTAGAATTTGAAAGAGAGTATTCCAGTCAACATTGTCAAAAGCTTTCTCTAAGTCTACAAATGCTAGAAACGTAGGTTTGCCTTTCCTTAATCTTTCTTCTAAGATAAGTCGTAAGGTCAGTATTACCTCACGTGTTCCAACATCTCTACGGAATCCAAACTGATCTTCCCCGAGGTCGGCTTCTACCAGTTTTTCCATTCGTCTGTAAATAATTCGCGTTAGTATTTTGCAGCTGTGGCTTATTAAACTGATAGTTCGGTAATTTTCACATCTGTCAACACTTGCTTTCTTTGGGATTGGAATTATTATATTCTTCTTGAAGTCTGAGGGTATTTCGCCTGTCTCATACATCTTGCTCACCAGATGGTAGAGTTTTGTCAGAACTGGTTCTCCCAAGGCCGTCTCCCTTCACTACCTGGATAATTTCTCTACTCGGTCCGGTACACAGTTTTAATCTGCCAGGAAGTTTCATATCAGCGCACACTCCGCTGCAGAGTGAAAATCTCATTCTGGATAATTTAAGTTTTTTTTTTTTTTTTTCGCTTCCAGAGTTGCCTCGCGTAGCAGCGCTGCCGCCTTGGCTGCAGTAGACCGAAACGGAGTAGTTGCCGGTACTTGCATCTACTAGGCTACCCCACACGAGCTACATCACGTGCAAGTGTCTCTGCGGTCGGGCGAGAAAGAACGCGCCTCCGCCGCCAGCAGCCGTCCGCATCCAGCGGTCTGCGGTGGTTACCACGGCGGCCGGCGAGGCACGGCGCCTGTGCAGATGACCCTACCCCGCCTAACACCGACCGATACGTGCCCGCCGCCTGCGGTCGGCGACGTGACGGCGTCCGGCCCCGGCCCGCTGCAGATTACCTCCGGGTTCGTCCTCCCGAGGAAAAGACCACAGATACACTTCGAGGATCCTATCTGCCGCTGCAAAAGTGCACAGTTCGGTGGTTCGCTGGTATTACAGAGGCGGATTGCGGCGTGCTGTGTTGCTGGCTCGGGTGGGGCGGTGCGCCTCGAAGACGGCTATGAGCCTCGTGGAAGGCTGGTAAAGTAGGGGGAAATACGAGCGTTGGTTCAGCTACAGAAGGTAGGTCGCGGCCTCCGTTAAAAGTATGCTGCGTCCCAGAGCCAGCGAAACTTTTCGTATCTGCGCTCTCCACTCACACTTTTCTGTTGCCAGTTTTAGCCAGGGAAATTCTCAAGACATTGTTTGCTTACGTCCAACTTCACTTAATATCATTACTTTGATTGAATTATTCCCATCAGACTCCCAGTTGTCAGATCTCCCTTTGCTTGTGCTAATGTGTATTGTTGTACATTTCGGCCAGTCGGTGAGGCAATTTGGAAACAGTAATCTTTACGACAAATCGCCTAATAAATTCCGCCTTAAAGTGGTGGTGCGATTAAGATATGGGACAAAAGTTACTAAAATATGGCACCGGACTGGCTGTAAGAATAAGAGAAAACGTACATTTGCGATAAAATGAGACCACAAATAAAAAATAATCCTATGTTTCTCAAATATTTATACTGGTTAGTTACGTGTCCGTATGTGAAAGTCGCGAACGTGCGCTTCGTTCAGAGGCACTCACGGCCTGTCCCTTCTGGCCTATGTAAAGAAAAGTTGGGGGAAAAATACATTTATTTCATCTTTAAAAAAATAGACTTGATCCGACTTCGTGAAAGGAAAATAGTTACAGGTTCCTGGTCGCGGCTTACCATGACATAAGAGCAAAACTAAAAATGGTGGCCACAAAAGGAAGCATGTAAGTGCATTCACGTACCTCAGTTTCGATCTGTGTTCCTGTTCTGTTGTTATGCCGGTTATCGACAGCAGTAACTGTTAACGAATTGAAAGCGGTGCACTGAACTATTAGCGGTGGTCGCACCTTGGAATCTTACGTTAAAGAACGCTAGTGTTCAAAACTTACGGACGAAAGTAGGTTTCACTGCTGCCCGTTGTGACCGAGCGGTTCTAGGCGCTTCAGTCCGGAACCGCGCTGCTGCTACGGTCGCAGGTTCGAATCCTGCCTCGGGCATGGGTGTGTGTGATGTCGTTAGGTTAGTCAGGTTTAAGTAGTTTCTAGGTGTAGGGGACTGATGACCTCAGATGTTAAGTCCCATAGTTTTCAGAGCCATTTGAACCATTTGAAAGTAGCTTTCACATGATGCGCCACTGCCAAGTAACATAGGTCGATGAAACTAACATAATACAGAACAATACAGCACGGTACGGTAACTACAGAAGGTAACTGAAAGGAGTAAGCAGTAAGCCGAGCAGATATGACACATTTATTAAAATAAAATAACTGCTTCGACGTCACCGTGGTTCACGATGGTACTCAAACCTCAGGCAGGAAAACAGGAAATTAAGTGGAAGGACTGGGCAGATTGGAGTTCACATCATTCACCACTGTTTATTAGAACATATTTATTTAAGAAAAATAATTAAAATCGGATAGAAATATTTAACTGGGTTACGAACAACACTCTGAACTTTCCATAGTTAAAGAATTACACACCTTAGTTTAGTGACACTATAAGTAAGCCAACAGTTAAAAGGTGTGCCCGACAGCGATTCTTAGATCTCAGACTCAAAACTTCTACCTTTACGGACCGCACCTCAGAAAATGCTTCAACGATTGAACAAATAATTAATATTTGGGAACAGACGGCTCTTTACAACGACATACAAGCATAACTCATCTCAACAGGTTAAAAATCTTGATAGTCTTACAGGAAGGCAGAGTAACTTACAGCTGCCTCAAGACAACTGGGGAAAAAATTTTGAAATACACCTCCAACGGTATCTAGATATTTTAATAAAGTAAACAGGTGCACAGATTTATAGCGTTGCCTTCAGGTAGACAGAGCAAGTTTCCTTACATCTCGCCCCCAATGGGCAGTAAAGAAATTAATAATAGGACGAGTGTTCACCGACCGATGTAACTGCCTTCAAACAGACAGTGAAAAGTCTCTTAAGGTGTACTCTAGAAAACACTTAAGTGATTCAGTAAGTGAACGTGTATGCAGTAATTAGTAGTCAGAAGGTAGTAATGCGCCAACGACCGTCCTGCAGTTCTCAACCCCGATGGTGGTGGAACGAGATGCCTTACCACAAGAATCCTTATAAACCTTGTGGCCAGCATGGGAGCAAGCTGCAGAGGGTGCACTGTCGTCCGTGGTGGACACACACCCTACTAAGAACCATACCCTGTCTTTAAAATGGCCAGGGCACCATCAAGAATCGCGTCACTTCAATGTAATTATTGACTTCGAACAAAAGTGTCATTTCTGTCCGTCTGAGTGTTTCTCTGTTGCCTTTTGTACTATACTGAAGCAGTTCAGTCTATGTACGGTCCTTCACCGAGCTATATTACTTGACAGTGACAAATCGTGCGAAGGTAACTTTCATCCTTAAGTTTTGCAGACTCTTGTAATTAGATAGGCGCAGGGCTTTTAGTTACTCACCACTGAGTTATTAAATTTGTTCCCATCTCGTCGGTTAAATTGAGGCTGGTGACCCTTATTGAGACTGATTTTACATGTGTAGCAATTTAGGAAATTAATGCGGTCTGCGCAATAGGACTAATGATAAAATGGTTCAAATGGCTCTAAGCACTATGGGACTTAACATCTGAGGCCATCAGTCTCCTAGAACTTAGAACTGCTTAAACCCAACTAACCTAAGGACATCACACACATCCATTCCCGAGGCAGAATTCGAACCTGCGATCGCAGCGGTAGCGCGGTTCCGGACTGAAGCGCCTAGAACTGCTCGGCCACACCGGCCGGCGACTCATGATATTTTTAAAAGTATCCGTAATCAGAAATATCGATATTTAATCAAGTATTAATATCAGCTCGTGGTACATGGGGGTAAATTATCGATATATCGACGGATAAAATGTCGATGTACAGAGCATAAAAATATCGGATGCACATTGTAAATATACTGCTGGGTTCAAATGGCTTGGTTCAAATGGCTCTGAGCACTATGGGACTCAACTACTGAGGTCATCAGTCCCCTAGAACTTAGAACTACTTAAACCTAACTAACCTAAGGACATCACACACATCCATGCCCGAGGCAGGATTCGAACCAGCGACCGAAGCGGTCGCGCGGTTCCAGACTGTAGCGCCTAGAACCGCTGAGTTCAAAGCAGTATATTTAAGTATTGATTTATTATTATATATTCTGTGCATGAACAAACTAGGTGCCTGCTTATCCCCCTTAGAGCAAGAATTGAAAGGAAAACGACGCACGTTCACGCTTGGCGTTAACCACGTTGCTAACAATGGGAACTGCTTGTAAGTGGCACAATAAAAGGGGTTCGATGGATGTTTCGTTCCGTTTCGTCATATATCGGATTTGTCTGGAACACTTCATGTCGACTTCCCTGTTTTTCATTTCTGCAAACACTAGCGATCTAGCAGTTGTATTGTCAAAATTGCGTGGTGAAGCTAAACGTTGCATTTTCTGTTGGTCGCGCCGAACGCCGACTACGTCAGCAGTTCTCCTCACAGGTCTCCGCCCACCGTAAAGACCAATCTTGTTGTTTCGATTTTTGTTCATCATTTTCAGCAACTGTTCTTGAAGGATTCCGATAGGAAGAAACAGCACACTACATGCGCTAAAAATTGTTTTTATCGCAAGTGGTGTGCTATTTTTTCACATCAAAAATACTGTTATTCCACTCGCACCACCCTTCCCCCCCCCCCCCCCCCCCACCGTCGATTCGGACTACTACTTTGTGGCACCTATAGTTGCGTCAGACAGTAAAAGAGAAAGACTGGAAGTCATGAAATCTCAGAAAGTAGTTACATTCCTTCACGCAGTTACAGAAAAATTGTGTCCTACTACAACCTCAAAAGAACGTCTTCAAATATGTACCGAAAATTGTGAAAAAATACAATATAAATTAAAAATAGCGTCACTCGATACTGCAGTTGTAATATCGGTATAGACTGGTCGAGTGCTTCTAGGCATTTCAGTCCGGAACCACGAGTCTGCTACCTTCGCAGGTTCGAATTCTGCCTCGGGCATGGATGTGTGTGATGCCCTTGGGTTAGTTAAGTTTAAGTAGTTCTAAGTCTAGGGGACTGATGACCTAAGATGTTAAGTCCCATAGCGCTTAGAGCCATTTGAACCATTTGTAGCCGGCCGAAGTGGCCGTGCGGTTAAAGGCGCTGCAGTCTGGAACCGCAAGACCGCTACGGTCGCAGGTTCGAATCCTGCCTCGGGCATGGATGTTTGTGATGTACTTAGGTTAGTTAGGTTTAACTAGTTCTAAGTTCTAGGGGACTAATGACCTCAGCAGTTGAGTCCCATAATGCTCAGAGCCATTTGAACCATTTTTTGAGCCATTTGTATCAGTAAACAGCGTGAAAAAGTATCGCCGTTATATATATATATGTATCGATATTTATTTGAATTGTCGATACATCGACGAATCGATGTCTTACCAACACCCCTACTGTGGAGCAGTAAATCGCGTGACTGGCTTCGCGCGCCGACCACCGCCATGAGGTCGTGGATTCTGTTCGCGGCTGTGATTTCGAGTGACGTGGCTGAAGCTTTCAGGGCGGACGAAAGGAACGTTTCACTCTGTCCCAATCTATTCCTTTCAACGACGTTGGACGCACAACAAAAAAGCGCTAACGCAGAAACGGTATGCAGCAACACAAGAAGCCACCAGCATCACCAACACCACTGATTCAACACAGTCATCCTCTTCTTCCGTATTTCCTCCTTTCATTTTCTGCGTTTTCTGCAACTTCCATGCCAGGTTAACACTGTGTGCTGGACCGAGCCTCGAATGGCAACGTTCAATCGGCTGAGGTTGGTTGGTTGGTTGGTTTGGGGAAGGAGACCAGACAGCGTGGTCATCGGTCTCATCGGATTAGGGAAGGATGGGGAAGGAAGTCGGCCGTGCCCTTTCAGATGAACCATCCCGGCATTTGCCTGGAGTGATTTAGGGAAATCACGGAAAACTTAAATCAGGATGGCCGGACCTGGGATTGAACCGTCGTCCTTCCGAATGCGAGTCCAGTGTCGGCTGAGGTACCCAGGCACTTTCCTCATCTACATCTGCGTGGCTGCTCTGCTGTCCACACATACACTGAGGTAACAAAAGTCATGGGATAGCGATATGTACAATACAGATGTCGGAGTATCTCGTACACAAGATGTAAAACGCTGCAGCGCATTGGCAGACTTGTCATTTGTACTCAGGTGTTTCATGTGAGAAGGTTTACAACGTGATAATCGCCGCACGACCGGAATTAACAGACTCATAATGCTGAATGGTATGTGGAGATAGACTCATGGGGCATTCCAATTCGGAAATAGTTAGGGAATTCAATATTCCGAGATCCACAGCATCAGGAGTGTGCCGAGAATACCAAATTTCAAGCTTTTTCTCTCACCACGGACAACGCAGGAAAGAGCGGTGAAATAACAGCAGAGATCAATAAGGGATATACGAAGAACGAATCCGTTAGGACAGGGCAGCGAAATTTGGCGTTACTGGGCTACAGAAGAAGCCTATTTCTAGAAGGAATCAAAGTAGAATCTGCTTCCCATTTCAAGTACTTAGGAAGCATGATGCCGAAAGACAACACCATTAAGCAGGAAATACTCGGCAGGACACAGAAGGCATCCAGTTTTTACAGTCAAATCAGAAATCTCCTCTGGGACGATAAAATGACACGACGCAAAAGCAACAATGTATCACACATATTTCGTACCAATCCTAACATATGGTTTAGAGACATGCACCCTACTAAACAAAGACCTCAGGAGAATTCAGTTAACAGAAATGAGCTCCATTAGAACTATGAACCAAACAGCTAGAAAGGACAGAATCAGAAACGAGGTGAATAAAAAGTAACTTGTATTGAGGTTCCTGTTAAGAGTGTCATAAAAAACGCAGACGTCAGTGGTATGGGTACATACCAGCGAAAGACTTGTCGTAAGTTGTTTCAACCTGAAGCTCGTAAGAAGAAGAGCACAGGGAGGAGCAAGAAAACGCTGGATAGAGACTGTAAGATCAGATGTGGAGGAGAAAGGACACAAATGGGAAGTTTTCCTGGAACAGAAGATGCATGAAGCGAGAAGGAGATGCCGAGCGCTTGTACACAACACCTGGGGAACTGGAGCTGGAAAACGATGACGAACAGCATATCGGTTGTACCCTAGACGAATGGAAAACTTTAGACCCCCCCCTCCCCCCCCCCCCCTCCCCCACCGAAGACATGGCCCGAAGTTGTCAGCAACGCGCTGTGTTAGCTGGTGGTAGCTCCATGATGTGGACCGCGTTTCCATGAAATGAACTGGGTCCTCGGGTCCAACTGAAGTTATCATTGGCTGCAAATGGCTATATTCGGCTATCTGAAGATTATTTTGAGCCTTCGTGGACTTAATGTTCCTAAACACCTATGTCGTGTCACAAGGCCACTATTGTTGGCCACTGCTTTGAAGAACATTCTGGACAATTCGAGTGAATCATCTGACCACTCAGGTCGCCCGACATGAATCCTATGGAACATTTGTGGGACATCAGTATGGGGTTGTGGGTCTGCCTTGACGCAAAACACTTTTGTTGTTTATTTTTTTATCCCTCGAAACTAGTTTCAAAATATCGCCTTCATTAATGAGTTATTTGACTGAAAACATACAAAAATGGCATACTTAAAAACATTTTAAAACATTATTATATGTATGCTGTTTTGTTACAATTGTCATTTTTACAAAATTGTTAAGGCTTTCGTGGCCACTTGTTCACAAACTGCCTATTGGCTTCTGTCTCGGGTTCTTCGGCCGGCGTTCATCTAATGATTTTACTGACGTTTCGGGAGCATGAGTGGCTGGCATTGTCAAAGCTTCACCCTCCATTGCCGGTAGTGAACTGGAGCCGAGCTCGCGGTCGCAGAGTATATGTACCTGGCGCGCCAACGTCCGAGGGCTTCTCCGCGGTCATTTCCAGTGCGGTTCTCCTCTTGCTACCTGCGACGGTCGTTCGTTGCAGTACGGGAAGCCAGGATCCGTTTACCTTAAGGCTTTCCACTTTCTTGTTGAAGCTGTTCGCGCGTTTTTGTATTTCTACCGCTTCTCTGAACAAGCGCGTGTGATAGTGCTTCTCTACAGCCAGAACTTCCGTGTCGACGAATTTTATTACGTGGTCGGTCTCACTCAGTGCGTGCTCTGCCACGGACGATTTCTCCACCTGCCCCAACCTGCAAAGTCGCTTATGTTCTTTGATTCTCGTGTCGAATGATCGTCCAGTCTTTCCGACAAAAACTTTTCCTCATGTACATGATATACCGTATATTCCCGACATTGCAAGTGGGTCCCTTTTCTCCTTTGCCGATCTAAGACACTCTTTGATCTTCCTTGTCGGTTTGAAAATCGTCTTCACGCCATGTTTGCGAAATATACGGTCGATTTTGTTCGTCACTCTGGGAATGTATGGCAGAAAGACCATACCCGACATTTCTTTTTCTGGTTCCTTACTTCGCCGAGTGTTTGGCTCTATTACACTTCTAATATAATTTGTGGAGTACCCATTGCTCCTCAGAACACTTTCCAGGTGTTGCATTTTGCGTCTGAGGTGCTTCGGCTCACATATTCGCCCTGTTCGCGTTACGAGCGTATTAATCATGCCTCTTTTCTGGCTCGGGTGATGGATTGATAGTTTGTGCAGGTATCGGTCCGTGTGTCGGTTTTCGATACACGCTGTGTCCCAGGTTTTCGCCATCCCTTGTGACCAGCACATCTAGATATGGCAGTTTTTTGTCCTTTTATACTTCCATGGTAAATTTTATGTTGTCATGGAGGCTGTTCAAGTGTCTTAGGAAGCCACCGAGCTGTTCTTCACCATGGCTTCACACAACGAAAGTATCATCGACGTATCTGTACCACACCTTAGGTTTGCAAGTCGCCAAGTCATTTTTGTGAATAATTTCATAATACCTTATTCACTGTGCGCCACAGCATGATTTTACAATAGTCGTCGCTGTTTCCGGTATATTTCTTTTTATTTTTGTTTTGTTGCGGACGCACAATCCGATATTGTTGTTTTTGTATGCAAACACGGACCAATGGAAGAGTTTCAAGATTAAATTACACTACCGTCCATTAAAGTTGCTACACCACGAAGATGACGTCCTACAGACGCGAAATTTAACTGACAGGAAGAAGATGCTGTGATAGGCAAATGATTAGCTTTTCAGAGCATTCACACAAGGTTGGCGCCGGTGGCGACACCTACAACGTGCTGACATGAGGAAAGTTTCCAACCGATTTCTCATACACAAACAGCAGCTGACCGGCGTTGCCTGGTGAAACGTTGTTGTGATGCCTCGTGTAAGGAGGAGAAATGCGTACCATCACGTTTAGGACTTGATAAAGGTCGGATTGCAGCCTATCGCGATTGCGGTTTATCGTATCGCGACATTGCTGCTCGCGTTGGTCGAGATTAAATGACTGTTAGCAGAATATGGAATCTGTGGGTTCAGGAGGGAAATACGGAACGCCGTGCTGGATCCCAACGGCCTCGTATCGCTAGCAGTCGAGATGACAGGCATCCCATCCGCATGGCTGTAACGGATCGTGCAGCCACGTCTCGATCCCTGAGTCAACAGATGGAGACGTTTGCAAGATAACAACCATCTGCACGAACAGTTCGACGATGTTTGCAGCAGCATGGACTATCAGCTCGGAGACCATGGCTGCGGTTACCCTTGACGCTGCATTACAGACGGGAGCGCCTGCGATGGTGTACTCAACAACGAACGTTGGTGCACGAATGGCAAAACACCATTTTTTCGGATGAATCCAGGTTCTGTTTACAGCGTCATGATGGTCGCATCCGTGTTTGGCGACATCGTGGTGAACGCACATTGGAAGCGTGTATTCGTCATCGCCATACTGGCGTATCACGCGGCGTGATGGTGTGGGTGCCACTGGTTACACCACTCGGTCACCTCTTGTTAGCATTGACGGCACTTTGAACAGTGGACGTTACATTTCAGATGTGTTACGACGCGTGGCTCTACCCTTCATTCGATCCCTGCGAAACCCTGCATTTCAGCAGGATAATGCACGACCGCACGTTGCAGGTCCTGTACGGGCCTTTCTGGATACAGGAAATGTTCGACTGCTGCCCCGGCCAGCACATTCTCCACATCTGTCACCAACTGAAAACGTCTGGTCAATGGTGGCCGAGCAACTGGCTCGTCACAATACGCCAGTCACTGCTCTTGATTGACTGTGGTATCGTGTTGAAGCTGGATGGGCAGCTGTACCTGTACACTCCATGCAAACCCTGTTTGATTCAATGCCCAGGCGTATCAAGGCCCTTATTATTGTCAGAGGTGGTTGTTCTGGGTACTGATTTCTCAGGATCTATGCACCCAAATTGCATGAAAATGTAATCACATGTCAGTTCTAGTATAATATATTTGTCCAATGAATACCCGTTTATCATCTGCAATTCTTATTGGTGTAGCAATTTTAATGGCCAGTAGTGTATCATTTATGGGACATAATCGAGAGGGCAGTTCGTGCACAACATCCTGTACAGGCAACACTTTCGCAGTTACGGAAGGCTATAGAGGGAACATGGCTCAGTATTTGTGCAGGAGGCTTCCAACGATATGATGAGTCCATGCCACATGTTGCTGCACTACGCAGACAAAAAGGAGGTCCGGCACTATACATATGAGGAATCTCACGGCTTTTGTCACCTGAGTGGATGTGCCTACCGGATAACTCTCCAGCGTACCTTCTAGATATTGGCGGAGATGTACAAAACCTCCCAATCCTGAATTACTACACCAGTGTCCACAACACTGCTTCTACTGTACAGCGGTGAGGGTGAAGTTGGGACGCAGTCGGCACACATCATTCAGTTTCCAAGCGGCCGGACCGGACCCCGTCTCATAAACAAGCCTCGTCGGCGTCGTCGGCTCGCCGGCAGCCCCATGCCGCGACATTATCGCCCTCGCTTCCTCAAACACAGAAGCAATCCCGCGGCCCGGAGCGCCGTCTTATTTGCTCGCCGCGCGATTTGCGCTGCGTCCATCGCAGACGTGACGGCCGTGGCCGGCTCGTCGCGGCCCTGCGCACCTCCATTACAAACGGAAAATTACACCGTGTGAGAGATTGGACTCGGTTACGAGATGGGACGTGTGCGTAAGGCGATACCGCGCCGGCTGCGGCCGGCGAACGAGCGTGGGTCGCCCGCCGCCACCACCGCCCTTAAGGTATAACCTGCTCATTCGCTGCTCCTAATGACACGTCGATGCGATGCGATGCGAAGCGACCAGTCGCGGGAAACGGAATTGGCCGAGAGCCGCGAGCCGACAAATTGCTGCCGAATGTCTTGGGCTCCCGAGTCATAAAAAGATGCGCATAACGTTTGGGTATCTGTTTAGCATTGAACAGCCCGAAACGCTCACATGGCGCTCTCACCGTCTCAGACAATACTACAGGGTGTTACAAAAAGGTACTGCCAAACTTTCAGGAAACATTCCTCACACACAAATACAGAAAATATGTTATGTGGACATGTGTCCGGAAACGCTTAATTTCCATGTTAGAGCTCATTTTAGTTTCGTTCACCTACGCTCAATGGAGCACGTTATCATGATTTCATACGGGATACTCTACCTGTGCTGCTAGAACATGGGCCTTTACAAGTACGACACAACATGTGGTTCATGCACGATGGAGCTCCTGCACATTTCAGTCGAAGTGTTCCTACGCTTCTCAACAACAGATTCGGTGACCGATGTATTGGTAGAGGTAGACCAATTCCATGACCTCCATGCTCTCCTGACCTCAACCATCTTGACTTTCATTTATGGGGGCATTTGAAAGCTCTTGTCTACGCAACCCCGGTACCAAATGTAGAGACTCTTCGTGCTCGTATTGTGGACGGCTGTGATACAATACGCCATTCTCCAGGGCTGCATCAGCGCATCAGGGATTGCATGCGACTGAGGGTGGATGCATGTATCCTCGCTAACGAAGGACATTTTGAACATTTCCTGTAACAAAGAGTTTGAAGTCATGCTGGTACGTTCTGTTGCTGTGTGTTTCCATTCCATGATTAATGTGATTTGAAGAGAAGTAATAAAATGAGCTCTAACATGGAAAGTAAGCGTTTCCGGACACATGTCCACATAACATATTTTCTTTCTTTCTGTGTGAGGAATGTTTCCTGAAAGTTTGGCCGTACACCCTTTATACAGAGTAACTCATTCGAAATATGGCGAAAAATGGGATACTGTGCAGTGGTATGTATAAAACGTAACTCGGAAAAATAGAAGCGTTACTTGCAGGAAGACAAGTGCGTGTGGAGAAAGGCGCTACGAGCACTATTAGCATCCTAAAACAATTTCTCTGCAGCAGAGTGCGTGCTGGCACATTTTGTCTGAAGCACAGCGGTTAAAGCAGGCCAGCTTAGATTTCCGCTAACTTGGCAAGCTTGACGGGTACTCTCAGCCTGTGCACCTGACAACAGGTTGCGCTGTCAGTCAGACATGACTAGCCAGGTATGTATACAGGGTGAAAAGTATTTAAACCGACAAACTCTGGGAGGTTGTAGGGGACATCAAAACAAATATTTTTCTTTAATGTCATTTTCTCCTATTAGGAGTATTTAAACCAGAACAGGAAGGTTTCTCTGGCGGCAAATTAATTAAACAAACAAACACTTTTCCATTTTTTTTATGACCTGGAGACAACACATTAACACAACCCAATTTCAATTACAGTAGATTTTCAAAAATGTCTCCATTGACACGTAAACAACGGTTACAGCATCGGATCATATTCTGTCTGACACGGGCAAAAACCCCACGAGTATCCTGAATTGTTCCTGCTGCTGCTGCTGCTGCTATTATCCGGGCAACCAGATCCTCTTCTGATGCAACTGGAGCTGCGTAAACAAGGTTGGGCATCTCTCCCCACATAAAAAAGTCTAGAGGGGACATATCTGGGGATCGAGCAGGCCATGGTACAAGATCACCTCTGGCAATCCACGTTTCTGGGAACCGTCGGTCCAGGAATCGATGCACACGACGACTGAAATGTGCCGGCACCCCGTCATGCTGGAACAACATGCGTTGTCTTGTAGGGAGCGGTACGTCTACCAGCAATTCCGGCAATGCTCTGGCGAGAAAATTGTAATAGTGCCTGCCATTTAACGGCCTAGGTAGCAGATACCGCCCAATTAAACAGTCCTCAACAACACCGGCCCACACATTAACGAAGAACCGCACTTGATGAGCGCTAGTAACTGTGGCATGTGGGTTATCCTCACTCGAAACGTGCGAATTGTGCATGTTGAAGATTCCATCACGCCCGAACATTGCTTCATCGGTAAGCAACACAGATGATGGAAATGTAGGATGCATTTCACACTGTTCCAGGTACCACTGCAAAAACTGTGCTCTGGGTGGATAATCAACTGGTTCCAGGTTGTGGACACACTGTAAGTGAAATGGACGTAACAAATGCTCTCGAAGGACTGTTCTTACATTCGTCTGATTCTTCCCCAAGTATAGTGCAATTACACGAGTGCTGATTGAAGGATCCTGCTCCACGTGCTGCAACACAGCTTCCTCAACTTGCAGCGTTCTTTCCGTGCGACGGCGTCCCTGTCCAGGTAATCTGCAAAATGGCCCGGTCTCACGCAGACGTTGGTACACAGCAGCAAAGGTCGTATGATGCGGGATACGGCGATTAGGATATTGTTGTTGGTAAACCGGCTGTGCAGCTCGTCCGTTGTGGTGCGCTACGTAGTACGCACCAACCATATCAGTTCGCTCACTCCAGGTGTATCGCTCCATTAGTAAACAGAGACAATGGCCTACTACACTGGTGGACAGCAGTTGCCTACAACTGAAGAGCGTAATACGCCGTCTAACAACTGAAAATCGTAATACGGCCTCTACCATCTGAAGACCGAAATACGGCCTCCACCGGTTTTTATCCTCATAGGAAAAAATGACATTAGGGAAAATATATATTTTTTTTATGTCCCCTACAGCCTCCCAGAGTTTGTCGGTTTAAATACTTTTCACCCTGTATGTCTGCGTATGGAGTTTCGCTGCATCTCATGTGTCATAACGATGGCAGCAGAAAAATGAACAAACAAAACTTAAAGGAGGTTCAGGACAAATTAAAAATTGAGGAATATATACCAGTCACGAAACAGAGCGCAATTCCAGCAGGGCAAAAGATGTCATACGTGTTACATCACATGACGGTACAGATTAGATAAAGCCGAGCGTTTCTTGCCAAAAACGAAATTGACAAATCAAGAATTATCGCAAGCCATGGCTTTAGATGGCGCCAGATTACATATACCGTACTTCAGAATGAATGCTCGTTGGTAAATGACCACGGGTAGAGGCTCTTGTCAACATAAAATCATAATAGTGGTCACAGCATAAAATATTTGACTAAGGCCAATCTGTCATGAGGTACTCGTAACTTAAGCAAATATTCTACCCCGTGACACCTTTTACTGTTCTATGCTGACAAGAGCCTCTACCTGTGGGAATTCAGAAATGAAGTTCAGAGAGCTTATGTACGGACAGGTGTAGGCCTATCCAGGATCTACACACTGCCAAAATATGATCGACCCACAACAATGAAGAAAATGTCAAAGAAATCAGACAAAACCAAGAAGAGACAAAATAGTACTAGTACCAACAACGCAGAATCTCTAGAGCTAATCTGGACTTAACCGCGTCATCATATTCAGGAACAACCAGGTCCAAATCCAAGGAGGGATCTATGTTTGGAATTGGCTAGGGTGTGGTGAAGTCTACAAGAAGCCTATCGCGGAAGACTGGATTAAGTGTGATTATTGCTCCCAGTGGTGGCATGAAGAATGCACACGTTATGAAGGACATGGTCAACTTTCTTGTGATTTATGTTAGTGCGTAGTCTTTGACTATACGTCGCGTACACTTACCAGACGACGCGGCTAAGAGTACGAACCAGCATATATTACAAATGTTGACATTTAAGGTTTATTTTAAAAGTTAGGCAGCTATAACTGATATATGATGTTCCCTAATTACCAGCAGTAATTCGTTATCTGCTAGATATGACCGGTTAATACTGAGTGTGTACTCTTTTCCGACTTCCCCTGGTAATATAACAGTATAATTCTGTGCAACTTTCACAAAAAGTTATGTTCCCACACAAACTTGTATTTCGTTAAGAGGACATTTTCAGTGTATAATTGTGCTAGAAACGGTTTTGTATATCTTCATGCTGTAATAACATTTTTTACAGACATACGGGCCAGAAAATAAGCTTCTAACCAGAGCCCGTGTAGAAATAAACGTTCTGTTAAGTACGAGCTAAAAAAATAGTATACAAGTAGAGATGCTGTCATAAAGCTCGTCAAGTTTCCTTAACGATCAAAGTAGACGCTGGCTTGTTTGTTCCATGTAGCTTTTATAGAAGGGGTTCAACAACCCCAGTTACATGTGAATATTGTAGAGGGGACTTAACTCATAAAAGTGACATGTGTGAATTAACAGCTCCCGCTCAAGCAACTCAGCAGCTTAAGAAAGATAGTAGTTACATAATCTGGCAAGGTTAGGCCTACCACAGCCTGTCTCTTACACCTAAGCAGGCATTCTAATTATTTTACGTTACATATATTACGATGAACTTGTTATACTTAATTTAGGTATTAGAAATTACGATAGAACGCCTACAAAGCAAGTGGGCTCGGGGACATCCTGTGTTTACTGCGGAGTTGGAGCAGGAAAGCTTGCCTCTAGTTGGGTGGTATTCTGGGGCGATTACCAGGACTTGCTGGGCGTACTCTGAACTTGAGATTTCCGGGAGTTACTCCCTTACACAAGGGCGCAAGTGTACATTAGTTAACAGGTGGACACTTGCGGAGTAGCAAGTATCTGTCCAGCATCAATCTCAACAAAAATCCCACAGTTCTGTTCTCGTGACATGTGAGAAACTTAGTACTATCTTACCAGTACTTCTGTTCATCTAATCGTGTGTACTGTCTCATCTACCAGACACTTTCTGTTCTATGTGAGCCAGTAATATAAGACTGCCCAAACTTCGTACCAACGTAGTAAATTCTTCATGCACACTCGTAGGCCATATCGAGGAAACTTTTGGAGGATTTCATCACTATTTTCATGTTTAGAGGCACATTTTCGTTCGGCAAGTAGGCTACAAGCGTGCTGCTGTCCCTCCAAAGAGAGTCTGGCTGAATACAGGAAGGTTGAATTCTGGCGATTATCTTCGTGGCTGTCATCCCGTGCTGACTGTGCCCACTAAAATTTTAAGTGTCGCTTTTTGGTATAGCATGAGGTGCTAGTTTCAGATATCAGAGTCCGCACTTTGAGAACATCGCGTTTATTTGTTTGATTGTGCGTCTTTGATGCGGACATCATTCGGTTATTTCTACTGTTAATTTGAAGTGCTTGTTGAGCAGATGAGCAACTCTGATTTTCTTCTTCTTCCTTCAGCCTTCGCAACGATGTCAATCAAAGTCCCACGTAAATAACTTCAGTATTTCGTATTAGTTTTCTGTATTTTTGTTTTTCAAAAGTCACATTACAACAAGATTCCAGCTTGGTTTCGAATCCGAATAAATATTTGGTAATGGTGATGTCAATTTGCATTTATGAAACCTGTTTCCTACAACTTCTCCCATGCTTAGGCAACCTTTATTTAACAATTATAATCAAGATCACGTTAAGCTGCCGTTTCAGCGTGATGGTGTTCCCGTTGCGAGCCGTGGCCAAACTATTAATGGAATGTTTCATAACATCGTCTTCCTGTGGCTTTACAATCCCGTGTGGATCTTTTCCTTCTTAATAATTTCGTTCTATTCTGCCCTATCGTGTACTTTCTTTCCACATACTCTGATTCCTAGGACTCTGATGTCTTCTTCCGCATCATCCAGCCAAGGTTAAAATAGGCTTCTTTCTAATCTTCTTCTTGTCGGTTTCCATTGGAAGACCTTTGTAGTTCCTGTGTCTTCCATCTTTAGGACGTGACCCAAACGGGCTACTCTTTTATTTTTAATTAGCCTTACAATATCCATTACTTCTCATAATACCGAGCGAGGTGGCGCAGTGGTTAGCACACTGGACTCGCATTCGGGAGGACGACGGTTCAATCCCGTCTCCGGCCATCCTGATTTAGGTTTTCCGTGATTTCCCTAAATCGTTTCAGGCAAATGCCGGGATGGTTCCTTTGAAAGGGCACGGCCCTTGCTTGCGCTCCGTCTCTAATGACCTCGTTGTCGACGGGACGTTAAACACTAACCACCACCACCACCACCATCATAATGGGCCGTTGGTGTCCGAGCACCACCGGTATTTTGGATTCCTCCATAAACGTTCCGTAGTATTCTTCTTTCAAATATTCCGAGTAGCTGTTCACCAGTGCTGGTTCGGGTGCGATCTTGACAGCCATATGAAATCACTGTATGTATAATTATTCTGAACAGTCGTTACACCATCTTGGTTATCATTATCTTTCTAAATGTACGATTACACCTCTTACCACTTAAAATGAAGGATTTTACTTCAGTGAATATGGAATCTATTATATTAGGCCTCTGGGTATTGAAAATCCTCTAGATCCTCAAAATTAAAACCTGCTGCTGACAAGCTACCCAGGTTATTTTCTCCTGTGCTATGGAGTTTAATATATTTAGCTTTTGATTTGTTAATTCCTGTGCTGTGCGGCTTATTCTAGTTCCATCACTATTCTCTGCAATGATATCCTTCGTCTACTAACGACTGCAGTGTTGTCAGCATATGCAGCCAACTGCGTGGTGATATTTGCAGATATTTGCACTTTTCTTATAATTGTTTCTAACGTCAAATTCAAAAGCTCTGTGGAAAGAGCATTACATTGTCTAACTCCTTTTCTGGTACTGAAACAGCCGGTTGGATGGGAATCAACTCTCAACATTGCCTTGCAATCTGCCAAAATGTCAAGCAATTTTATTGTTCTGACATCTCTATTTACACTATCGAAGGCCTGCTTGAACTACACGTACATATTGTTGAGTTTCACATTATATTCATATGCTTTTTCCTGTACATTGAGGTGAGAAAATTCATGGGATAGCGATTTGCATATATACATACGGCGGTAGGATCGCGTACACAAAGTGCAAAAGGCCGGTGCATTGGAGTAGTCATTTGTACTCAGGTGATTCACATGAAAAGGTTTTCGACGTGATTATGGCCGCACGACTTGAATGAACAGACTTCGAACGCGGAATGGTAGTTGGAGCTCCACTTCGGAAATCGTTAGGAAATTCAACAAATTTTTGCCACAATTCAATTGCATGTCGATGGTGATCTCCTTCTACATGACCTTTATTAGAATTTTTCAGTATTTGTTCTATTTTTATTACTGGAAATAATAGAAATAAAAAACTGAAAATCGGTTATTTCAAAAACCGGTTATTTTGAGCGGTTTTAACAGTCAGGGTAAACTGGTATGACCCGAAAACGGCCCCTCCCCCCAGAGGTTTGAGTCCACCCTCGGGCATGGGTGTGTGTGCTGTCTTTAAGGTAAGTTAGTTTCTTAAGTTTCAGTAGTATGTAGGTCTAAGGACCGATGACCTTAGCAGTTTGGTCCCTTAGAAATTCACACACATTTGAACATTTGACTCATACACCGGTTGTTTGAGAGATAAATCGGCAGCCTTATTAAGGTGTTGTTCCCACTTGATGGCGTCTTCCTTGTGCGCAATGGACAAACAGTTAACGGAATTCTATTACATCGTCGTGTCTGTTCTTTGGGACACGTCCGAAAGAACAGACACCACGCGAAATCCGCTGCTATGATACATATTATATAAGCTGAAAGTGGAGGGCGGGAGAAAGGAAAGGAAAGGAACTAGTGATACCAGGTGCATCATGAGTTTATGCAGGATCAGCGGCGACAAGCGGAAAAGTGTACCATCCGGGACTGGTCCCCAGGATTACCCTGCTTACTTTATCGCAAATGCACGGACTATCTTGGCACCTCCTCTAGCCGATCCACATTCCCATCTATCGTCACCTATCCGCCGTCCCCCGCCTATGTCCTCCAGGCTTGCTAATTTTTTTAAATATGATTTTTAGGTTTCCACAGCATGTCGAAAGAAATGTGCATCCATACTGAAGACTGTGGACTTACTTCCCATCGAGGCGAATCAGCTATATGAATGGGGGGGGGTCTGTCCTTCCCGAAAAAATGGCTCTAAGCACTATGGGACTTAACATATGAGGTCATCAGTTCCCTAGACTTAGAACTACTTAAACCTAACTAACCTAAGGACATCACACACATCCATGCCCGAGGCAGGATTCGAACCTGCGACCGTAGCAGCAGCGCGGTTCCGGACTGAAGCGCCCAGAACCGCTCGGCCACCGCGGCCGGCCTCTGTTCTTCCAGACATGAATCCACAACCTTAAATACGGATGCACAGTACTGTTCGACCTCCTGCCGGAATCTAAAATTAGCGAGCTTTGAGGACATGGACGGGGGACCGAGCATAGTCGGCGCCAGTGTGAGACTATGAGTGGGCTGGGGAGCGTGCTGAGATAGTCCGCGCACTGGCGATAAACTCTGTGTCAGGATGGCGCAATTGCTAACGAAACTGCCTAGTAAGCAGGACATCCTGGGCTCGAATCTCGGTTCGGCACACATTTTCACTTGTCGCCGCTGATTGCAGTTTCACAGCTCTCCTGCGAACCTTGCAAGATTAGCACTCGTGGAAGAAAGGATATTGCGGAGACGTAGCTTAGGCACAGCCTGGGGGATTTTTTCCAGAATAAATTTTCACTCTGCAGCGGAGTGTGTGCTGATAGAGCACTTGCAGGCAAAAGGGGAAGGTGCCGAGTTCGAGTATCTGTCCGGCACACAGTTTTAATCTGCCAGAAAGT
This sequence comes from Schistocerca americana, assembly GCF_021461395.2. Taxonomy (NCBI): domain Eukaryota; kingdom Metazoa; phylum Arthropoda; class Insecta; order Orthoptera; family Acrididae; genus Schistocerca; species Schistocerca americana. Next base: position 213,072,542 of record NC_060124.1, on the reverse strand, counting down.
TTCATACCAGCACACACTCCGCTACGGAGTGGAAATTATTTCTGGAAATTTATATGATTATTGTATATTAAGTCTATGGATTGATGATGATGAGGTCCCATACTCGGAGGAGCGTAGGGGACGATGTGGGAGACCCCCACTGCTGTACTAGGCAAGGTCCTAGTGGAAGTGGTTTGACCGCCCAGAGTGGCCGAGCGGTTCTAGGCGCTACAGTCTGGAACCGCGCGACCGCTACGGACGCAGGTTCGAATCCTGCCTCGAGCATGGATGTGTGTGATGTCCTTAGGTTATTTAGGCTTAAGTAGTTCTAAGTTCTAGGGGACTGATGACCTCAGAAGTTAAGTCCCATAGTGCTCAGAGCCATTTGAACCATTTTTTTGAGGTGGTTTGCCATTGCCTTCCTCCGACGGTAACGGGGGTGAATGATGATGATGATGAAGACGACACAACAACACCTAGTCATCTCGAGGCAGGAAAAATCCCTGACCCCGCCGGGAATCGAACCCGGGACCTCGTGCGCGGGAAGCGAGAACGCCACCGCAAGACGACGAGCTGCGGACAATATATGGATTGGTACTTTAAAAAATCATCATGATCTGTGAGGTGGCGACTATTTATCGGTTTAATCAATTAATATTAAAATAAATTTGGCCCACTAGTGTTCAAATGTGTGTGAAACCCTACGGGACTTAACTGCTGAGGTCATCAGTCCCTAAGCTTACACACTACGTAACCTAAATTATCGTAAGGACAAGCACACACAACCATTCCCGAGGGAGGACTCGAACCTCCGGCGGGACCAGTCTCACAGTCCATGACTGCAGCGCCTGAGACCGCTCGGCTAATCCCGCGCGGCGGCCCACTATTCAGAAATTCAGTGTTCGGTACTTGTTCGAGGCAAGCGAATGTAGACTCTGCTTGTACAGTGCTTCTTGGGATTTAGTAAATCGGAAAAGAGATATTTTGCAAAGCTGATCCTACCAGTAGCTTGCAGTAGCAAAAGACGACAGGTATCATTCGAGTCTCATTACGGTGAACGAAACAGAATATGAAGTTGGATCATACAGTGAGAAACGGGACGTGGACTTGGGTCCTGCATAATGAAAGTCTTTCCGTGTACCTGAGTCAGGCCTTATTTGGTATACGGACATTAAGTTGCGAGCCGCCACTTTGTAGCTAACCCTGCCGACACGGCACGGAACCCCTGACCGCACCTCTGCTGCAGCGGAGTCAGTGCAGCGGCTTTCGCGCACAACGCAGATAGCGGTCGGCTACTCCTCGCAGCCCGCGTGCGAGGCGCGCGGCTGGACCAAGGAGGTCACGGAATTGCGCCGGGCGGCGCTCCTCCGCAGACGCGCTGACCCAGAAAGTGGCCGCGCCGCGAGGTAGGCGCTGCGGGCCTCCGTGGGCGTGGTGTGGCGCGGTGCGCTGTGGGCCCTGCCGGTCGCGGAGGACCACCGGCTGGGCACTGCGCGCCGGCCAGCGGACCGTTACAGGAATGCGAGGCAATCAGCTGCGGGTATAAAGGGCCGGCCGGCGACGTTGCGTGCCGACTCGCAGCGGTCTGAATGCCACCGCACGCCGCGCTCAGCGCCGCGGCGGGCGGCCGGTTCTGCTGCGTGAAAGCTCCTCTGCTCGGCCTACAGCGCGCTCTCAGCGGCGCCAAAGTTCACGCGGCAACATTGTCTGCGGCGGAATGAGCAGCAGCCAGAACGTGAGGAAATCCAGTCCACGCTACTCCGGTTCTACGTCTGGTCTCCAGCTGGTCACTACGATAGCTGTACTGTGCAATGACCAAACAACAGAAGAAGCCGAGGAGAAATTTAGGAGCGCAGTCACTATGCAGGGGGAAGGAAGGTTTGCTGACGATATCGTAGCTGTGCCAGAGACGTAAAGGACTTGGAAGAGCAGTTCAACTGAATGGATAGTGTCTTACGATCTAGATAAGCGGGAAATCCGTGTTCGAGTCCCCGTCCGGCAGACATTTTCATTGTCATCATTCGATACTACAGCTGAAGCTTGTCATTATTCGCAATTGCGAATACATCTAACGGATAGTGTCTTGGCTCATCTACATCTACATTTATACCTCGCAAGGCACCTAACGGGGTGTGGCGGAGGGAACTTTACGTGCCACAGTCATTACCTCCCTTTCCTGTTCCAGTCGCGTATGGTTCGCGGGAAGAACGACTGCCGGAAAGACTCTGTGCGCGCTCGAATCTCACTAATTTCACATTCGTGATCTCCTCGGGAGGTATAAGTAGGTGCAAGCAATATATTCGACATCTCATCCAGAAACGCACCCTCTCGAAACCTGGACACCAACTTACACCGCGATGCAGAGCGCCTCTCTTGCAGAGTCTGCCACTTGAGTTTGCTAAACATCTCCGTAACGCTATCACGTTTGCCAAATAACCCTGTGACGAAACGCGCCGCTCTTCTTCGGATCTTCTCTATCTCATCTGTCAACCCGACCTAGTATGGATCCCACACTGATGAGCAATACTCAAGTATAGGTCGAACGAGAGTTTTGTAAGTTACCGCCTTTGTTGATGGACTACATTTTCTAAGGACTCTCCCAATGAATCTCAAACTGGCACCCGCCTTACCAACAATTAATTTTATATGATCATTCCACTTCAAATCGTTCAGTACGTATACTCCCAGATATTTTACAGAAGTAACTGCTACCAGTGTTTGTTCCGCTATCATATAATCATACAATAAAGAATCCTTCTTTCTATGTATTCGCAATACATTACATTTGTCTATGTTAAGGATCAGTTGCCACTCCCTGCACCTAGTCCCTATCAGCTGCAGATCTTCCTGCATTTTGCTGCAATTTTCTAATGCTGCAACTTTTCTGTATACTACAGCATCATCCGCGAAAAGCCGCATAGAACTTCCGACACAATCTACTACGTCATTTATATGTATTGTGAAAAGCAATGTTCCCATAACACTACCCTGTGGCACGCCAGAGGTTACTTTAACGTCTGTAGACGTCTCTCCATTGAGAACAACATGTTGTGTTATGTTTGCTAAAAACTCTTCAATCGAGCCACACAGCTGGTCTGATATTCCGTAGGCTCTTACTTTGTTTATCAGGCGACAGTGCGGAACTGTATCGAACGCCTTCCGGAAGTCAAGGAAAATGGCATCTACCTGGGAGCCTGTATCTAATATTTTCTGGGTCTCATGAACAAATAAATTGAGTTGGGTCTCACACGATCGCTGTTACCGGTATCCATGTTGATTCCTACAGAGTAGATTCTGGGTTTCCGGAATTGACATGATACGCGAGCAAAAAACATGTTCTAAAGTTCTACAACAGAGGGGACCAAATAGCGAAGTCATCGGTCCCATCGGATTAGGGAAGCGTGGGGAAGGAAGTCGGCCGTGCCCTTTCTCAGGAACCATCCCGGCATTCGCCTCAAGCGATTTAGGGAAATCACGGAAAATCTAAATCAGGATGGCTTGATGCGGGTCTGAACCGTCGTCCTCCCGTATGCGAGTCCAGTGTGCTAACTACTGCGCCACCTCGCTCGGTGATAGTGTCTTGAAAACAGTTACAAGATAAACATAACAAAAGTAAAACAAGTTGGTGAAATGTCGTCGAATTTATCTGACAATGCTTAGGGAATTAGATTAGAAGCACACTGCAAGCAGCATGTGGGTCTTGCTGTTTTGGCTGCATAATAACTGACGGTGGTAGAGGTAGAGAGGATATAAAAAGCAAAGTGGCAGTAGAAACAAAAAGAATAATTTTTATCATCGAATATAAATTTAGATGTTGGAAGAATTTCTTGATGCTATTTTTTTGGATTACAGCCTTGCGCGGAAGTGGAATTTGCACGCTAAGGAGCTAAAACAAGAAGGTAATAGATGCTTCTGAAATATCGTGCTATTAGAGAATGTTGAAGATTGGACGGCTGGGTCATATAGGTAACAGCAGAAAAATGCTCCTATCGGAGCACAAAAATGCAAATATGATCCTCTTTACTTAAAACACGCTGACTGAAAAGTAGGGTACCAACTGCCTCATTCTACCTTCCTCAGCACCTTTAAAAATTTTCCCAAATAGCTTGGCATGCAAACATATCCGCGCTTTTTTTTTTAGCTCCCCTACCCCTAACTGTAACTCATATCCACTAGTCCATCGTTGTAAGTCGCTCATACCTGTCCCCTCCCAGTTACCCTTTCTCAACTCATTGTCTTTATTTCTTTGTGCCTCTCTGTCGCCGTACTCAGTGTCACAGTCGTTCTGTCCTACTACTACAGTCTCCTCTCAGTGTTACATCTACATCTACATCCATACTCCGCAAGCCACCTGACGGTGTGTGGCGGAGGGTACTTTGAGTACCTCTATCGGTTCTCCCTTCTATTCCAGTCTCTTATTGTTCGTGGAAAGAAGGATTGTCGGTATACCTCTGTGTGGGCTCTAATCTCTCTGATTTTATCCTCATGGTCTCTTCGCGAGATATACGTAGGAGGGAGCAATATACTGCTTGACTCCTCGGTGAAGGTATGTTCTCGAAACTTCAACAAAAGCCCGTACCGAGCTACTGAGCGTCTCTCCTGCAGAGTCTTCCGCTGTAATATCTTTCTATCGCTCTCTCTTGCTGCTACTATCTCATACCTTCCTTCGTACTGCTGCTGTCTCTTTTTACTGTCACTATCGCTTCCTTCCTAGTTGTCATTGTCAAATACTCTGTTTCTCATTATCACTTCCTCTCGCCCATTTCGACTTTCTCTTTCACTTTATTCTTCCCCTCTCGCATCTGGCACTGTCTCCTTCACTCCTAGCACTGTTCTATTTCTACCAGTCCTGTTCCACTGTCACTATGTCCTCCGCTTTCTCCGCCGTTGTCTCGTTCGTTCTTTCTGCATCACAAGCACAGTCCAGTATTTATTAATTCGATGTCTCTTTCCACTGCCACTGTCTCTTTCTCTCTCAGCATAGCAAGCGCGAATATGTTCGCACGCCAAAATTTTAGAGAGAATTTTTGAAGGTGTTCAGGAAGTAGAATGAGGTAACTGGTACCCCACTTTTCAGTCAGAGTCTTCGAAAGAGGAGAATACTTACCTTTTATCTCCTGCGATAGGAGTACTTTTCCGCTAGCATGTCACTCATATGAAAGGAACTTCATGGGTCAGTAAAATTTTGATAGTTCACTTACATGAAATGGAAATAACGCAAAACTAACTTTACACTTCAGACCGGATTCCACGAGCACAAAAAGTTGCTAAGCGGTTCGGTACCACAATGTGGTGTTCACTGAGGCCTTCAAAGAATAAAGGAAGCACTTAACAGCATATATCTCCGTGCAATGTCACTTCGTATTTTCACCTCACACCGGTTTTGACATACGTCGTTTACATGTACATGTAGGATAACTTCGCATCTCTGTGTCTCGGAAACGATGAAGATAAGGACAAAAATTTTCAAGGCAGTGTAGATCAGGATCTTAAAGATACATCATTTGCTGTGCATAGCCGTTTTGGAATTCTCGGCTGTGTTCTGGTTCGCTGGTGAAGGCGAATAAGCAATTTTTGTGGGGGTTTTCCGAAGAACTGCTGATAAAGTAACGGCGCCTACATAAGTCCAGCGCCTCCAAATGGTTCAAACGGCTCTAGTCACAATGGGACGTAACATCTGAGGTCATCAGTCCCCTAGACTTAGAACTACTTAAAACTAACTAACCTAAGGGCATCACACACATCCAGGCCCAAGGCAGGATTCGAACCTACGACCGTAGCAGCAGCGCGGTTCCGGACTGAAGCGCCTAGAACCGCTAGGCCACAGAGGCCGGCCAACCCTTCCATAAGTCCCATCAAGTCCACCGTAGATCATATCAGATGCAATAAGAACAAACCGATTTACTTCATTTGCCTAACCAGGAGGAAGTGTGTAATATTCATACGTTGACCCTATACCGTAGGATAATGACAGTAAGATGATCCTTGTGTTGGGTATACAAGTAGTCCCTAGCTCAAGGGCTGTCCAAAATACTCGGCCCTATCTTTTTGTCACCAATAGAACCCGAGTTACGTGAGCTTACAATTCCGTTCTTATGCGCGTCCTTTTGGAACATAGTACGAACGCATTCTTGCCGATTATCCAGGGAGAAGGAAGCTTTGCTGGTGACGTCGTAGCTCTGCCAGAGACGTAGAGGGCTTGTAAGAACAGTTGAATGGAACGGACAGTGTCCTTAAAAGAGATTATAAGGTGTGTAACGTGACTGGTACAGATGGCTTCTCGATCCTGCATCAGTTCGGTTACATTTCATTTCATATACAATGCGGGAAGTACTGGCTGTCTGGTGGTGAATGAAAGATTGTCGCACAAAATTACAGATTTCGGGAAGGCTTTGCTCAAACTGAGTGTCAATTCTAGGATGGTTCCGTGGGCCTGCTCGGCATATTCCGAAGTTGCGGTTTCCGGGAGTTAGTCCCTGACGCCTGGTCACAGCGGTGCATTAGACCCAAAGTGGCAACTTGAGATGTAGGAAGTATTTTTACTGTATCGATGTATACAGGAGTTCTGCCTTCCCCATGAAACGCTATAAATTTAGCATATTCAAAACAATATTTTCAGTTTGGAAAATCATGTGTCTTGCGTTCCCTTCTAGACACTGTGTGCGCTTCGTCAACCAACAGCGAAAGACCAAATTCAGCACCGGAAATCGACCTTGCGTATTTATGCGTCCTTGCGTATTTATACGCCATATCAGGGAAACTTTTGCCATGTTCCCCTCTATTTTCAGGATATGAGGTACATTCACATTCCTTAGATTGGATACAAGCTTGCTGTAGCCCCTCCATAGACAGTCTGTGCCGAGTACAGAGAACTAAGAACTCTGATTTGTTACTCTTTCAGTCTTCCTAATCATGTCAATCGATGTCCCACATTATTAGCTTCAGTTTTTCATGTTAATTTGTCTGTGTTTTGATTGTCCAAGAGTAACTTTGGAGTAAGATTTCACATGGTTTTAAAATTTGAATAAAATTTTGTAGTCTGTGAACTCGACTTTCATTTATGAGACCCACTTGCTATAACTTCTCCCAAGATCACGCGACCAATATCTAACAAATAAATACAAGTAGGAGCAAAATGTTGTTTCAATGCGATGGTGTTACCGTTGTGCGCAGTGGCCAAATTATTAATGGAATGCTGCAGAGCCGGCCGATGTGGCCGTGCGGTTCCAGGCGCTTCAGTCTGGAACCGCGTGACCGCTACGGTCGCAGGTTCGAATCCTGCCTCGGGCATGGATGTGTGTGATGTCCTTAGGTTAGTTAGGTTTAAGTAGTACTAAGTTCAAGGGGACTGATGACCACAGATGTTGAGTCCCATAGTGCTCAGAGCCATTTGAACCATTTTTGAATGCTGCAGAACATTTGAAGCTGTCTGTTATGGGGATGAGACGGGGGGAGGTGGCAGGTTTTATTTCTAAGCTCAAACCGTTACTAATGCAGATTAGTTTCAGATGAACACTACAAAAGTAAAATAAGGATGACGGAATTTAGGCGAATTAATTAGACGACGCTTAAGGAAGTAGATTAGAAAGTGAGACGCTGAAAGTAGCAAACGAGTTTTGTCATTGTGTCTGTATAATAATTGAGGATGGCAGAAGTAGAGAGGATATAAAAAGAAAACTAACAATAAGGACAGAAAGAAGAATTTTTAACATCGAGTGAAAATTCAAATGTTTGGAAGTGTTTCCTGGTGGTATTTCTTTTTCTTGTGTGGCCTTTTGTAGAAGTGAAACTTGGCCAGTCTACATCTACATGGATACTCTGCAAATCACATTTAAGTGCCTGGCAGAGGGTTCATCGAGCCACCTTCACAATTCTCTATTATTCCAATCTCGTATAGTGCGCGGAAAGAATGAACACCTATATCTTTCCGTACGAGCTCTGTTTCCCTTATTTTATCGTGGTGATCGTTCCTCCCTATGTAGGTCGGTGTCAACAAAATATCTTCGCATTCGGAGGAGAAATTTGGTGATTGGAATTTTCTGAGAAGATTCCGTCGCAACGAAAAACGCCTTTCTTTAAATGATGTCCAGCCCAAATCCTCTATCATTTCTGTGACACTCTGTCCCATATTTCGCGATAATACAAAACGTGCTGCCTTTCTTTGAACTTTTTCGATGTTCTCCGTCAGTCCTATCTGGTAAGGATCACACACCGCGCAGCAGTATTTTAAAAGAAGACGGACAAGCGTAGTTAGGTTAGGTTTGGTTAGTGGTGTTTAACGTCCCGTCGACAACGAGGTCATTAGAGACGGAGCACAAGCTCGGGTTAGGGAAGGATGGGGAAGGATATCGGCCGTGCCTTTTCAAAGGAACCATCCCGGCATTTGCCTGAAACGATTTAGGGAAATCACGGAAAACCTAAATCAGGATGGCTGGAGACGGGATTGAACCGTCGTCCTCCCGAATGCGAGTCCAGTGTGCTAACCACTGCGCCACCTCGCTCGGTGTACAAGCGTAGTGTAGGCAGTCTCCTTAGTTGGTCTGTTACATTTTCTAAGTGTCCTGCCAATGAAACGCAGTCTTTGGTTAGCCTTCCCCACAACATTTTCTATGTGTTCCTTCCAATTTAAGTTGTTCGTAATTTTAACACCTAGGTATTTAGTTGAATTTACGGCTTTTAGATTAGACTGATTTATCGTTTAACCGAAGTTTAACGAGTTCCTTTTAGCATTCATGTGGATGACCTCACAATTTTCGTTATTTAGGGTCGACTGCCACTTTTTGCACCATTCAGATATCTTTTCCAAATCGTTTTGCAGTTTGTTTTGATCTTCTGATAACTTTATTAGTCGATAAACGACAGCGTCATCTGCAAACAACCGAAGACGGCCGCTCAGATTGTCTCCCGAATCGTTTATATAGATACGTAACAGCAAAGAGCCTGTAACACTACCTTGGGGAACGCCAGGAATCACTTCAGTTTTACTCGATGATTTTTCGTCAGTTACTGCGAACTGTGACCTCTCTGACAGGAAATCACAAATCCAGTCACATAACTGAGACGATATTCCATAAGCACGCAATTTCACTACAAGCCGCTTGTGTGGTACAGTGTCAAAAGCCTTCCGGAAACAGCTCAAAAAAAAATGGTTCAAATGGCTCTGAGCACTATGGGACTCAACTGCTGTGGTCATAAGTCCCCTAGAACTTAGAACTACTTAAACCTAACTAACCTAAGGACATCACACACATCCATGCCCGAGGCAGGATTCGAACCTGCGACCGTAGCGGTCGTGCGGTTCCAGACTGTAGCGCCTATAACCGCTCGACCACTCCGGCCGGCCGGAAACAGCTCATACAAGAAGAGAACAAAAGATGAAATGTCGTACTGCAGAAGAATTTTAAGATTAGACGGCTAGCTCAGATAACCAATGGAGACGTACTGAATCGAGTTGGGGAGAGAAGAAATTCATGACACAGTATGACTAAAAGAATTGACACATCCTGTGGTATCAAGGAATTGAAACTTCCTGGAAGGTTAAATCTTCGTGTCAGACTGGGATTCGAATCCGGGGCCTTTTTCTTTAGCGGCAAGTGCTTCATCGACTGAGCTACACAGGCACTGTTCATAACCCGTTCAAATGGTTCAAATGGCTTTGAGCACTATGGGACTTAACATCTGAGGTCATCAGAACTTAGAACTACTTAAACCTAACTAACCTAAGGACTTCACACACATCCATGCCCGAGGTAGGATTCGAACCTGCGACCGTAGCGGTCGCGCGGTTCCAGACTGAAGCGCCTAGAAACGTTCGGCCACACCGGCCGGCTCATAACCCGTCCTCACAACGTAGATCAGTGTTGGCGGAAGTAAAGCTGTGACGGCGGATCGTAAGTAGTGTTTGGATGGCTAAGCGGGTGGAGCACTTTCCCGCCAAAGGTAAATGTCCCGGGTTCGAGTACCGCTCCGGCACACACTTTTAACCAGCCAGGAAGTTTCATATCAGCCCACACTATGCTACAGAGTGAAAAATTCTTTCTGACGTAGAATGAGTGTCAGTTTGATAATGGAAGGAAGTGTGGTGGGTAAAAAATGTAGAGGGATAGTAGGGCTTGAATACAGTAAAGAGTGCTGTGTCGACCGAACACGACACAGCCAGGGCAAAAGCACCACAGGCCCAAAGATGCGACCTGTTGCCAGTGCCGTAGAGATTCGCTAGAGAGTCCCACCAGCGTCACGGGTTGCACTGAGGATGAAGATATCGACTTCGCCTCGCCCAGTTGCCGGCCGAGTACAGTCCGCCAGTGACTGAACGACAACGGACAGAAGCCTCCTCGGAAGACAGAAGAGCAGCTCTCGACCACTTGGTTATAGATCAACGTCCAGGGCTGATTTAGACAGGGAACATCGTTTAGTGAACTCTTACAGGTGAACAGACAGTTGTTGTAAAATTGGCATTTGCTATGTACTCTGAAGTTGACCTACAATTACTTGCACTTAGCTACTGAGGGACTTTTTTGTGTTGTATTACAAACAATGTTGCAGCCTCATATTTCAACAAGTCACAAAGATAAGTAAATCTTTTTAACTCATTTGTGTGACTTTGTTACTGATTTGTTGCAATGTTGTAGAACCTTTGTTCTCCTAATCTGTTAAAAGACTCTGGGGAATAGCTGTGTAATATGGCAGGGAGAAATTGTCTTAGCGATGTACTGCTCCAGAATCCGTTTCACGAACTCACAATCTCGGCCTCCACAGTGGTAGCGACGAAGCCTTTACAAAGCTGGCAACGAGGATTCACAAAAATGAAATTCAAATAAATGTATGTTGCAGTACTTATGTAGAGATGAAGAGACTTACACATTATAGGCTACTGGTAAGAGCTGTACCAGACCTTTTTTTCAAACTGAAGACCACAGAAACAACAACAAACAGATGCGTGACGACCGGATGACCGTTTAGGAAGCACAAACATGGTTTCCAAAGTTAGTCATGAAGTTATTATCGGGTATCTTTCAGCAAGCTGCAGACCGGGACAGAGCAAACACTGCAATTTCATACACCAAGTCGTACACTCCTGGAAATGGAAAAAAGAACACATTGACACCGGTGTGTCAGACCCACCATACTTGCTCCGGACACTGCGAGAGGGCTGTACAAGCAATGATCACACGCACGGCACAGCGGACACACCAGGAACCGCGGTGTTGGCCGTCGAATGGCGCTAGCTGCGAAGCATTTGTGCACCGCCGCCGTCAGTGTCAGCCAGTTTGCCGTGGCATACGGAGCTCCATCGCAGTCTTTAACACTGGTAGCATGCCGCGACAGCGTGGACGTGAACCGTATGTGCAGGTGACGGACTTTGAGCGAGGGCGTATAGTGGGCATGCGGGAGGCCGGGTGGACGTACCGCCGAATTGCTCAACACGTGGGGCGTGAGGTCTCCACAGTACATCGATGTTGTCGCCAGTGGTCGGCGGAAGGTGCACGTGCCCGTCGACCTGGGACCGGACCGCAGCGACGCACGGATGCACGCCAAGACCGTAGGATCCTACGCAGTGCCGTAGGGGACCGCACCGCCACTTCCCAGCAAATTAGGGACACTGTTGCTCCTGGGGTATCGGCGAGGACCATTCGCAACCGTCTCCATGAAGCTGGGCTACGGTCCCGCACACCGTTAGGCCGTCTTCCGCTCACGCCCCAACATCGTGCAGCCCGCCTCCAGTGGTGTCGCGACAGGCGTGAATGGAGGGACGAATGGAGACGTGTCGTCTTCAGCGATGAGAGTCGCTTCTGCCTTGGTGCCAATGATGGTCGTATGCGTGTTTGGCGCCGTGCAGGTGAGCGCCACAATCAGGACTGCATACGACCGAGGCACACAGAGCCAACACCCGGCATCGTGGTGTGGGGAGCGATCTCCTACACTGGCCGTACACCACTGGTGATCGTCGAGGGGACACTGAATAGTGCACGGTACATCCAAACCGTCATCGAACCCATCGTTCTACCATTCCTAGACCGGCAAGGGAACTTGCTGTTCCAACAGGACAATGCACGTCCGCATGTATCCCGTGCCACCCAACGTGCTCTAGAAGGTGTAAGTCAACTACCCTGGCCAGCAAGATCTCCGGATCTGTCCCCCAATGAGCATGTTTGGGACTGTATGAAGCGTCGTCTCACGCGGTCTGCACGTCCAGCACGAACGCTGGTCCAACTGAGGCGCCAGGTGGAAATGGCATGGCAAGCCGTTCCACAGGACTACATCCAGCATCTCTACGATCGTCTCCATGGGAGAATAGCAGCCTGCATTGCTGCGAAAGGTGGATATACACTGTACTAGTGCCGACATTGTGCATGCTCTGTTGCCTGTGTCTATGTGTCTGTGGTTCTGTCAGTGTGATCATGTGATGTATCTGACCCCAGGAATGTGTCAATAAAGTTTCCCCTTCCTGGGACAATGAATTCACGGTGTTCTTATTTCAATTTCCAGGAGTGTATTTGACAAGCAGATAGTTCGAGGCCGCTATTGTAATCTTAGCCCTTAGTCTCGGTTGTAGATCGGACATGCTTTTACTGCAGACAGTTTGGAGATTTTTCATTTTTGGAAGAAGTCGAAACGCGACCTGTCTCAAACTGAGCTGTTTGTGGGCGATACCTTCTACCCTTTGGGGAGAAATAGAATAACATGCTGCAAGCGTTTTAAACTGCGTCGAAATCAGAATGATTTTGTATGTACACTAAATATACTACTTACACCGTATTTAGAAATCTACACTGTCCGTCAGATTTTATCCGTGAAGTATAAGACACGCGCAGCGAGGTAATGACAGCGGCTGCCTGAACTAACAACAGAAAAAAACAGATTTGCATTCGATCAGTCAGGTGTAAGCGGGCGTTGTTGACTACTGGACAAGCGATTGTAATATGTCAAGGTCGTTGTTCTACAAATCGCAAAGGAGTATCATCTCTAAATCTAAGTGTTCAAGACACTCTCCAGAATATTTTGAAGAACAGGAAAGTGTATGCAAAGTTTGTTCTGCACACCTTGACTCCCGAGCAAAAGCAATGAAACGTGGATGCCAGCCGCGACTCGACGGAAATGCAAATCGCGGCCAATTCGTTTCTGGCGATTAGATTACATTCAGTTTTAGTTCCATAGACCGAAAAATGAGATGGTTCTCGTGGGTATGAAACAAGTCACCAAAATTTAAAATAGAAAACATAAAACATCTTAATGTAATACTCACTACCCTGATCCTTCGTCAGGATATTGTCAAAATATGTGAATACCTTATAGTGAAGTGGAACTCGTAATATTTACAGAATTAATACCCTGTCAGAAAGAAACGTAGTTACGCACTTTTAATAAATTTATCATACACAAAGTACCTAACCTTGGCTGTTGTGACCAAGTGCTGTCAAAACTGCAGTCTAACAGACATTTTTATTTAAGCTGGTCGAACAGTCCCTGTTAACATATTCATCTATAGAGTAGAAGGAGTTGTCTATCAAAAGGTCTTTCAGACTCTGTTTAAATTGTGCTTTATCTGAAACAAAGTTTGTAGTGGTTGCTGGCAGTTTATTGAAAAAGTGTGTTCCAGAATATGGGACCCTTTTTGGACTAGGTAAGTGATTTTAGGTCTTTATGAAGATTGTTCTTATTCCTGGTATTGATACCATGTATTGGGATATTGGTTGAAAATAGAGACATATTACTTGCACCAATTTCATTAAGGAATAAATATATGGGAGGCAGTGGTTAGAATACAAGGTTCCTTGAACAGGTTTCCATATGATGTTCTTGAATTTACACCAAAAATGAATCTTACTGCACGCTTTAGCACGCTAAAAACTTATGCTCGGTTTGACGAATTACCCCAGAATATGATCCCATATGATATAATAGAATGAAAGTAAGCAAAGTATGCAAGTTTTTTATATTTATCTCTCCTTCATTTGACGTCATTCTCACTGCAAATACAGACTTGTTTAGGCGCTACGGCAATCCCTTCACAACTGAATTTACTATCGTGTTGTAATCCCAGAAATTTAACACTGTCAACCTCCCTAATATGAATGTCTTCATATGGTATGCACGAGCTGGAAGGAACTCTCTTATAGGTTCTGAACTGCGTGTAGTGGATCTTTTTAGTGTTTAATGACAGTGAATTAAACCATTTATTAATGTCAGTGAAAATTTGATAGCAGCCATTTCTAAATCTGTACTTGACTTGGTACTTATTGCAATGTTTGTATCATCTGCAAAAGAAACAAACTTAGCATCTGGCAATGTAACAGACGAGAGGTGATTAATGTACACAAGGAAAAGCAAGGAACCCAAGATGGAACCTTGAGGAACACCACAAGTAATTAATTCTTAATTAGTTTGACTACTTACTCCACAGGTAATTCGCAACGACATCTTTTGTTTCCTGTTAGTTAGGTAAGAATCGGACCATATAGCAGTACTGTCGGATGAAAAGACTTGGTTTCATCAATACGAACCTACCAAAAGAGACACAATGCAGATTGGGTCTCTGATAGTTCGCCAAGTCCGAAGAAGATGTCAATGTAACGTAGGAGTTCAAGAACACCCCAAAGAAAGACTGTTCTGGTTATATGAACAGTCTGTACATAGTGATCAAGTGGGGCAGAGTATGTGGAACACTCGAAGCACTAAAACCGCCATCTTAACTTTGCTCTCATGAAAAGAAACTAATCTTCCCTAAGACAAAAACATTGATGGACCCTGTCTCACTTTTCACCTGCCAGATCTTTAAACGCGTATTTGTGTAAAACGATTGGCAAGAAACTTTTGCGGTGCTGATACAGGCTACAAGACATAGAGCGCTAGGAGAAAATAGACTGAAACAAAATTCAAACTGCACCACAAGCCGCAGTTACGTTCCTGGAGTTCCCCAGGCGACGGACACAATGCTGTCCAGCCGTGACCTCTAGGCGCGACCCGTGGCTCTTCCGCAAGCTGCGGGCTGTTAGGTCTGCCCTCGGTACAGTGTACAGTAAGTCCTCGCCTTGCGGGGTTCAGCGGCTGGCCGATGCATAGCGGTTGGCCTTCATCTCCATTAGCTACGGAGGCTGCAATTCTGTTGTTTGTTACACACCTGCATCACCTGTTTGAAAATAGACAAGTGACGCTTTTACCTTTCTTACAAATTTGATATTACCCCAAAGAAAAGGCTGTTCTAAAACTGAATTACAATAATATCACAGATAACGTAGTTCACTACTTAGGTGTGATGTGTAGGCTAACGTGTAGGAGACGAACGTGGAAAGCACAAAACTGCAGTATTCTAGTACGAAAACAATTGGAATTCCTGTGGCGTTCACCTTTTCTTCACCGTCGTCTTCTTCTTTTTCTACTTCTTTCACTGAAGGCCACTTAAATGTCAACGTTTAAACAAATATATTAATTTTGAACTTATTCCAACACTCTTTCATCCCTCCTTATTTATTTTCTCTTCTCTCTTGCACTGTCCGTTTTCTTCCCCGTCTTGTTGGACTTGTTTGATCTGAGAAACTTTCCCGCTTCTTAATTTTGTTTTCATATTCTGTTCTGCCTTTAATTTCCCGCTTATTTACGCCAATTTCTTCTACGTCTTCTTGCATTTTCGAAGCAAGTTCGGTTTCCAGTGCTATGCAACTTTTCTTATCACTTTCTTAGGGTATTCTTTGGATGTGATCTTAGCATATTACTCTTTTTTTTCATAATTTTATTTGTAAGTTTTCCACAAGATTGTATTCTTCCGTGCTATTTATTTCAGTGCTTCTACCGTTATTATATTTCGTAATATCATCGTTACCTATGCTAAAATAAAAATGATAATTCTCTACCACGATCGCATGGAATACTCCGCAGTGAGATAAGGCGAAACATACATTGTTCACGTCATCACTGGGGCAGAATCAGAAAAAAATTTACGTCCGATAGAAAGGTTGCTTATCAGAATTTTGTCCGGTACTTCAATAGGGAGTGTAAGTTTCTCAGTGGGATGGCCGAAGAAGCAGAATTCTTATTTTTGTTTACGGGATCCTAAATTTAATTTCTTTCATCGTATTACATGATTCAGAAAAGCCTGAAACTGTGTCATTCATGATTTATACAATGATAACAGTACCAGTTACTTGTTTCTTGATGATTAGCACAACGCGTTTCGGGAATTTATTCTCGTTTTCAAGTGCATTTGTTTACATGCATATTTTCGGTGATGTTGCAAGCGTGGTTTTCTGCCTCTCTTAGGTTTTTTTGAAGTTAGAAGGTATTGTGTCCCCTCCATTATACAGAATATCACACACATCACTTACACTGTTTGTTTACAACAACGTAAGAGAAGATTTGTGTGTGTGTGATATTCTGTATAATGGAGGAGCCACAATACCTTCTAATTAAAAAAAAAAAAAACTAAGAGAGGCAGAAAACCACGCATGCAACATCATCGAAAATATACATGTAAACAAATGCACTTGAAAATGAGAATAAATTTTCGAAACGCGTTGTTCTAAACACCAAAAATAATTAACTGGTCTAGTTTTCATTATTTAAATCATGATCCAAAATTTGTTATCATTTAAAACTTCGTCGACAAATACCAGCTTATTGAAAGTTTCATAACAGTGCAGAGTGAACGACGAAGCCTGGAACAACCCTGTGATGGGGGTTGGGAGACTCGTGTGGAGTGTCACGTCTCCTCAGAGACATTTCTGCGGAGCCTGGGGCTCTTGCTGAGATAAGGACGTTTTCGCAGGTAGCGTACAGGTTCACCAAGAATTTATTTACTGTGTAGCAGTGTAGCGAATTGTGCTGTTCTCTACGACACATGCTACTAGGAAAGTTTTCAAAGATGTGAACAGGCTGAAAAAGGAAGGTCTAGGTTAGGTTGGAAGGTGACAATGTTTGTGAGATAGCGAGGCAAAAAGCCTAGTTGTGGTGACTGACCTGCAGCTTAGCCTGAGATGTATGTTGGTTAGGAGTATGACAGTTTTATTGTGAGTTGGCGAAGTCAACGAACATGAATGCAAAAAAAGGTCCAGAGATCGCGCTGGCCAGGGAAGTTGCCGAACGTCTTGCAGAGCACTTTGAGTTTCGCGGGCAGTGTGTGGGCGAGCATTGTCCTGTTGGAACAACACGTCACCTTCCTGTAGCGAGAACGGCAAAAGAAATTGTCTAACAACGCTCTGCACGTATCGGGCGCTGGTTAGCATCCCCTCCAGAAACACCACAGGTGCACGAGAATTGTAGCTTATCGCATCCCAGACCATAAGACTTGGGGTGGGATCAGTACGAATTGGACGAATGCACTTTACTAGACAGCGTTCACCACGACTGCGTCGTACCCGCAGACAACCATCACTTGGGTGCAGGCCGAATCTGCTTTGTTCACTGAAGACCACGGCACGCCATTCCATCTTCCAAGTGACCCTCTGACAGTACTAGCCCAGCCGTGCACATCGATGTGGTGGCGTGACTGAAGGACTGGCTAGAGGTGTGCGTGGCCGTAATCCCATTGCTAATAACTGATTCGTAACATTTCATGTTGGGGCTCACAACCCCTCCCATCTATGCTGTGATAGCTGGACGATCTGCCACTGCTGCCTATCACAATACGACGATGCTACCAGACGTCTGTGCTGCGTGGACGTCCAGAACCTCTTCTAAGGGTGTGAGAATGTTCACGTGACCATTGATACGAGCATCGTTATGCAACTGACGCAATACGTCCAACATGTGTGGCAGTTCTCCGGAAGGACCATCCCAGCACTCGGAAAGCCACAATTTGAAATCTTTCAAAGTCACTCAGTTGGCTGTAGAACGTACGAGTGTGTCTTCGTGGCATGGTTGCGTGCTTGTTTCACACGTTTGCACCACAAAGAACCCTTCTGGTCGTGAGCATTCCGTATTAAAGGGTAGAGACAGATGGCAATGCGGTACTATACCACTACACTAGCTATTGGCGGACGACGTTGAAACTATTATCAGTACATCTCCTATCCCCCAGGTGGCATATATCGTCATCGGATCGAAGTTGACGTCGGCTTTCCAGGAGTACCATACTTTTGCGACAGTGTATTTTATGCACGTTGATTTTCGTAAGCAAATTTTATTGATTAGAACGCAAGATGTAACTAATTGCAGCCAGAGTGCGCCGCGGTCGCAGATCACGATAATGATTATGTTTCTTGAGATGTAGCGGGTCGTTTCAGGGAGGGCAGAGACCATTACGGAAGCCACGTTTGGTGCGCTGAGAAGCACGTCCCGTGTGAGGAGGGCTTTAGAGCCTGCTGTTGTTTTTCCATTTTATCTCCTTACCCTCTAACGAAGGTCTGAACGAACAGCGGTGATCGCGGTGTTGGTGGCGTGAGCAGTTAACAGCAGCTAAAACGGCGACAGCAAAGGCAGGGCGGAGACTCTTATCCGACCAGATCTCTCTCACTCCGGTAATGCGTGCACCTAGTGGGAAGGCAGGGGCGGCGCTATCGCGCTCTGGGTACAATTAAGCGGCGGCGTACAGTGGAACTTAATAAACCGACGCGCGCGCACCTATGGTGTTCGTTTTTGGCCCCTGTTCTACCTGCCAGTCGGAGTAAAACCAGTAGGCACAGAGTGGTAGCCGACCCGGGAGATGGGGCTCCGGGGCCCACCGGCCGAGTCACGCCTCGCCTCTGCCCGGGGCAGGTAACGAGCGAGCGCTGCTCACGGCCCACGGCCTCGTAACCCCGGGCACGGCCGACGGCTTCCAGATAGCCATAAAGCGGCGGGGAGCCTGTCAGGCTGGCCTGCTATCCGGAAAGTGACGGCAGCTGAAAACCGGACGGCCGCCATCCTAAAGCACACAAATGATCGAGAGAGGCAGTCAGACTGTAGTTGGCGTGCAGGAGAACAGTGTGTGGACAAAAATATCGAAACTCGCACGCACGCACGCACGCACGCACGCACACACACACACACACACACACACACACACACACACACACACACATATATATATATATATATATATATATATATATATATTAGCATGCCTAATACGGTTTAAGAAACCCGCTGACATTCAAAACAGTTTTAGTCGTATCGGGATGGATAAATATAGGCCCTGCAATGTTTTCAAGGGAGTCCTATAGCAGTCTTCCTTCAAATCAGTGGCAAATCCAGGTAATACTGGAAGAGGTGGATGGCGATCAAGCACGATTCTCTCCAAAGAGAGCGGTTCTATGCGGTACAGTCGGGAACCGCACGACCGCTACGGTCGCAGGTTAGAATCCTGTCTCGGGCATGGATGTGTGTGACGTCCTTAGGTTAGTTAGGTTTAAGTAGTTCTAAGTTCTAGGGGACTGATGACCTTAGCAGTTAAGTCCCATAGTGCTCAGAGCCATCTGAACCATTTTGATCAGTGGAGATGCGACAATTCATCCTCCTGCTCACAAAATCTGTACTGAACGATACGAGCTGTGTGAAAAGGGGCCTTGTCGTCTTGGATCACTTCATCACCATTGCTCAACGAACTTTCTGCCATGGGATGGGCCTAAATGGTCGCATAGTCAAATGGTTCAAATGGCTCGGAGTACTATGGGACTTAACTTCTGAGGTCATCAGTCCCCTAGAACTTAGAACTACTTAAACCTAACTAACCTAATGACATCACACACATCCATGCCCGAGGCAAGATTCGAACCTGCGACCGTAGTGGTCTCGCGGTTCTAGACTGCAGCGCCTAGAACCGCTCGGCCAGAACGGCCGGAGGTCACATATTCCTTGGCAGTAATGCTTCCTTGCAGAGTGAGCATGAAGCCCATAGAAACCATGATATGATTATCCCGATCCTCACCGAAGCCCTGTCAAGTCCCACTCCTGGGACGTAAATTCGGCCAGAAGTTGAAACCAGTGTGAAGCAGAACTCATGTCACCAAATGACATCCTTCTATTGCTCAACAGGCCAGGTTTTGTAGCTTCACCACCACGTTTCCCTGAAACAGGCATTTGCAACGCGCATGAGTGGTTTTGGTATTCCAGCTTGTCCTCGTATTCCCTGCTTGTGGAGCTCCGTTCGTCTTGCTTTGGCACTGAGAGGGTTCGTGAATGCGACACTCAGTTCTGCAGTGACTTTTGCAGCGATCGTCATCCTATTTTTCGTCCCAATTCTCTCTAATGACCGTACGTCACGATCACTCAACATACAATTTCATCCGTGATAAGACTTAGCAGATGATGTTTTTCCGCTTTCCCAGTAAACAGTTTAAATCTACGATACCGTGGCTCTTGAAACACCAAACGCTTCGTCTCTCTTGGTTACGCAGGCACCCTCCATATGAAAAACAATTAGCCAACGTTCGAAGCCACTTAGCTCCGACATTACGCACTCGCAACTTCTCAGGACACTGTTCTGACCGCGACGGACACTTCCAGCGTATTGAGGACGTTGCACATATGCCATTCGTGAACAGATAAAATAGCATGACATGCAGGCTTGGCTACCATCTGTGTTTATCTTCAAGAATGCATTTCTCTCAGTGTTTCCATACTTTTGTCCATTTCCTGTAAGCAAGAAGAGCGCAGGTTCTCCCGCGTGCTAATTGGGTGCAATAAACGCAGGCTGTAGTGCATGTCGTATCCGCCCTCGGTAGCTGAATGGTGATTGCACGGTAGCTCAGCGTGTTTGGTCAGAGAGCTGATTGGCCTCTGCAATAAAAAGAATTAAAAAAAATATAAAAAAAAACTGAGTGGAAGGACCAACAGACGAACTTGAACGGATGTCATGTGACGTCCGCAACGACCAAACACAACGATCAACAACGAACAAAATGAAAAAAAAAGGTCAGCGCGACAGAATGTCAATCCTAAGGGGCCGGGTTCGATTCCCGGCTGGGTCGGAGATTTTCTCCGCTCAGGGACTGGGTGTTGTGTTGTCCTAATCATCATCATTTCATCCCCATCGACGTGCAAGTCGCAGAAGTGGCGTCAAATCGAAAGACTTGCACCCGGCGAACGGTCTACCCGACGGGAGGCCCTAGTCACACATTTTTTTTAGTGCATCTCGTGTACTGTCTGGTGGAACGAACGTTGAGTAACTCCTAGCGAGGGGAAATCCTTCAGTTCACTTTGGTGGCTTTCTTGTCAGCTTCGCTGATTATTTTTCCTCAGATAGCCAAAATTTTTCTCCAAGTACCGTGCAGTGATATCGCTCGTACCTGACGTCTCGTTTACATGGTGCCATGCCTGGGACTACAAAGTCGCAATGGACACGTGAGCCTTACGACGGCTGTTCTGGCTATTCGCGCCGACATTTTCGCACACTCTTCCACCTCTACCGTCTTATCAAGTAAACAGTCACTCTTAACTCATCTCGATCTTAATGCTCTTGTGTGAGCTGAAAAGCAGTACACGTTCCCATCAGAGCAACATCCTCTTTGTCCCGCTGCTTCACTCACCCACTTCTCTAATTCCTTTTCAGCAGAAGGAATCCAACTGTGCAAGGATCTACCTCATCATATAAGAGCAGTAAGGCTTATATATCGCATTTACCCGCGTTCGTAATGTAGATAGGAGTTAGGCGTTTTAACTGCACCGTCACAGTACATGTATTCACTAATGAGATTCGTCATAAATAACTCGTCACAATTTTCGAAGGAGAGTGACGTTCATACCTACAACACTAAAGGGAGAAAGATCCTTATTACCCATTATTAAAGCTTCAGTGGTTTAGAAAGGAGTTCAATACACAGCAACAAAAATTTTTGATCATTTACTCAATAAAATATCTGGCAGATAGTAAAGCAAGATGGGTAGATCACATAACTAATGATGAGGTATTGAATAGAATTGGGGAGAAGAGGAGTTTGTGGCACAACTTGACAAGAAGAAGGGACCGGTTGGTAGGACATGTTCTGAGGCATCGAGGGATCACAAATTTAGCATTGGAGGACAGCGTGGAGGGTAAAAATCGTAGAGGGGGACCAAGAGATGAATACACTAAGCAGATTCAGAAGGATGTAGATTGCAGTAAGTACTGGGAGAGGAAGAAGCTTGCACAGGACAGAGTAGCATGGAGAGCTGCATCAAACCAGTCTCAGGACCGAAGACCACAACAACAACAGTAAAGCAAGTTGCAATTCAACCGATAATCATTTGTCCCGGACAACACCTTCTATTCCGAGGACGAATTTATAGTTTAAAATTGGTAGTAAGGCTAAAAATAATGTCATTAAGCCCGCATCTCGTGGTCGTGCGGTAGCGTTCTCGCTTCCCACGCCCGGGTTCCCGGGTTCGATTCCCGGCGGGGTCAGGGATTTTCTCTGCCTCGTGATGGCTGGGTGTTGTGTGCTGTCCTTAGGTTAGTTAGGTTTAATTAGTTCTAAGTTCTAGGCGACTGATGACCTCAGCAGTTGAGTCGCATAGTGCTCAGAGCCATTTGAACCATTTTAATGTCATTAATATTAACACTAGTCCTGTAAACTGTCTCATTCCACATCATTTCGCAGAAAGAATTTTTCAGACGATCTATGGAACATATAGTTAACTAACAAACTATGGCTAACTAACTACACTGAATAACATCTCCAGCATCACAGCACAATTAATGACGTATCTGCTGAACCAACAATAATGTTTGCCTTTTCATATACGCACCCCTTGCCCCTTACAACTATGTCTGCGTAGTTACATTTGTATATGCTACTGTTACTGTCATCACCATCATTGTTGTTGTTGTTACGGTATTATTATTAACAGCAGCAGAAGTTGTTACAGCAACAGTATCGCTAGTGTTAATGCAGTTAGTTCTTCGTACTTTTATTAATAATGTCCTTAGATACATCCAAATCTTGTCTCATACTATCTACTACTATCCTTTTATTAATATAACGGAATTTTAAGCCATGTTCCCGTGATTGTAGCAAATAATTATTAATTAGAGAGGTGTTGCCTTCTTGAAAGAATACAATTTTTTCTTATTTAATAACCAAACATATTCCACCACAGCTGACAACTTCAGCGGAAGTCTATCTTACATCCTTTTTTTTTATATACATTATGCAGCCAGATGGCACACAGAAAGTAAAAAAAGGACGATAAAAGCAAAAACACACTGATGACACGGAAATTGTGGAGAAACATGTTACAGGATTAAACAAAACAACGAATTGTGTTGTGGCAAGAAGGTAGATACTCCAATTATTACTATTTTATTACTGTGTATCGTGTTACAATTGTCAATTTATGAACATCTATGAAGTAAAATATGTGTCAAATCTAGGTCCGATGTAAGAGAGGGACTGAAAGATAAAATTAGACAGAGAGACTTTTGTAGGGTCCTGAAAAGTAGAAAAGAGAACTGAAGGTGTGTTAGCTGACGATCAGTTTGACTTTCAGAAAGGCAATAACGCCAGAGTGGGAGTTCTGACGTTGCGATTGATAATGGAAACAAGACTTGAAACAAGTCAAAGCACTCTGATAGGATTTTTCCAACTGCAAGATGATTGAATTCTGAGAGAAATAGGTGTAAGCTATAGGGAAAGGTGGGCAATATGCAATATGTACAGGAACCAAGAGGGAACCGTTGTTATTTACAATAGATACAAATGCTCTAGTAGTAAGCGTCGTGTACTCTTTACGGCTATTCGCAGATGATGCAGTTGTCTATACCAAAGCATCAACGCCAGAACATAGTAAGAATTTGCAGAACGACCTGCAGAGATTTGATGAATGGTGCAGGCTCTGTCAGTTGACCCTGAACGTAAATAAATGTAACATATTAGGCATACATAGAAAAAGAAATCCACTATTTTACAGTTACACTATTGATGACAAACACCTGGAGACAGCGTCTGCCGTAAAATATCTAGGCGTAACTATCCAGAGCGACCTTAAGTGGAATGACCACATAAAACAGATAGTAGGAAAAACAGATACCAGATTCAGATTCATCGGAAGAATCTGAAGGAAATGTAACTCATTCACGGAATAAGTGGCTTGTAAGGCGCTTGTTCACCCGATTCTTTAGTATTGCTCGTCTATCTGGGGTCCCTATCAGGTAGGATCCAACGAAGAGCGGCGCGTTTCGTCACGGGATCGTTTAGCTGGCAAGCGAGCGTTACGGAGGTACTAAACAAACTCCATTGGCAGACGTTACAAGAGAGGCGTTGTGCATCACGGAGAAATTTACTACTGAAATTTCGGGACAGCGCTTTTCCGGAGAAGTTGGACAACATATTACTTCCCCCCACATACATCTCGCGTATTGACAACGAGAAGAAAATTCTAGAAATTAGAAACAATATAGAGGCTTACCGACTATCTTCCCGCGCACTGTTCGCGAGTGGAACAGGGTTGGAGGGATCAGATAGTGGTACCGAAAGTACGCTCCGCAACACAGCATTGGGTAGCTTACGGAGTATGTTGTAGGTGATTGGATCATAACAATAAGAATGGAAGATGCAAAATGATTAAAAAGGTTGTAATCCAGGGATGTGGCCCTTAGCGTCTACTGTTTAATCTGCAAATCGAAGAAGCAGTGACGGAAATAAAAGAAAGTTTCAAGAGTGGAGTTAAAATTCGTATGAAAGGGTGTCAGTGATAAATTCGCTGACGACATTGCTATCGTCATTGAAAGTGAAGGAGAGGCGGGTTGAATGGAATGAACAGTGTAATAAGTAATATGGACAGCGGGTAGAGCGATGAAAGTCGAAAGTAACGAGGAATAGGAATAACGAGATCAGCGATAAACGTATCAAAACAGGGGACCAAGAAATATATAAAGTGAAGGAAGCGAAATAACAAACGGAGGACGAAGGAAGAAGGAGATAAAAAGCAGGCTACCACACGCAAAGAAAGCATTCCTGGCTGTTTGGATTAATCTTAGGAACGAATTTCTGGGAATGTATGTCTCGGTACAGTATTCTACGGTAGTGAATAATGGACTGTAGGACAACCAGAAAGGAAGATACTCGAAGCGTTTTATTTATGGTGTTACAGAAGCATGTTGAATATTAGGTGGACTGAAAAGGAATGAGGAAGTTCTCAGCAGGAACAACGAAAGAAGGAACACATGGAAAACGCTGACAAGATAAGGGGCAGGATGACAAGATTTGTGTTAAGACATCAAGGAATAACAATGTGGTACTACAGGGAGCTGTGGAGGGTAATGACAGCAGGGGACGACAGGGATTGGAACATGTCCAACAAATAATTGAGGACGTAGGGTACAAGCGCTATTCTGAGATGAAGAGATCGGTACAAGAGAGAAACTCGTGGTGGGCCACATCAAACCGATCAGGAGAATGATGACGCACCAAGGAAGGGTGCTTGTGTGGCGTTCTTGAACCACGCAGAAACAGATCAGGTCACAGTGGTGTTCAGCATTTGCGAGTAGCCATATGTATCCTGTCCGGTTTGGCAAAGATTTCTAGTAGAAATATTGGAACACGTGAGGCAATACTGACCCTACGACTTATCTTAGAAGCTAGGTTAAGGAAAGGCAAACCTATGTTTCTAGCATTTGTAGACTTAGAGAAAGCTTTTGACAATGTTGAATGGAATACTCTCTTTCAAATTCTGAAGGTGGCAAGGGTAAAATACAGGGAGCGAAAGGCTATTTACAATTTGTACAGAAACCAGATGGCAGTTATAAGAGTCGAGGGACATGATAGGGAAGCAGTGGTTGGGAAGGGAGTGAGACAGGGTTGTAGCCTCTCCCCGATGTTATTCAATCGGTATATTGAGCAAGCAGTGAAAGAAACAAAAGAAAAATTAGGAGTAGGTATTAAAGTCCATGTGGGTAAAAATAAAAACTTTGAGGTGCGCCGATGACATTGTAATTCTCTCAGGACTTGGACTTGGAAGAGCAGTCGAACGGAATGGATAGTGTCTTGAAAGGAGGATATAAGATGAACATCAACAAAAGCAAAACGATGATAATGGAATGTAGTCGAATTAAGTCGGGTGATGCTGAGGGAATTAGATTAGGAAATGAGGCACTTGAAGTAGTAAAGGAGTTTTGCTATTTGGGGAGCCAAATAACTGATGATGGTCGAAGTAGGGAGGATATAAAATGTAGACTGGCAATGGAAAGGGAAGCGTTTCTGAAGAAGAGAAATTTGTTAACATCGAGTATAGAATTAAGTGTCAGGAACTCGTTTCTGAAAGTATTTGTATGGAGTGTAGCCATGTATGGAAGTGAAACATGGACGATAAATAGTTTGGACAAGAAGAGAATAGAAGCTTTCGAAATGTGGTGCTACAGAAGGCCGGCCGGGGTGGCCGAGCGGTGCTAGGCGCTTCAGTCTGAAGCCGCACGACCGCTACGGTCGCAGGTTCGAATCCTGCCTCGGGCATGGATGTGTGTGATATCGTTAGGTTAGTTAGGTTTAAGTAGTTCTATGTTCAAGGGGACTGATGACCTCAGAAGTTAAGTTCCATAGTGCTCAGATCCATTTGCTACAGAAGAATGCTGAAGATTTGATGGGTAGATCACATAAGTAATGAGGAGGTATTGAATAGAATTGGGGGGGAGGGGAGTTTGTGGCACAACTTGACTAGAAGAATGGATCGGTTGGTAGGACATGTTCTGAGGCATCAAGGGATCACCAATTTAGTACTGGAGGGCAGCGTGGAGGGTAAAAATCGTAGAGGGAGACCAAGAGATGAATACACTAAGCAGATTCAGAGGGATGTAGGTTGCAGTAGGTACTGGGAGATAAAGAAACTTGCACAGGATAGAGTAGCATGGAGAGTTGCATCAAACCAGTCTCAGGACTGAAGACCCCAACAACAACAACATTCCAGTATTTTGAAACAAGACAGAGTAAACAGCACTGAATACACCACGAGGGATCATTCTTAGCCTTTACACGTTTCTGACAATTTTTGCAGGAGAGCTTTTATGTTTTTTTCATTGTAAAATCTGTTTGAGAAGATTTCCGAAACTGGTGTCTTGTTCAGAAAACATGATCGCTTTAAGTGATTATGGGTAACCACTGGACGTCGGCGTAGGTAAACACGCTTTTACTACGGTAGCAAGTGGCAAGCTCCGGGCGACACAGCCGCGCAGACAGACAGCAGGATCAGCTGAGAGCGGCGGGCGGCCAGGCGAGGTATTCCCCAGTCTCCCTGGGGGCTGGCGCGTGCGCGGCAAACTCGTTCTGGCGTGGTGCAAACACCGCTCACCCACGGCATTCCGGGAAACTCGGCGCGGTCCGAGGGCTGTCCACCACGCAGCCTGCGTGTCGCGCTATACTATATACACTACTGGCCATTAAAATTGCTACACCACGAATATGACGTGCTACAGACGCGAAATTTAACCGACAGGAAGACGATGCTGAGATATGCAAATGATTAGCTTTTCAGAGCATTCACACGAGGTTGGCGCCGGTAGCGGCACCTACTAAGTGCTGACATGAGGAAAGTTTCCAACCGATTTGTCATACACAAACAGCAGTTGACCGGCGTTGCCTGGTGAAATTTGTTGCGATGCCTCGTGTAAGGAGGAGAAATGCGTACCATCACGTTTCCGACTTTCATAAAGGTCGGATTGTAGCCTATCGCGATTGCGGTTTATCGTATCGCGACATTGCTACTCGCGTTGGTCGAGATCCAACGACTGTTTGCAGAATATGGAGTCGGTGGGTTCAGGAGGGTAATACAGAACCCCGTGCTGGATCCCAACGGCCTCGTATCACTAGCAGTCGAGATGACAGGCATCTTATCCGCACGGCTGTAACGGATCGTGCAACCACCTCTCGATCCCTGAGTCAACAGATGGGGACGTTTGCAAGACAACAACCATCTGCACGAACAGTTCGAGGACGTTTGCAGCAGCATGGACTATCAGCTCGGAGACCATAGCTGCGGTTACCCTTGACGCTGCATCACAGACAGGAGCGCCCTCGATGGTGTGATCAACGACTAACCTGTGTGCACGAATGGCAAAATGACATTTTTTCGGATGAATCCAGGTTCTGTTTACAGTTTCATGTTGGTCGCATCCGTATTTGGCGACATCGCGGTGAACGCACATTCGAAGCGTGTATTCGTCATCGCCATACTGGCGTATCACCCGGCGTGATGGTATGAGGTGCCATTGGTTACACGTCTCGGTCACTTCTTGTTCGCATTCACCACACTTAGAACAGTGGACGCATTTCAGCAGGATAATGCACGAGCGCATGTTGCACGTCCTGTACGGGCCTTTCTGGATACAGAAAATGTTCAAACTGCTGCCCTGGCCAGCACATTCTCTAGATCTCTCACCAATTTAAAACGTCTGGTCAATGTTGGCCGAGCAACTGACTCGTCACAATAGGCCAGTCACTACTCTTGATGAACTGTGGTATCGTGTTGAAGCTGCATGGGCAAGTGTACCTGTACACGCCATCCAAGCTCTGTTTGACTCAATGCCCAGGCGTTTCAAGGCCGTTCGTACGGCCAGCTGTGGCTGTTCTGGGTACTGATTTCTCAGGATCTATGCACCCAAATTGCGTGAAAATGTAATCACATGTCAGTTCTAGTATAATATATTTGTCCAATGAATACCCGTTTATCATCTGCATTTCTTCTTGGTGTAGCAATTTTAATGGCCAGTAGTGCATATATACCGGCATATTGCATTGCACTGCGCCCATGCGGCGCATCTACGCCGCTGCGATCAGCGTCTACTCCCAACATGGCACTCGGTCTCAGGGTAGGAGGTCAATTTTCGTGTGCAACGCGCTCTTCTGTCGTACTACACAGAGGCGAATGATTATCTCAATCACACGTGCTTGTTTCTTTTTTAGGATTCTCATGAAAGTTCAGCGCAGACTAATGAATTAGGAATGTTCTGCCAAGACGGGAAGAAAAGCGAGATAAAAAGCTGAACGAAAATAACTAGCCAAGACATCACAAGAAGTTTTAATGCAAGTGCTAATTTCTGTTTGGGCAAATGAGGATGCCCAAAAATGCGAAGTTTGGTTTGTATACTAAAATTAATTAATACGCATGGCCCTACTGCAGTTGGTGCACCCCTGTGGTACGCCCGTGCCTTCCATCAACAGCCTTTGCCAGTCATTTGGATGGGGACCAACAGTTTAACCCTTGACATTGCACGTGTGGTCTCACAGACCGCTGGTGTTTGTTGTTATTCTCTTGCTAATGCATAATGCTGGCGTAGGAGATTACAGCGTTGTCTAGTTGTTGTTTCCCGAAGCTACAGTGGTTTCTTTTGCCAGCAGCCACTTGAATTTGACGTGGACTTGTACTATTACTGCTTCTTTCGAACTAGCGGTCTCTGAGAGTGTACCTGGATCGTTACGTTATGGATTCAGTAGCGAGGTCTTCGTCTCCTGTTCATGTTTAATGGACTCTAACTTCGAGTATACTGTTTCAAAATGGTCTGAGGACAGTTTAGGAAGCGATGTTGGATCAGACAGTGACAACGAAATTGAGAATGAACATAACACAATATAGGGACAGTGTGAAATTGAATACGATTTTATTTTGCCATCTGTGAATTCCTTGAATTAAACAAGTGATCAAAGTGATTAAGACAGAAGTGTGGAGGCTGATTATTTAGCTAGAGGTTCTGCTATGAATAGATTAGGCCGAAACAAATATCGCTGCTCGTCGAAGCCTCTTCTAATGATGGCCTACGGCATTTTTTTGACTCAAATGGCTCTGAGCACTATGGGACTTAATATCTGAGGCCATCAGTCCCCTAGAACTTAGAACTACTTCAACCTAACTAACCTAAGGACATGACACACATCCATGCCCGAGGCAGGATTCGAACCTGCGACCGGAGCAGTCGCGTGGTTCCGGACTGAAAGCATTATTTTTCCTCATGTTGGACATAAGTGGGGTGAAAGCGTTTGTCCTTCATAATTCGAATAAAAGTAATACTCAGGTGAAGCGCTTTCATTATTGAAAAACCTTGTAAACTTTTTGGTGACTCCGCGCATAAAAAGCATGTCAACAAGTATCACATACCTCGTGAACTTCATGCATCCTTCACCGTGTTTTGGGTCTAGCAGAACTAAGAGTAGAAGTCGTTGTAGGACAATTGGGAAAACCGAAAACATCCTCCAGCTACGACCCAAAAAATGAAGAGAAGGACCCCTTATATTTGCCATTGCTGCAAGAACCCAAAATCTCTTCAAAAATTTCCAGCGAGTGCAAAGAAATCGTCTGAGAAGGAAACTAAATACCTGAAAAGTACTCGCTGATTTTCATTCTTTTGAATGTTTTGTGGGAGTTTTCTATGTTTTTATTATTACATGGGTAATAAACAATAAAAAAATAGCAAAAAGTAAAATTTGGAGTGCAGGATATTTAAGTTTGCAATGGAATTAACATTATTTTATAATATTATGTTCATTTAGTGTAGTTTTCTATTTATGCGTTTTTTTCGTAAAAATAAACTTTAAAATTTATTTGAGTTCATATATTTTTGTGTGGTATTAATGTAGCGCCGGCCGTTGTTGCCGAGCGATTCTAGGCGCTTCAGTCTGGAACCGCGCTGCTGCTACGGTCGCAGGTTGGAATCCTGCCTCGGGCATGGATGTGTGTGACGTCCTTAGGTTAGTTACATTTCAATAGTTCTAAGTCTAGGGGACTGATGACCTCAGATGTTAAGTCCCATAGAGCTTAGAGCCATTATGAATGTAGCCTTTTACATAAAATCCGAAATGTTCCACTGAAATTGATGAATGAAATTTTTATGGCTATATAAACGCAGCGGTCACTCAGACCGCAGCTGTCAGTATGTGACCAAAAAATGATCTGGGGATCGAAGGTTAAAATAGACCTGATTCCGCACCACAGCGTAACTTAGAAATTTTCACAATAACAAGTATTTTGACAAACAAAAAATGTGAAGCGCCCAGACGGGTAGGAGGAACGAAATGAAACTTCACGAATTGAGAGGAAATGTGACGTTACTTCAGTGATTACAAACTCGAGTAAGATTTATAAAGAAGCTGGCAGTATGAGCCCACTTATAAGCTTGACGTTGTACCCCCTCTGACCTGGATGCATGCATTGGTTCGGTCTAGCAAGGTGTCAAAAACCGTTGTATCCACTCTTGAGGCAAAATGGACGACGACTGATGTATCTGACATCCTGAATGGATACTGGCACTCGGACGGAGATGACGTCGAGCTGGTCCCATAAGTGTCCTATCAGTGACAGGTCTGGTGATAAAAGACGGTTTGAGTTTTTACATCTCGAATGTTTCTGACAAGTATTCTCATTATTACATCTTGGCTTTCAGGTCACTTTCAAGCCCAGTAGGTGCCGATTTGTTGCACAGTTATCCTGTTATAATACTGTAGAACACATCGACACCTACTGCGCTAGAAAACAGACTGTAATGCCGAAATTAGTCAACCGTGCACAATGAAACGTAGTGAATATTTGTCAAAAATAGCCGAAGTGGAAAACTTCAATATGCCTTAACAAAAAAATGGTTCAAATGGCTCTGAGCACTATGGGACTTAACTGCTGCGGTCATCAGTCCCGTAGAACTTAGAACTACTTCAACCTAACTAAGCTAAGGACATCACACACATCCATGCCTGAGGTAGGATTAGAACCTGCCACCGTAGCGGTAGCGCGGTTCCAGACTGTAGCGCCTAGAGCCGCTCGGCCACTACTGCCGGCAAAATGCCTTAACAAATATACGATTATAGTACCTCACATGAAGAAAATGATTGAGAACTGGAGAACTTGCTAGTAATGGGAGTTCCTCAATATTACGCAGACAATTTATAGAGAAGAGCATGTTGAAAGATAGCACCATGATATTATTGCATAAGAGATAACACATGAGGATGCAGGATGTCCGTGTGGTACCATTACGACGTCAGTGTTTCCTCAGTCACTACCGGCCGTAGCCTGAAGCCATACCCGATGGCTCCTCACACCACGATGCCAAGATTTCAACCAATGATTCTATATCGAGGGTACGAGCATTGTGCTGCGTTGTTATTACTCGTTAATTTCATTATTTAATGACGTATGTAACCAAGTAGTTTTTTGAACTTGGACGTTGTATTTTCTGAAGAGTATAGAGAAGCGTATAATAATACCAAGTGTTCATGTGTTCATTGTTGATAGTGTGGCTTTTTGTTAAAAAAAAAACAAATTAAGGAACTAGGTAATGTGAAGATCTAGAATGTCACCAGAATCCAGCTTCATTACCATTACCATGTTAACTTTGCGTATGGGGAGCAAACTGCGCTGTGATAGCAGCCTTGGCTTCATTTTTTCTGCCTTTTTTTTACGTTTCTTCGTTAAGTTAAGGTTGCTGTTTCACTATTCAAATACAGTAAATGTACAAAAAAAGGATGAACAGTTTCGATTTTCCTAGCGATAAAATTACGATCTTTAAATGTACAGGCTCTGCATAAAGTCTCTGCACAATTATAAAAATCTATTACGAAGATAGTTAATGAGATCGTCATCAAATTTGTACTTTACACTCAGTTGTTATCAATTTTTTTAAATTAGATTGTATCTGCATGTTTTAGGTCCCCGTTAGTGGATCAGACTGTACCGAACCCATACAAAATGGTTCACTTCTAAAGAAGGTACTGTGTGTATATTGGTATTTTGAAACAAAAGAGGATCTGCAGTCGCAGTGAAACTTCAGAACGAAGCACGGAAGAGACCCACCGTCACGTTGTAGTGGCTTTATTGAGTGCCACACAAATAAATTAAACTGAGATAAGTTTGGACGGATATTATATTCTCACTACAGTCAATTAGAATATTTTTGGCAATGGAGGAGACATGCAGAAGAGATCCTTCCGTTGATGTTTACATCACTAAGAAGCATTTTTCGTAGAGAAAGTTCATGCATCCGCCCGCTTCATCCATACACTTCACATGCTACGCAGCAAGCGGCAACTTTCTTTAGAGGCAATTGGGTCAAGCACGAAAAGACTGAAGATGTATGTTCTAATGGAGACAGAACGGTGCCGTCTGATTTAGCGGAACGTATAAATGAACAATAGATATTCCTTAGCTTTCCAAAGTAGTATCTATTGATGTTAAGCGGAAGGATATAAGCGATCTGGAAAATATGTTATATATAATAGTTAATAATAGTTTTCACAAACGCTGATTTTACAGGAAATAAGCTTATCTTGTCGCTTTGAAGCCATTCGGCAATCGATTGGTGTACCCGTGAATGACCTGACAGAGACTTCAATGAGCGATTGGAACAGAAGCATCAGTACTGTACTAACGAATTTTGTTTGTACTTGGAAAATTTGAACCCTTTTTAACACATTCGAATATGATTATTTGTAACGACAGAGCCTTACTTTTCACGTTTGCCACAGACTTATTCAGTGTCTTACCTGTCATACTGAAAGTTAATCTAAATGTTAAACGTCACATGTTCTCGTGCTGGGAAGAGTTATAAAAGAAATACCCCTGCAGATTCCTTAGTGTCCTTACATCTGACATACATATAACCCACATAAGCTAACATAAAAATATCGCCTTCGTTGCAACAAGTACTTAGCGTATAATTTTACGTCTGTTGACAATGTTAAGAGCGTACTCTAAGCTTGGAAATGGAAAAGATTTCCTATAAGACATATTCGTATACATATGCTGATGGAAACAAAAGTTTCTGTATGTCTTATCTAACAGGCAAATTTTTGGAGTCCTAAAAATATAAGTCGCTCATCGAGAATTTCTTTTGTGAAGCCGATAACTCTGACCTCTGAACAGCTCTGATGATCTGCTCTGAGATGCTTCTTGACATGTTTACGCCATTTTAGTGTTTTAATTTTTATGCTTCAATACAAAATGAAATATGCCCACCACCTATTTGATAAGTATGTTCATAAAATAAAAAATAAACTTTCCATCTACACATAGAAAAATCGATAATTAGATTACTAGATCGTTCTAAAAATGGATTCCTCTATTTCGTGTAGGAGTAGTGTGTAATGTATATAAATATTATGCTATATAAAACATGAATAATGCCTCTGAAGTGCCCTTGCCTGTGTCTCAATGGAACTGCAAAAATAATGCTTAGGTAAAAGACAAATACAAACACGATGTGTTTTGACGTTAAATCTTCGGTGGTTCAACAATTTGCAACAGCCTTGTTATAGATTAACTAGTACGTTCACTCCTTGATTAACATTGTGCCGAAGGACAACAAAGATTTCAGTAATGAAACGAGGCAGAATAGGAATTAACAAAGTACCATGGACATAATGTAGAAGGCAAGAATGGCCGTAATGTGAAAATCGATACCTTCACCTAGCATCTTCTGATAGAATCATCAGTCATGGTCTTACAAGGACGTGCCAATTTTGATAGCAATTTTAAGATAAAACAGATGTTAGCTGCATTTACTGCATCATCGCCAGAATTTTATCCATGTATCTATTTGCTCGAGTCAATAAATTGTCATTGTAGAATGGAAAAGTCCAACAACTCCAAATTGTTTACTGGAGTCAAGCAGTTCTTTAGATTCAATTGTGTAACAAAAACGTTCAGAGACGGTAAATCTGTTTTGTAAGAGAGCTCTGTATGGAAAAGTGAAATACGCGGTCAGAAATGCTTTGATGAAAACAATCAACACAACTACGTATTAGAAATTTCTATGATTTTGTATACACTAGTGGAAGGATCTGTTGATGCTTTTTTATTATTCCCTTTGTTATTAATTTTTGAATTAATCTGGGAGACCAAAAGCTATTCAGTAAATATTTTAATTGCAAATTGTATGCATACTTTCGCTCGTCAGCAGTGTCATTGTTCTAAACGGTTTATGACTCTCGACCACAAGTGAAATACTAAGGAAACAGGAAAAAAGTGTTATAAAATCAGTAACTTCTGAGTAAAAGAATAGAAAATGCAAGCCTTGTGTATCGCGGAAATTGTATGCCCCAGTTATTTCGAGTCCACAACGGCCATTTTATACTATGCTTTTAACTTTCGAAGCGTTATTTGCTTATCGAATGTATTGACCACACACTTGTTACACGCTTCTTTCGGGGGACTGTTCGCCTCCACAATTCTGCAAGTATTGCATACATAATCTCATACATGTATGTCACCGGGAGAAAGCTTTAACGGTTGTGCATCAGCTTTTCTTTACCTAGATCATTCACAACAGCTGATAGAGAAACGACTAAAAAAAGGAAGTTATTTTTTTCTTTGTGACGTTTTCGTATAGCCACAGATAACAGTGCCATTTTTTAAAGTTTTATTTATTTGTTAATTTTTCTTTTTGGGTAGTTCGGGGTGTGGTAGGGTACGTTGTTTTCACACTAATAACTAATTTCTAGAGTGAAACAGGCTCTGGTACAATGATCACTTTTTGGTAAAACTGCTTCTGAAGTTCACGTTTTTAACTGTCTTTGTTTCTTCTACATGTCAACGGTATCTAATCAGGAAATACTTTCGGTATGACTTCGCCTAAAACTACAGTAAATATCGAATTCAACCAAATGTTTTTCCGTAGGTTTTAAACTGTAGTCAGTGATTAGACCAATCCTAGAGTACTGTTCAAGGCTTTGGAGTCCTTATCACGTAAGCAGGAGAACAGATTTCAGATGAATTCAGAGCCGTGCTGCTAGAACCGTAATAGGTTGATGCAACCCATACGAAAGTATAACGCGGATGCTCAAGGAACTTAACTGGAATCATAACTAATGAGATCGGCGTAGGCTGGCAGTATTGGGTAAGTTTAGAGAACTTGATTCGAAAAAGACTGTGCTACCATTACTCTGCCTGCATCGCATGTATCGCGTAGGATCCGTGAGAAGCAGACGAAAGACATTAAGGTACCTACAGTGGCATACAGACAGTTACCGGCCTTTAGCTCAATACGTGAACTGAATAGGAAAGTAATATCGATAATATTGGTACGAAGTACCCGTCGCCATCCGCCGCACAGTGGCTTGCGGATGACGTAAGTATTTTGACGTTCTTGCGGCAGGTAAAAGCAAGTGGAAGATAGGACAAGCCTCGAAAGGCGGCTGCCCTGTCCCCTAACTGCTTGCAAGCATGTGACAGAAGCCAGCGACGCCCTACCTCCGCGTCGTCAGGATCGACGACGCCGTCGGAGCCCAGGTCGTCGGCGCCCGGCCCGTTGGCGGCGCCACCGTGCCCGGCGGCGCCGGCGTCCTCCTCGTCCATGAGCGACGAGAAGCTGTCGACCGGCTGCTTGCTGTCGTCGTCGTCCTCGTCATCGTCGCCAGTCAGGGGCGACGACGGCGCCCCCTGCCTCTTGGCGCCCAGCATGCCGACGCCGACGATGTCGCAGGAGCTGCTGCTGTCGGCGCAGTCGTCCAGAGGGCTCATCGTCGCGTCGATGGCCGCCGGGTCGTCGTCGTCTACGTCGGCGTCGTGAGGGGGCCACACCGTCGCCGCGCGACTCTTCCGCGACCTCTTCGCCACGGAGGAACTCCCACCGGCATTCTCTCTCTTCCGGCGCCTGTCACTGTCTTCCGCCCCGATGGCCGCTGGCAGAATCGGGAAACGCATCACATTCCTTTCTGCGCTCTCTGATGTAACGGTGACTGTATCTCGTCACAAGATTACTAAACGTCACACATCTAGTACAGTTCACTGTGTACTCGCTGGGAAAGCACCCCTTAGTACCCAGCACAGCTGAAACATCCAGACAATCCTATAAGGCACTTTCCACATTTCTACATACCTTGCACGACAGTTCAGGTAGAAATTCGTAAGGACGTAAGCCAACTCGTGCCACACCACATTTGTCAACAGGTGCTGAATACTCTAAAAAAGAGTACCATAATAGAGTGCCACACGCACTTTGAGCTGGATGCCACCACAGTGTTCATTTCAAACCATACAAAACATTTGCGTTGCTCGACACGAAGGACGAAGTGTCACTGATCAGAAAGTTAGATAACGCCTAGGCGTAACAGTTCATTACATTATTCTTCACTGTCAAACCGCGGTACTGCACACCACACAGGCTTTAAGAACCTTGGAAAAAGTGTTTTCACACCTGTTCATTCCACACAGCGCGTTACTCGCGCGCGCACGGCGATGTGCGTGGCATTCCACGCGCTTTTGCAGTCAGCTGCGCGAAGCTCCCACGTCCGTCAGGCGCCAGCACTCTCGCACGTTTTTGCGCACCCGCGTGTGTCTGTGTGCACGTGTGTGAGCGCGTCGGTGTGTATGTCAGCGCGCGGGCGCCCGCGGCGCTAGAGTCGTCGCCGCACTCGCTCCACTACTGTGCTCCACTTACGGTGAAGACCGCCGTCGTGACGGACACACCGCAGCACGCGAGACGAGCGCACGCACACCAGAGCGACACGTACGCAAGTAGAAAAAAAAAATTGTGCGACGAGAGTACTTATCTGCGAGGCGGCCGGTCGCGGCGACGCACTGCGTGGTGTTTTCGCACTTCCGCTGGCGGGCGCGGGCGCAGACGCAGCTCGCGTTGTGTAACGGCGGCCGGCGCGCGCTCTAGCCCCGAGCGGTGTCGGCGTTCGGACGCTGTCCTGGCTGCGCGGCCGGGCCACCAGTGCGCCGCTCGACGCCGCCGCCGCCAGCGCCGCCCGCAGGCGCCGCCACGCAACCCGGCGCGCGCCAAACCCGTCTCGACCAGTCCTCTCTCTCTCTCTCTCGCTCGCTCTGGCCTCTCTGCCATTCCTCTCCTTTCCTCACTCAATTTTCTCCCCCTTATTCCTCAATTCTCCTCGCCTCTCTTCCGCCTGCTCGAGGTGTCGCTGGAGCCATGTACGTGTGCTGCCGTTCTTAGCCCGTGTGTGAGCGCGCTATCCGTGAATGTGTGTCCCTGTGTGTGTGTGAGTGCCGGACCACAACCTTGAAACACCTCTCTCTCCGTCTCCGTCCTCCTGATTCTGTCTCTCACCCGCTGGACCGCCGCCGCTGACTGACTGCTTGGGGCCAGCCCCAAGGGGCGCAGTCTGGGATCACTCTTCGTCCGTGGCGCCTCGCGAACAGCATTTCGGGAAACCGACTGGGTCCCATCCTTTGTCACCAACATCAGCCACCCAGAGTTCCAGCATCCGTAGTTCGAACGTAATGACCTACTTGGAACAAACTGACACCGAATCATCAACTATTGCTGGTTTTTCCCTCTTAAACCTACTACAGCTGCAGTATGCTTAAGACGGAAAAACCAATAATAATTTATCATAACAACTGCTGTGGAAGGCGGCCATGCAAATGGAAACATACCATGACTCCAAATGATTTGGGTTGGGTTGGGTTGTTTTGGGGGAAGAGACCAAACTGCGAGGTCATCGGTCTCATCAGGTTAGGGAAGGACAGGGAAGGAAGTCGGCCGTTCCCTTTCAAAGGAACTATCCCGGCATTTGCCTGGAGCGATTTAGGGATATCACGGAAAACCTAAATCAGGATGGTCGGACGCGGGATTGAACCGTCGTCCTCCAAATGATTTATTGTCACCTAGTTAATATGAATTTTCAGTGTAATATTAGCATTTTCAGACTTGATGTTCAATCCGCAAACAGTTTCTTCAGGATGCATAAATTCTAGTTATATGGGTATCGAATATCATGAATACGGTATAAAATATGTGAAATGTTTCCAGAATGAGATTTTCACTCTGCAGCGGAGTGTGCGCTAATGTGAAACTTCCTGGCAGATTAAAACTGTGTGCCTGACCGAGACTCGAACTCGGAACATTTGCCTTTCACGGGCAAGTGCTCTCTTCGTCCATGGCGCCTCGCGATCAGCATTTGGGGAAACTGACCGGGTCCCATCATTTGTCACCAACATCAGCCACCCAGAGTTCCAGCACTCGTAGTTCGAACTTAATGACCTACTTGGAACAAACTGACACCTAATCATCAACTATTGCTGGTTTTTCCGTCTTAAACACACTACAGCTGCAGTATGGTTCAAATGGCACTGAGCACTACGCGACTTAACTTCTGAGAACTTCGCCTAGAACTTAGAACTAATTAAAGCTAACTAACCTAAGGACATCACACACATCCATGCCCGACGCAGGATTCGAAACTACGGCCGTAGCGGTCGCTCGGCTCCAGACTGTAGCGCCTAGAACCGCACGGCCACTCCGGCCGGCAGCTGCAGTATGCTTAAGACGGAAAAACCAATAATAAGTTATCATAACAACTGCTGTGGAAGGCGTCCATGCAAACGGAAGCATACCATGACTCCGAATGATTTGTTATCACCTAGTTAATACAAATTTTCAGAGTAATATTAGCATTTTCAGACTTGATAATCAATCCGCAAACAGTTTCTTTATGATGCATAAATTCTAGTTATGTGGGTATCGAATATCATAAATATGGTATAAAATACGTGAAATGTTTCCGGAATGAGATTTTCACTCTGCAGCGGAGTGTGTGCTGATATGAAACTTCCTGGCAGATTAAAACTGTGTGACGGACCGAGATTCGAAATCGGGACCTTTGCCTTTCGCGGGCAAGTGCTCTACCATCTGAGCTTCTCAAGCTCGGTCCGGCACACAGTATTAATCTGCCAGGAAGTTTCATATGATCGCACACTCCGCTGCAGAGTGAAAATCTCGTTCTAGAAACATCTCCTAGCCTGTGGCTAAGCCATGTCTCCGCAATATCCTTTCTTTCAGGAGCGCTAGTCCTGCAAGGTTCGCAGGAGAGTTTCTGTAAAGTTTGGAAGGTAGGAGACGAGGTACTTGCAGAAGTAAAGCTGTGAGGACGGGGCGTGAGTCGTGCTTGGGTAGCTCAGATGGTAGAGCACTTGTCCGCGGAAGGCAAATGTCCCGAGTTTGGGTCTCGGTCCGGCATACAGTTTTAATCTGCCAGTAAGTTTCTTACGTGAAATATATATTTGTGAATATAGTCAACCATTGCTGTATAACGGAATGATGACTGGAATTTTGTGGTGGACTAGAACGCAAACCTTTATTTCCCGCTTATCGTAAGCGGTCGCCTTACCAATAGGCTACCCGAGCACGACTCATGGCCAGACCTAAACTTCCATATGACGTCAATCATGCCCCTACAACCTGCACACGTACTCCCATTATGTATATGCCCGTACAGGTAAGACATTTTAAATGAAACTCACTTGCCCGATGTCCGCGGTTAGAGACGAAACTGCAGATCCTGTGGTGTTCAGAAGTATTTCTAAACAACACACAGATACGAAACTGCAGATCCTGTGTTGTTGAGAAGTATTTCTCATCAACACAGGCACTGCAATATCGTATTTATCCGCCGACGCTGGTTTAAAATATGTCAATTACGTCAAAAAAATAGGCATCATGGCGTTAGATGGTAAAAGCGGCTGAAATTAAAATATCGACATCCTTTATATAGCACTTATGGATGAGGTCCATGGGAAATTTTTCTACTTGTTCTGGACTCAGTTATGAAAAGAGTCACAGCAGGCAGGAGACGAGGAATCCAATGGGGGATCCATGAACGTCTGGAGGATTTGGATTTTGCAGACGACATAGTTTTATTAGCTGACTGATATGCAAGCTAAATTAAAGCTGCTGAAAGACGAAGCAGAGACTGCTGGCCTCAAGATAAATCCAGGCAAAACAAAGGAAACAGTAATTCAGGGAACATGGAGGTGCCACTGTTACGAGGAGCAGCGGGTGAAGATTGTTAACTCCTTTCTGTATCTGGGTACTATAGTGAAGCAAGATGGTGGAGCTGGAGATGACGTGAGAAACATCGTTAAAAAGGCAAATGCTGTCTTCATACAATTATATACAATATGGAAAAATAGAAATATCACGTACAAAACAAAAACCCGTATTTTTTAATACAAATGTGAAGGCTGTCCTTCTGTACGCCAGTGAAAGCTGGAAAATGGGTAAAAAGATAACATCCCAGTTACAAAGCTTCATAAATAGATGACTTCGACGCATCATGAATATCTGATGGCCAGAAAAAATATGTAATGAGGAGCTCTGGCGAATAACAAACCAGATTCCTATAGAAGACCAGATACGAGAGAGAAAGTGGGGCTGGTTGGGGCACACCTTGAAAAAACCAGATGGAGCCATCGAGAAAAAAGCATTGTAATGGAATACCCAGGGAACAAGGAAGAGAGGAAGACCTAGGGGCACATGGAAGAGGACAGTGGAAAGGCAAGCAAAAAAAGATGGCAAGACCTGGGCAGAATTAAGGCAAATGGCCAAAGACATAGACTGATGACGAGTTCTCCTGGATGCCCTATGTGCCCATAGGGGCCAAAGGAATTAAGTCAGTAAACCCATGGGAAACTGGGGAGGGGGTGGGTTAATGACAAGGCCAAAGCGGGTTGGAAAATAGCGGACTCTATTTTCACTTGTGCCTCTTTCCACCGACAAGACAAATGGACATTTATAACTTTAAAATGGAAATTAAACGATAACATTCGTTAAAATGAAGCTCCGCAAAAAGCTGAAGGACCTGCGCTGGGCGAAGAAACAGTGGAGAGGTTAAACGTCTGGACGGTGGTAGGCATAAATTTATAAGCCGTTGGGTGCTATCTGTAGAAATAGGGTGGGAGGTAAGGTGCTTATTGGAAAAGACGGAAAGGAAGAATGAGTGTGGAGGATGGGGAGGATGGTTGTATCAGGAGAGGAAGGGAGATAATGAGTGAAGCAGGGGGAGAGAAAAGAGGGAAGCGCTGACGTGGAGTGGAAATACATGGGAAAAGCTGTAGCTGGTACGATGCATAAACACTGGAGTCGATTTCATTATTTGGGAGAGGGAATCGGTTGAAGCTTGCTTGAGATAGAATATGATTTATGTTATGCCATCACTTTGGAAGATAATACCTTAAAAGCAGAAGCAAGCGTAAAAAGATTGAATTTATTAATTTGATAAAACAAGTTCTAGAAACACATATGCAAATGAAAGTATTGTCACATCATAGGATCGTAATATATGAGCGCGTGCAGAAAAGTAATGGCTCCGAATTTTTTATTCTGTTCCCTGTATCGGTTGAGGTATTACTGTCGTGCATACTACTCAGTTGATTCTCTCGCTCCCATAACTAATTTGCGACTCTCTGCCGCTAGAGGGTTCCGAATTGTAGTGTGTAACATGCTGGTGTGTTTTGTAGTTGACGCCATGCCGTATGAAGTCGTGATCTCTGTTGTTGTAACAAATAAACAAACACCATCTAGATCACTTCTTTCGTTACC
This sequence comes from Schistocerca americana, assembly GCF_021461395.2. NCBI lineage: Eukaryota > Metazoa > Arthropoda > Insecta > Orthoptera > Acrididae > Schistocerca > Schistocerca americana. The sequence continues at coordinate 213,030,424 of NC_060124.1, read as the reverse complement.
GACTGCCGCTTTCAATTTGGGTTGCATATTATCTTCAGGTCTAGGTGGAACAGCAGAAAGCGGCAACGATAATAAAACTTACAAACGGTTCGCATTGCAAACATTATCATCACATCCTGCACGATTAACAACAAAATATTATGAGAGAACACACATACCTGGTGCCGCAAAGTGCAGTTTCTCAGCTGGCGTAAAGTACAAAGGTTGTGGGTGGGGTAAAAAATTTTGTGAAGTCACGTGACGCATATATGTCATAGCCTAGAAGATTTTGTATAGTCGCCTGAGTGTGCATATTTCGTAGGTTAGTATATTAAAACATTACAAAAGAGATAACTTCATCATAAAATGAACAAAAATAAAAAGTGAAATCAAGGACTAAAAGTCATGACCATGAAACAGATTTCCATATGTAGATACCTCATACAATAAAAGATAAAAATAGATGTAAAAAATAACTGTACGTTGCAGGGTGCTTCGTACTATTCGTTCTCATTTGTGTACAGAGTAAAATTAAGAAGCAAATCTAATCGGCAAATTTTGAGTCTTTTATCTGTTAAAATACAACTTTAATATTTAGCCTTCATTCTAATGAATAAGAATACATCGTGATGACTGGGTGTTGTGTGATGTCCTTAGGTTAGTTAGGTTTAAGAAGTTCTAAGTTCTAAGGTACTGATGACCATAGATGTTAAGTCCCATAGTGCTCAGAGCCATTTGAACCATTTGAATAAGAATACAAATATACTGAGAATATTACTGTAAGCTAATAAACAGGAGAAGGGACAAAACTATGTTCTTCTAGAAATCGAGGAAACTTTTTATGACTGCAACATTCGTATCCATAAAGCAAATGTTTTTAAACGAAAGAGTGGCTGGAGTAGCGGCCAAAGCATCTGCCTTCGGAGCGGAGGACCTGTATTCTACTCCCAACTGCATTCTGCAGTTTTTTTTTATTTCTGTTTATTCCGTTTCCAAATTGGTAAGCATAGGAGTGTTAATAAGGTAAGTAAATAAATGGGAAATAAATACAAAACAGGAAAATAAATATCTCAAACGCAATGGATTAGTAGAGAATTAAGAATTTGATCATCGTCGATCTACAATATCCTTTTCACGCACTGTGTTACATGTCCCCAATTTCCTTCGAACAACTAGATGGACGGTACTTGTAATATAACCATTCGAAGCAAATATACTTGCTGAAAAAAAAAATGGTTCAAATGGCTCGAAGGACTATGCGACTCAACTTCTGAGGTCATCAGTCGCCTAGAACTTAGAACTAATTAAACCTAACTAACCTAAGGACATCAAACACATCAATGCCCGAAGCAGGATTCGAACCTGCGACCGTAGCGGTCGCTCGGCTCCAGACTGTAGCCCCTAGAACCGCACGGCCACTCCGGCCGGCTACTTGCTGCACAAGAACATCTAACGAATGCAGTCTTCCTGCAACTACATCGTTCCGATGATTCGGAAGAAATCAAAGTTGGTTTACATTTAAAAATACTTCTCTTTTCGGAAATTAATTTTCATGCATATCACGCATACGATGACATTGAAAAATCAGCCCTGAAAGCATATAATGAATAATGCTGTCTATTATTACAGCATCCGCTCGGTTGCTTAGTTCCTTCTGGGTTTCCAGAAGCAGACTGAAATTTTGAAGCCTCGAAATAAAGTTTTTAACTTGGCGGAAAAAATAAATATCATGTGGCTGGCACACAGATGAGCAGTTTGGCGGTATTGTTTCGGAAATTGAATTCTTAGCCGCGTGGGATTAGCCGAGCGGTCTAGACGCTGCAGTCATGGACTGTGCGGCTGGTCCCGGCGGAGGTTCGAGTCCTTCCTCGGGCATGGGTGTGTGTGTTTGTCCTTAGGATAATTTAGGTTAAGTAGTGTGTAAGCTTAGGGACTGATGACCTTAGCAGTTAAGTCCCATAAGATTTCACACACACAATTCTTATATTTCCCGGATGTTGAGCAACCGGCCGCTGTGGCCGAGCGGTTCTAGGCGCTTCAGTCCGGAACCGCGCTGCTATAGCAGGTTCGAATCCTGTCTCGGTCATGGATATGTGTGATGTCCTTAGGTTAGTTAGGTTTAAGTAGTTCCAAGTCGAGGGGGCTGATGACTTCAGATGTTAAGTCCTATAGTACTTAGAGCCATATGGAGCAAGTAACGTAAACATTTTCTAATGAGTCGGTTAAACGACTGACCTATTTTAGATCCCGAGGACCAAATTAATCATTAATTTCTTATAAGCATAGGAAAAATTTAGGCAACAATTTTCCCAAACGCAATGATGGCATATTGCACCATGTACGAACATCGACATCGGTTAATTATCTCTATTATGAGATAACGCGCGTCTAATTCTCGCAGGCAGCTTGTCTTCACAGCAATCTTACTCGAAACTGTATCATATAACGATGCTAAAAATTTTATTTCTTTACTAATCCAAGTCGTTCGTGAAATAAATTTGCCCAATTTTTTATTGTTCTTTACTGATTGACTCACCCTATTATTCTTCCTATTCCTACTAGTCTCGATCCAGGAAGAAAATACAAATGAAAAAAAAAATTGCAGAATTGAATAGGAAGTCGAATACAGGTGCTCTGCTTCCCATCCAGATACCCTGATGGCTCCGTCAGGGGCACTTACGTTTAACAGTACATACATTACGCGTACAAAAGCTGCAGCCGAAAAAGTTTCTTTCCCCTATTTCTAGGAAAATACGGTATTTCTCTCAAACACAGCATTTAGGGTTAGTCAACATGTCTTATTCTTTCATTTTAGGCAGCACTCAAGCTACTTGCCAAATATGAACCGAATATGCTGACCGTGTCTGTGACCCTTCTTTTTCAGTGCAGTAAAATCTCAAAGGTAACTGGGGTAACAAAATCAATTAATTATTCTCTGAATTTTTTATTCTGTTCTCAGTACCAGTTGAGGCATTACTTTCGTGCATACTACTCGGTTGATTTTCTCGCTTCCATAACTAATTTGCAACACCCTGCCGCTAGAGGGCTCAGAAGAGACACACAGACACCATGACAATGAGAAGAAGGAGATTAGTGTTCAACATCCCGTCGACAACGAGGACAATAGAGATGGAGCACAAGCTCGGATTAGGGAAGCATGGAGAAGCAAAGCGGGCGTGGCTTTTCAAAGGAATCACCTTGACATTTGCCTTAAACGATTTAGGGAAATCACGGAAAACCTAAATCAGGATGGCCGGACACGGGTTGGAACCAGCCTCCAAATTCGAGTCCAAGGTCAATGCGCTGGGCTGAATGAATGAATGGAAATGGGCGAGTGGGAGTGGATGGGTATGAGCGACTTATAGAGATGGGCCAGTCAGTGTCAGTGAGCTACAGTGAGAGGAGCTTGTGGGAGTCAGAGGTTATATGCGTTTTGAAAAGTACGCGTGTGGATGTTCACGTGCCAAAACTTTTGGGAAAAAGTTTTGAAGCGGCTGAAGAAGGTCGAATGAGGCAGATATTACCTCAGTTTTCAATCACAGACTTTTAAACAGAAATAAATTCGGGTTTTTTGTGCTCCGAAACGAGATTTTCTTCCGCTGGTCCCATAACATCCAAATTTCCTATACTGTAGTAGGACATTGACAATTCGGGATGCCTATGGACGTGTCGATGCTGGATTATCAAGTAAAACCTCTAGCTTCAAAGTACAAAAAGAAGTAAGTACTAGCTATTGAACAAAACAGGAGAGTGTAAAGTATAAAAAAAATGAAAAGCATGTATTACTTTTCTGTAAAATCAAAACTGAATTACAAGTCGAATACTGTACTGCTGTATTAAATCGGTTTCATGCTCAAAGTTTTAGAAAAGTTCAGTACAAACAAATATATTTCACACGATAGTTACGAAATAAAATTAGCAAAGTTGATTAGAAATGACTAAGAAAAAGCTACTTAATAAAAATTGTTAACAAGAATTCGGTAGAGTTTAATTAGAATTACTGTCTGTGCGATTAGCACAGAGATGTGACGTTGTCGAGTGCATGGAATATGGTCGAATGGTACATACCACTGATGGTTTAGCTGAAATTTTCTTTTGATCTCTTTGCAACATGACAGAAATGCTACCTCATTTCTTGAATTGAGCTCTTTTCGTGGCAAAAACGATTTTGTAGTCTATTTGACAGTCGTGCAAGTAGCTCAGTCTTGTTGCAGTACAGTGACTTCATTCAGTAACCACTAAATAAAACCACACGGGACTGATGCAATTATAAGTACTGTAAATTTAGGTCTAGACAACGAAAAATTGATGATTCTAGCACAAAGCTAACAATGCAACTGACTTATCTTGGCGAGATAGCGCTTCCAGATTGAGTTTTCTAAATTCCCTCACCCAAAACAAAACAAAAAAAACAAAAAAATCCCAAAATGATACCTTTTCGACGACATTTCGCCATCGTCTTATACCTACCCATTCCTTTAAAATATTATCTATTATGAATGTTCGCAGCTTGAGGAGGTGGAATTGTATGTCAAAAACCGTGTCAAAAATTATAGTACACAAATAAAATTTTTATTTGTAATTAAAAAGGCGTACCCTGGCCAGGAAAATAAAAGAAAAACTGCTGCAGGGGCGTCACGTTTTGCTTTCTTCGTGCTATTTTCACTATTCTTTTGATTTTCCCATTAGCGCACCACCTGTATCTCAATTCGCAACTCGACAGCTCTGTCCACTATGCTACTGTGCTTTTTATTTACACTTCCCGAACACTCTTAACCGTCGATCTATCATTACCTTACATTTCAATGTAACAATTTTAACAAATCTTTTCGAGATATTCTCAATATTTGAAACAGCATATATCGTCGGACACACGTTGTAACGTAAAACGCATCAAATACAAGCTTAAACTAAAGCGACGGAAACCGATATGGTGTCTCCACAGAAGTCGATACGACAACGAAAGTCGATAGATATTCCAAACGGTCGAATCTGGGCACGCACATGTCTTAGCAATGTGACGGAGAAGTATTACGGTGGTGAGTCGCTTTCAGGCCTATTAAAATCGTGAGGCCACCACACCCACAACTCAGGAACGGGAGGAATCGTTAAACGCTTAACCTACACCAACCCGAGCCAGGGTAGGCTCGTTGGGAACAGCAGCAGCAAAAACGGTGAGCCTGACGTCTCCCAGAAAAGAAAAGGGGTATCGATTGCTCTGAAAAGAGAGAGTAACGTTTAGTGAATATCTAAAAAGAACTACGTGTTGGCCGGCCGGGGTGGCCGAGCGGTTCTAGGCGCTACAGTCTGGAACCGCGCGACCGCTACGGTCGCACGTTCGAATTCTGCCTCGGGCGTGGATGTGTGTGATGTTAGGTTTAAGTAGTTCTAAGTTCTAGGGGACTGATGACCTTTAGAAGTTAAGTCCCATAGTGCTCAGAGCCATTTGAACCATTGTGAACTGTGTGTTGTTTGAACTAAAATATCAGAGATGGCATTAGCAATAACGCTAATCAGATAAAGTACTTTCCAATTTTCCACGGTGCCAAAATTTTCTTCCCCAAAAATTTCCCCAAGATTTTCCTTTTCCGAAAGTTCTCCCAGAAAAGTATTTTTCGCCAAAATTCAACAGAACCCACCAGTCTGGAGTCGCTGTGAAGAGAATATAATCCCTCACTACCAGCGAAGTAGGCCAATGTTAGTGACTAAGCTCCCGGATGATTTCGACGTTTCACGAAGACATCCGATTGCACTGCCAAACGCGGCGACGTAAAAATACTGGAGCGAACAGGACTACCTGGTCCGTGGGATTAACGAGTCTCAGTCTATCTCTGCCTTGTGTATGATGCCATTGACACTGTAACACGCTAAGCTATGATCCCTACTAGTATGGAGTTCTCCTCAGTACATCTGTTTCAATGACCAGCAGAGTATTTCGTTCCTTCGTTGCTCTCGAACAGGACTTATTTTGTTGATCACGGACATGTCTGTCATAATTAAAAGACCAAATCATAAACCGTGCTGATACCCTATCGGCGAAATTCGTTTCAGAAGTAATACAACTAAACACTTGGTTTAATTACCTGGTAACTTCCGAACAAATCCCGATATAAAGACGCAGCTCTGACAAGTCAAAAATTGAATTTTCTAGAGGAAAACTGGATCTCGGCGAGGTCATTTCATTTACCTCTAGGTGTGCCTCAATTAAAAAGACCAGATACGATCGATAATCCGAGTCGGTAGGAAGCAATGGAGAAAAAAAAAAGAAATTTAAAATCCGGCCAGTAAATTGGTGCCGAGAGAGTGCGGTCCAAACAGGCGTTGATCAAATACGAGGCCAGGCCGCGCGATGCATCATCGCGTTCAAACACAGTGATTTTCGAGGCTCGTTCATTAATCACGGCTAATCAGAGCGGAGGCGCGCGCGCCGGTAGTCGGTCGAGTTTTTCCGGCGGGTGTAATTGCCGCCTGCCGACCCGGCACGGCACGCCACGCCACACGTGCACCGTCGTAGCCGCTTCCGCGGGCGCCTCCAGCCATCCGCCCTCCGCTGTACGACCAGGGGCTGTCCGCTGTCGGCACGCAGCGCTAGCCGGCGGCACCGCGCACCTGCTCGCAGTCTCCAGCTGGGTCGTTCTCTACGTGGATAGTGCGGCCGTTAATCTGAGAACGTTATCCCCACTGTGATTTAGTACAGCTCACCTGCTTCTTTCACGGAGAAGCGACAGGTCTCCTAGATGTACTTCTATACTCCGCGAGCCACATTACGGTGTGTGGCGGAGTACCTTGTTGCTTCCCCATTTTCCTGTTCCAATCTCGAATGGTTTGTAGGAAGTGTGATTGCCGATCAGCCGCTGTTTGAGCTCAAATCTCTATAATTTTATCTTCATTATCTTTTCGTGAGATACACGTAGGAGATATACGTAGGAGACGATAAATGGTTTAGACAAGAAGAGAATAGAAGCTTTCGAAATGTGGTGCTACAGAAGAATGCTGAAGATTAGATGGGTAGGTCACATAACTAATGAGGAGGTATTGAATAGAAGAGGGGTTTGTGGCACAACTTGACCAGAAGAAGGGATCGGTTGGTAGGACATGCTCTGAGGCATCAAGGGATCACCAATTTGGTTCAATTGGCTCTAAGCACTATGGGACTTAACATCTTTGGTCATCAGTCCCCTAGACTTAGAACAACTTAAACCTAACTAACCTAACGACATCACACACATCCATGCCCGAGGCAGGATTCGAACCTGCGAACCTAACGGTCACGCGGTTACAGACTGAAGCGCCTAGAACCGCACGGCCACACAGGCCGGCTACCAATTTAGTACTGGAGGGCAGCGTGGAGGGTAAAAATCGCAGAGGGAGACCAGGAGATGAATACACTAAGCAGATTCAGAAGGATGTAGGCTGCAGTAGGTACTGGGAGATGGAGAAGCTTGCGCAGGGTAGAGTAGCATGGAGAGCTGCATCAAACCAGTCTCAGGACTGAAGACCGTAACAACAACATACGTAGGGGGAACCATTACATTGGCTGACACTTCTATGAGGATCGCAGCCCTTCAGAACTTTAAAAATAATGCGCACCGTGATGCAGACGGCCGGCCCCTATTGAATCGTCTTCTACTGGAGCTGGCTGATCATCTTAGCGAACCTGTCGCAAAAAAAAAAAAAAAAAAAAAAAAGAAGTTGGAATGGCTCTAAGCAATATGGGACTTAACATCTGAGGTCATCAGCCCCCTAGCGTCCTGTAAGCCACCTCCTTTGTTGATGTACTACATTTTCTAAGGACTCTCCCAATGAATCTCAAAATCGTTCCGTACGCATACTCCCAGATATTTTACAGAAGTAACTGCTAGCAGTGTTTGTTCCGCTATCATAAAATCATACAATAAAAGATCCTTCTTTCTATGTATTCGCAATTCATTATGTTTGTCTATGTTAAGAGTCAGTTGCCACTCGCTGCACCAAGTGCCTATCCACTGCAGATCTTCCTGCATTTCGCTGCAGCTTTCTAATGCTGCAACTTCTCTGTATACTACAGCATCATCCGCGAAAAGCGGCTTAGAACTTCCGACACTATCGACTAGGTTCAAAATGGTTCAAATGTCTCTGAGCACTATGGGACTTAACTTCTAAGTTCGGGAGTGGAATGGTAGAGAGATACTATGATTGTGGTTCGATGAACCCTCTGCCAAGCACTTAAATGTGGATTGCAGAGTAATCATGTAGATGTAGATGTAGAAAGTTAAGTATGAAACTAATTTCGTCCGCCTTCTGAATTCTCATTCCTTGTCATGTTCCAGACCTCACGTCAGTAAGCTAAAACGCGTGCATTTCGGCCTCCACTCGTAACACGGTGTTGGCACAACAAAAGATATAGGTTAGATTAGATTACATTAGATTAATAATAGTTCCATGGATCATGAATACGATATTTCGTAATGATGTGGAACGAGTCAAATTTTGCATTACATGACATAATTAAGTTAATTTAACAACATAATTAAGTTAATATTACAACTTTTTTGTTTTTTTAAATTTTTTTAATAATTTTTTGTTTGGTTTTTTTTCTTTTTTTTCTTAATTTATATCTAAAAATTCCTCTATGGAGTAGAAGGAGTTGTCATTCAGAAATTCTTTTAATTTGTCCTTAAATACTTGTTGGTTATCTGCCAGACTTTTGATACTATTTGGTAAGTGACCAAAGACTTTAGTGGCAGTATAATTCACCAATTTCTGTGCCAAAGTTAGATTTAATCTTGAATAGTGAAGATCATCCTTTCTCGTAGTATTGTAGTTATGCACACTGCTATTACTTTTGAATTGAGTTTGGTTGTTAATAACAAATTTCATAGGAGAGTATATATATATTGAGAAGCTACTGTGAATATCCCTAGATCCTTAAATAAATGTCTGCAGGATGATCTTGGGTGGACTCCAGCTATTATTCTGATTACACGGTTTGTGCAATAAATACTTTATTCCTCAGTGATGAATTACCCCAAAGTATGATGCCATATGCAAACAATGAGTGAAAATAGGCGTAGTAAGCTAATTTACTAAGATGTTTATCACCAAAATTTGCAATGACCCTTATTGCATAAATAGCTGAACTCAAACGTTACAGCAGATCATCAATGTGTTTCTTCCAATTTAATATCTCATCAATGGACACACCTAAAATTTTTGAATATTCTACTTTAGCTATATGCTTCTGATTAAGGTCTATATTTATTAATGGCGTCATACCATTTACTGTACGGAACTGTATGTACTGTGTCTTATCAAAATTCAGTGAGAGTCCGTTAACAAGGAACCACTTAGTAATTTTCTGAAAGACATTATTGACAATTTCATCACTTAATTCTTGTTTGTCAGGTGTGATTACTACACTTGTATCATGAGCAAAGAGAACTAACTTTGCCTCTTCATGAATATAGAATGGCAAGTCATTAATATATATTAAGAACAACAATGGGCCCAAGACTACCCTTGTGGAACCCCATTCTTGATAGTTCCCCAGTTTGTGGAATGTGCTGATCTTTGCATATTATGAGAACTGCTTATTTCAACTCTCCGCACTCTTCCAGTTAGGTACGAATTAAACCATTTGTGCACTGTCCCACTCATGCCACAATACTTGAGCTTGTCTAGGCCTATAGTTTTGCACATCTGCTCGACGACGAGCATTCCGACGTGAGCGGATGGCACGTCTGTCTACTCCAAGTGGAAAGGTGTAAGCTGGTAGACGGCAGCAAGGAGCGCACTCCGCGGCACGGGAGAGGCGCAGCCGGTGTCCGCAGCAGTACCGCAGGCGCTGCGGCGGGCCACGGGCGGCGCCTCGGCGGGTGTCGCGCCGGCGGCTGCGGCTAGCGCGTGGGCGGACGGGCCGGGCCGAGCCGGCGCGGGCGGCGTCGCGATCGCGTGCCCGCCAGGGCTGCACAACGCCAGGGGCGGGCAGCGGCGAGCGCAGCCGGGGGCCCTCCCTGGGCGCTCTGCCCGGTAGCCAGCCACATGGGACAGCCCTGAGGCACCTTCTCACATCAACAGAGGGAAGTCCACTGGACCTGACAGGATACCAATTAGATTCTACACAGAGTACGCGAAAGAACTTGCCCCCCTTCTAACAGCCGTGTACCGCAAGTCTCTAGTGGAACAGAAGGTTCCAAATGATTGGAAAAGAGCACAGGTAGTCCCAGTCTTCAAGAAGGGTCGTCGAACAGATGCGCAAAACTATAGACCTATATCTCTGACGTCGATTTGTTGTAGAATTTCAGAACATGTTTTTTTGCTCGAGTATCATGTCGTTTTTGGAAACCCAGAATCTACTCTGTAGGAATCAACATGGATTCCGGAAATAGCGGTCGTGTGAGATCCAACTTGCTTTATTTGTTCATGAGACACAGAAAATATTATATACAGGCTCCCAGGTAGATGCTATTTTCCTTGACTTCCGGAAGGCGTTCGATAAAGTTCCGCACTGTCGCCTGATAAAGTAAGAGCCTACGGAATATCAGACCAGCTGTATGGCTGGATTGAAGAGTTTTTAGCAAACAGAACACAGCATGTTGTTATCAATGGAGAGACGTCTACAGACGTTAAAGTAACCTCTGGCGTGCCACAGGGGAGTGTTATGGGAACATTGCTTTTCACAATATATATAAATGACCTAGTAGATAGTGTCGAAAGTTCCATGCGGCTTTTCGCGGATGATGCTGTAGTGCCGGCCGAAGTGGCCGTGCGGTTAAAGGCGCTGCAGTCTGGAACCGCAAGACCGCTACGGTCGCAGGTTCGACTCCTGCCTCGGGCATGGATGTTTGTGAAGTCCTTAGGTTAGTTAGGTTTAACTAGTTCTAAGTTCTAGGGGACTAATGACCTCAGCAGTCGAGTCCCATAGTGCTCAGAGCCATTTTTTTTTGATGCTGTAGTATACAGAGAAGTTGCAGCATTACAAAATTGTAGCCAAATGCAGGAAGTTCTGCAGCGGATAGGCAATTGGTGCAGGGAGTGGCAACTGATCTTTAACATAGACAAATGTAATGTATTGCGAATACATAGAAAGAAGGATCCTTCATTGTATGATTATATGACAGCGGAACAAACACTGGTAGCAGTTACTTCTGTAAAATATCTGGGAGTATGCGTGCGGAACGATTTGAAGTGGAATGATCATAAAAAATTAATTGTTGGTAAGGCAGGTACCAGGTTGAGATTCATTGGGAGAGTCCTTAGAAAATGTAGTCCATCAACAAAGGAGGTGGCTTACAAAACACTCGTTCGACCTATATTTGAGTATTGCCCATCAGTGTGGGATCCGTACCAGATCGGGTTGACGGAGGGGATAGAGAAGATCCAAAGAAGAGCGGCGCGTTTTGTCACAGGGTTATTTGGTAAGCGTGATAGCGTTACGGAGATGTTTAGCAAACTCAAGTGGCAGACTCTGCAAGAGAGGCGCTCTGCATCGCTGTGTAGGTTGCTCGCCAGGTTTCGAGAGGGTGCGTTTCTGGATGAGGTATCGAATATATTGCTTGCCCCTACTTATACCTCCCGAGGAGATCACGAATGTAAAATTAGAGAGATTCGAGAGCGCACGAAGGCTTTCAGACACTCGTTCTTCCCGCGAACCATACGCGACTGGAACAGAAAAGGGAGGTAATGACAGTGGCAAGTAAAGTGCCCTCCGCCACACACCGTTGGGTGGCTTGCGGAATATAAATGTAGATGCAGATACGTCATGTCGAGACCCTCAGCGTTGGTTATATCGAAAACATCTACATCTACATCCATACTCCGCAAGCCACCTGACGGTGTGTGGCGGAGGGTACCTTAGGTACCTCTATCGGTTCTCCCTTCTATCCCAATCTCGTATTGTTCGTGGAAAGAAAGATTGTCGGTATGCCTCTGTGTGGGCTTTAATCTCCCTGATTTTATCCTCATGGTCTCTTCGCGAGATATACGTAGGAGGGAGCAATATACTGCTTGACTCCTCGGTGAAGGTATGTTCTCGAAACCTCAACAAAAGCCTGTACCGAGCTACTGACCGTCTCTCCTGCATAGACTTGCACTGGAGTTTATCTATCATCTCCGTAACATTTTCGCGATTACTAAACGATCCTGTAATGAAGCGCGCTGCTCTTCGTATGATCTTTTCTGTCTCTTATATGAACCCTATCTGGTACGGATCCCACACTGGTGAGCAGTATTCAAGCAGTGGGCGAACAAGTGTACTGTAACCTACTTCCTTTGTTTTCGGATTACATTTCCTTAGGATTCTTCCAATGAATCTTGTAATGGTACTTGAATTACGTAACCATTATGGTACCTCACCTGAACCTCTCGATGCCAGCAATATTTTACTGTGTTTCTGTAAAGTAGTTGACATATTTCTGAGACAACATTCAGATTTGATCTCATTTGTGATACATCGATATTTTTATATTGCAATGATATTATTCTTATGTGTATTCTTTCTTTTGTCACTATGATCTTTGACGCACTTGTAACTCTGATTTTTGGGCGCGTAAGCGATTATCAGTTAGTTGTTAGAGAGTCGGACCTTGAAAAAGTCAAGTGTTGGACGTCATGTTGGAAAGGCGCATAGTCAGCTTATAAAATGTGAAGTTTAACAGTGACTGTGAGGAAGATGTTTTCAAGTATTTTTTGTATTGTGAAGTGATGTTATGTGTGTTACGTGATATTGCAACAAAAGCAATAAAAAGGAAGTGTAACTTAAATTCGGAGTGCTGTTTATTTTTTTACATCACTATTGTGCTAACTTTGAAAGGTTTAATCTTCAAGAATGGTTTGTGAAGCGCATCTACAAAACTTTTGAATATAGCAGAATAAAACCTAGGCCTTTATGCATCCGAGCTTGGAGTCATAACCACCTAGATTTTCGACGATTGAGCCATGATTTTATGACAAGACCAGCGTGGGAAACACGAAAAGATCAGTGCCTAGTTTTTTCATTATTACATGAAATGACTTTATTAACTGTGCTCTATTGACACCTGCCACATAATAACTTAGTTGTTGACCTTTGTTGTGGTAGGGTTGTTAGAATCTCAGTCTGGCATCTGCTTTACCGACGATCAACTTTATATGATCATTCCATTTTAAATCATTCCTAATGCGTACTCCCAGATAATGTATGGAATTAACTGCTTCCAGTTGCTGACCTGCTATATTGTAGCTAAATGATAAGGGATCTTTCTTTCTATGTATTCGCAGCACATTACACTTGTCTACATTGAGATTCAATTGCCATTCCCTGCACCATGCGTCAATTCGTTGCAGATCCTCCTCCATTTCAGTACAATTTTCCATTGTTACAACCTCTCGATATACCACAGCATCCTCTGCAAAAAGCCTCGGTGTACTTTCGATGTCATCCACAAGGTCATTTATCTATATTGTGAATAGCAACGGTCCTCGACACTCCCCTGCGGCACACCTGAAATCACTCTTACTTCGGAAGACTTCTCTCCACTGAGATTGACATGCTGCGTTCTGTCAACTAGGAACTCTTCAATCCAATCACGCAATTCGTCTAATAGTCCATATGCTCTTACTTTGTTCATTAAACGACTGTGGGGAACTGTATCGAACGCCTTGCGGAAGTCAAGGAACACGGCATCTACCCGGGAACCCGTGTCTATGCCATCTGCGTCTCGTGGACGAATAGCGCGAGCTGGGTTTCACACGATATGGCACATTAGGCAGCTTTCTCTGCGACCATCATCCCTCTGCTTCTGGTAGCTTTTTATATACACTGAAGCGCCAAAGAAACTGGTATAGGAAATCTTTTTCAAATACGGAGATACTGACAGGCAGAATACGGCTCTGCTGTTGGCAACGCCTATACAAGACAACAAGTGGTGTTAGATCTATTACTGCTGCTACCATGGCAGCTTATCTAGATTTAAGTGATTCTGAACGTGCTTTTATAGTCGGCACACGAGCGATGGGACACAGAATCTCCAAGGTAGCGATGAAGTGGGGATTTTACTGTACGACTATTTCACGAGTGTACCGTGAAAAGCCGGCAAAACATCAAATCTCCGACATCGCTGCGGTCGGAAAAAGATACTGCAAGAACGGGACCAACGACGACTGAAGAAAATCGTTCAAAGTGACAGAAGTGCAGCCCTTCCGCAAATTTCTGCCGATTTCAATGCTGGCCCGTCAAAAAGTGTCAGCGTGCGAACCATTGAACGAAACATCATAGATTCGGGCTTTCGGTGCCAAAGGCCCACTCGTGTGCCCTCGATGACTGCAGGAGACACAGATTTACGCCTCGCTTGGACCTGTCAACACAGACATTGGACTGTTGATAACTGCAAACATGTTGCCTGGTCGGACGAGTATCGTTTCAAATAGTATCGAGCAGATGGACGTGTACGGGTATAGAGACAACCTCATAAATCCGTGGACCCTGCATGTTAACAGGGGACTGTTCTAGCTGGTGGAGGCTCTGTAATGATGTGGGCGGTTACAGCTGGAGTGATATGGGACCCCTGATACGTCTAGATGCGACTCTGAGAGCATCCTATTTGATCACCTGCATTCATTCACGGACATTCTGCATTCCGACGGACTTGGGCAATTCCAGCAGGACAATGCGACACCCCAAACGCCCATAATTGCTACAGAGTAGCTCCAGGAACACTCTTCTGAGTTTAATCACTTCCGCTGGCCACCAAACTCCACAGACATGAACATTATTTAGCATATCTGGGATGCCTTGCAACGTGCCATTCACAAGAGACATCCATCCATTCGTACTCCTACGGATTTAAGGACAGCCCTGCAGGAAACGTGGTATCAGTTCTCTCCAACACTACTTCAGACATCAGTCGAGTCTATGCCACGTCTTGTTGCGGCACTTCTGCGTGCTCGCGGGGACCCTACATGGTATTAAGCAGGTGTACCAATTTCTTTGGCTCTTCAGTGTAGAATCGTGAAAAAATCTTTATGCAGCTTTCAAACGGCTATTTTGACTCAATGCTTCTTTTCCTTATTCACGTATCGTGCGCTTGGCGTCTCTTGGTGGTCGCTATTGTAAACGCCAGCGCCATTTTCCGGTTTCCAGGGGCCGTAAACTGTTCTCTAAGCTGGAGATAACGCACCGCTTGTTCCCTTATTCCGGTAAAACTGTGGTGGACTGGACCGATCGTTCTGTCGAGGGCGTGTTCTCAGTACAGTCGGAGTTTCCTGGTACTTGAAGTGTCCTTCGAGTCTTTCATGGCGGCATGCTTCAGAAATATCTTCGGTTTACGAGCCACATCATTTCATGTAAAACACTCGGGCTTTCGATATCTACTTCCGCCGTCGTCATCAGGACTTAAAACCACTGACTGCTGGCGCTGGCAGTCCAGCAGTTACTGATTTTAACTCCTGATGACGATGGCGAAGGCAGCTATCGAAAGCCCGAGTGTTTTATTCGAAATGCTGCGGCTTGTAAACGAAGCAAATTATACTGAAACTTGGAAAACTCTAAGCGGAAAAGCTGATCGTGTGAACTGAATCTTTCAATTTACGTTTGTGAGTTGCACTGATTTGGAAATCTAATCGCGTTTGCGTATCAAGCTTCCAGACAATTTGAGGTACGTAAGAGTTATTAACAGTACATTCTGTAGCAATTGAGCTACACTCAAGCAGTCATTTGCCTTATTTTTACATACATACACCTGTATTCCGCTGTGGAACTGAGTTATTTCATCAGTTAACTCCCATTCACAAAAAATCTGTAGTGTAATATCCTCATTTTGAAGTCCACTATATTTCTGAGCTGCAAGCAAGAAATCCTTCTAGACATAGATACGTGAACTGATTTCACTTTTTGATTAAATAAGTAATCCTACATTATTTAACTGTGGTACGGAATTGAGAAAAATCAACTGTCGAAATCGGTTAAGCGAAGCAAATAAAGGTTTCCTTCTGCAGCTGACGGCTGACATTTTATGTTTGGTGAAATCATTAATGCACCATATGGAGCAAGGTGCTGTATGTATCAACAACAAATACGCTGGTAAGTGCAAAAGAAGAACAAAAAGAAGGACGTCTACACAAAGCGAGTAATTTGCATCATTCTTTCACCGTAACCAAGATTATAATGTTAGACAAATCGTTAATATAATTTCAACATGAAAGGTGCAAATATCCTAAACGATCATGTACGAGGGTTGCCCAGAAAGTAAGGCACAGCATTTTTTCTTCAACGATTATCTATTGAACGCAATGAGAATTACACACACGAAAGAAGGGTGTTTTAGCTACACACACTATTTTTCCATGTAATCTTCATCCCATTCTATGACCTTCCTCCAGCGCGAAACAAGGCTGTGTATGCCCTGTCGGTACCAATCCTTGTCCTCGTGAGGGAGCCAGTGCTTCACTGTGTGAATCACCTCCTCATCGTCCTCAAAATATCCTCCACGAATGGCATCCTTTAACGGCCCAAACTAGTGGAAGTCGAGGGGGCCAGGTCAGGGCTGTAGGGCGGGTGGGGTAGCACTGTCCAACCTTGTTTTGCGATGAGTTCAGCAGTCCTCAGACTTGTGTGGGGCCGAGCGTTTTCGTGTTGCAGCAAAACATCTCCTGGGTTGTTGTGGCGCTGAATTCGCCAGAAGCGCGTCCTCCGTTTTGTTAATGTGTTGACAGATGCTTCTGAATTAATGGTACCGCCTCTTGGCATCACATCGATGAGAATCACACCTTCACAGTCCCAAAACACGGTGATCATTATCTTACCGGCGGAAGCAGTTGCTTTGCATTTTTTCTTCTTCTCTGGGGTGTGGGAACGGCGCCATTCCATCGACTGTCCTTTTGTTTCGGGCTCAAAATGGTGAACCCAGGATTCATCATCTGTCTCAATCTGGGACAAGAAAACCTCCCCCTCAGCTTCAAAACGCTGCAACAAATCAAGACAAATTATTTTTCTGTGAGATTTGTGATCCATCTTTAGACACCGTGGGATCTATCTTGCAAACAATTTTGAATATACGGATAACTGCGTCCACACTTCCTTTGCTGATTGACAGATGCAGTGCCAACTGCCGAGTCGAAATGCGTCTGTCCTCGCGAATGACATCAGCTCGCTGCAACATGTCAGGTGTAACAGCCGTGGATGGTCTCCCCGACCGCTGCAAATTGTGGAGCTCCACCGAACCGCCTTCTGATGACCTCACCTTCAGTGCCCAGCGACTAACTGTACTTCTGTCGACAGCAGATGCTCCATGGATTTTGCGGAAGTGTTTGTGAATATTCTCCACAGTTCCTTCCTCTCCAGTGAGAAATTCAATGACGTCACGTTGCTTGTAACGTACAACACCTACAGACGCCATTTTGAAACTATACTGCAGCTACCCTATCTGTCAAAAGTGACGGAAACTTGGCGCGCTCACTCAGGAGAGTTCTGATAAAACAGAAGTAACGTTTCGCGTTCGTAGCATTGTTTTCGGCTGAGAAAAAAGTGCGGTGCATTACTCTCCTGGCAAAGCTTGTATCTTAATAGCACTAATGTCAGTTGAGATGTTGTGTTTTCACACCGCCACATCTCGTCACATAAAACACTGATCTGAGTAATGAAAGAGGCCAAGAGCCATTTATTTGCCAATGTGTAATATTTAACTACGCATTGTAATGATGTATTTTGACGATTTACGAGGAGAAATGAATCCAGAACCACTGACGCGTCTAAGAGACTATAGACTAATTCAGCGCACATGTAGAAACATCGATATTAAAGACAGACTGTGAAGACATTTGAATATTACAAAAAGCAATGGCGCCTCCCCTGTATAATACGGACGCACCATTAAATAGACGTCATTATTAGATTTGTAATTTGTTAAAACCCACATAAATGTACTGTCATTTTGTTGCATGTGGGACTGAAACGTGTGAAAAACGCAGAGTGGTTAATGAATGGACATTTCTACTTGATTTCTAAACTTTTCAAACCTTTCAGGCTCTGTCACTGTTATTGATGTAAGTGTTAACATGTTATCTGTATGTTAAATCCAAGCTTGTAATTATACTGTCAGTTACTCCAAATTTGTGTTTGCTTTGGTAGTTGGACAACCTTAATCATTTACTTTCTATGTGCCATGTTTTTTTTTCACAGAGCCAACCGTGTCCAACGTGTCATTGTGTGGACAGAACAGTCGAGGTCGACGTTAACATACTATTTATGTTGTCCCCTTGTAATGTTCTTCAAACTCAATTTTAAACTGGCCGCCGGCCGGTGTGGCCGTGTGGTTTTAGGCGCTTCAGTCTGGAACCGCGTGACCGCTACGGTCGCAGGTTCGAATCCTGCCTCGGGCATGGATGTGTGTGATGTCCTTAGGTTAGTTAGGTTTAAGTAGTTCTAAGTTCTAGGGGACTGATGACCACAGCAGTTAAGTCCCACAGTGCTCAGGGTCATTTGAACCATTTTTTTAAACTGACCCTTAGATACATTTTCAGTGCGAGTGACGTCCGGGAATTTTTTAGCAAACTTCACTTCTCAAATCTCACAAAGCCTCACTGTTCCAGAATGGTACGCTGCGCTTTCTAAACGGGAAAGGGAGCCACGCACGTATATGTTGCTTCCCCTTCTCAATATGATGCTTAATAATAATAATAATAATAATAATAATAATAATTCCTTAGATCGGACAGTATACCGCAAAAGCAGAATTTGAAAAAAAAGAAAGGCTTCCCAAAAATTGCGGTTAATTCCAGTGTTAGCGGCACAAAGACATATCTGGTTAATAGTGCTTCATTGGCTGCTACTCATTATCCTTCCACTGGCTCCCTCCAGCTTGCCCCAGAGAGACATTGCCCACATGTGTTCTATACCACGAACAATCGTAGGGCTTGACGGCAGTCTGGGCATCGCAGGTGTAATAAACATAGAAGTGTATTAACCGATCTAGAGAGATCGCATACTCAATTAGAGAATTTACGTCGCTTGTCGATATCGGCGGTTTTAAGAGACTCATTACGGCACGGTGCGTGATCTCGCGCTGCGGTTCGGACGTGGCAGGCGCACCGAGTGGCCGGCTGCACCTGCCCACGGAGAGACCGCTGTGTTGTTACCGGCGCGGGCAGGTGCACGCTGGATCCGGCGCCACGCGGCGACGCCGTGTCTCGCTGCTCACGCGCAAAACACGCACCGGCCGGTAATATATGGTCTCACTGCAGAGGGCAGCAGGTGCGTGCGGGTGCGAGGGCGCCTTGTGCATGTCCACTTGCAATTTTAACCTTTTTGCTGTTTCCAAATGGCCCCAGTGTCTACTGCAAAGTAATGTCGTCGTCTTCTTCTTCTTCTTCTCCTCTCTCTCTCTCTCTCTCTCTCTCTCTCTCTCTCTCTCTCTCTCTCTCTCTCTCTCTCTCTCTATATATATATATATATATATATATATATATATATATATATATATATATATGGCCGGACAAAGCATTAAAACTATAAACAACTGGCTGATTAATGCAGTGCTTTCGCGTGTACACCCGAAATTTTGATTCCATTTTGTGCACAATACTTCGACCGGTTGCGTACCGCATTCGTTTCTTATTTCGTATGTCTTACGTAGGGTAGACTATTACGAGGGGTACTCTATAAGTAATGCAACAAATTCCTTTTCTCGTCCAATTTCGGTTGACAAGATGCGGAATTTGTTGTGAGATATTGTGAAAGATTCCCGCTTCGACAGCTATATTTTCATGAAGTTCCAATAGGTGGCAGCGTTAAATGTAACTTTCGAAATGGCTTCTATTAGGAGATGATGCTCAGGGCGATATTTGATTCATGGGGCACTCAACAGCGCGGTTACCAGCGCCAGAACAAATCCCCAATCTTGTCACTGTCCTGTCGCTCCACTTGCCCAAAAATATGATGAAATAATGAGGAAAACACTAACACCCAGTCCCCGGGCGGAGAAAGTCGCCGATCCTGCAGGGAATCGAACTCGAGACCCGGTGATCCAGAGACAGCAACGGTAAGCACTAGACCACGAGCTGTGGACTCCAATCAGAGAGATGTCTTTTGCAGAAAGCCGGAGCATCTCAGATATTGATAGGCGCTTGTAGAATGTCTACGGAGACCTTGCAGAGAAAAAAACCACGGTGAGTCGGTGGCGACGTGTCTATCATCATCGTAACCAGGTAGCGCAAATCTCTCGGATCCTCCGAATGCCGGCCGGCCGCACACAGTTATGACTCCTGCAACGTTGGAACGTGCGGACACTCTCATTCGAAACGACCAAACACCTCGCTGCTCAACTAGACATCTCCGTTGGTAGTGGTGACACACTCGTCCACCTACTCAAAGGTGTTTGGCCTCTGGGTTCCTCGCAACATTACACAAGACAGTAGGGAGCAACGAAGGACCATCTGTGCGTTACTAGGCTGATCGCGACAATTTCTTGTCGCACTTCGAACCGGACACAAAACGACAATCCATCGATTGGCGCGACACCACCTCTACTCCAAAGAAAAAGTTCAAAGCCACACCTTCAGCCGGTAAAGTCACGGTGATGGTCTTTGGGGACTCTGAAGGGGTTGTTCTATTTCATGTCCTCCTTCATGGTGCAACGATCAACTCGGAAGCTTCATCTGGTACCCTCAGCGAATTGCAGAAACGACTTCAGTGTGTACGTCACCACAAAAATGCAAACAGACTCCTCCTTTTCGAGGGTAACGCAAGACCATGAGCATTCCGCGAAAGCACGTTTGCCGCAGCGACATTTCTTCGCATGAACCTCAATTGGCAAAGAAACGTCGTTAACACTGGTGAAGATTTCGCGCGATGGTCACAACATCGCAGCAAATTACGCATAACGGATCACCTTCCCGAAAACTAGCCCTTGCAGTTTATTGGCAATCAAGATTCACGACAGGAGTTTCACCGAAAACAGTTTCAAATAATTTTCTCATTTTTTTTTTTAAATTCATTTACCCGACATACAATTATTAGACGGATAAGGGCAACGTTACATCAATACCCACTGGCAAATGGTTCAAATGGCTCTGAGCACTATGGGACTTAACATCTGTGGTTTTTCAGTCCCCTAGAACTTAGAACTACTTAAACCTAACTAACCTAAGGACATCACACACATCCATGCCCGAGGCAGAATTCGAACCTGCGACCGTAGCGGTCGCGTGGTTCCAGGCCTAGAACCGCTCGGCCACCCCGGCCGGCCACTGGCAAATATTCGTGTCGTAATCTTCTACAGATTACAGCATATACATGATAATAATAATAATAATAATAATAACAATAATAATTTCATTTCAAACACGGGGCCCAGAATTAAAAAAGCCACGGCGATAACCACTGTGCCACCATTTCGTCTGAGGACATTGGTCCGTAAGAGGCACAGAAAGTACCAGTAAAATACTTCGAAAATTTTGACGATCACTTTTTCAGAAATGGTCGAGTATCGACGGATAAGCGGAGACACGTGTTCGCTTATTTTGACCCCTCTTCCACAGAGGGAAGTTTCCGGGAAATCGTGTTGTTGCACTTGCCGTGCTATTCTCGTTAGTGGATCACAAAGCATCGATTTCAGAAATGCTTAAGGAAAACACAACCTCTGCTCCAGAAGGCACGCGGCTTCTACATCCGAAGAGGCTTGCCGGCCGACACCTAGATTTCGTTAACTCCAAACCACTTCACGAAACTACTGAACATGTAACATTTCAGCCAGTCATAATAGGGAGCAGAAGCAGAATTCTTATTGGCTGTTTCCTGCTTACAGAGCTTCCCTGAGATGCAGCCTCTTGGCAGGACAAAAGAACCGATGTTGGAAACACGGGCCGTCAGGGGGAAATTACTATTCCGGTAAGCCCGCCATGTAGTCTCCTGCGACAACTAATTTAGGAGGATTAGGGAAGGTCCATCACCTCCAAGCTGAAGAACATCCACCTTCCCCAGCCGGATGCCGAGCCAAGCGAGTACAAAACCGAAACGGTCTAGCACACATGGGCCGCTAGAAAACGGTATGTTACAATGGTACTGTCAAGCTAATAACTAACTGTTTACTTGCTAACATGTTATACTACTTTATTGATGTAGGCGTAAGCTTGAGTTACATCTTAATATTTCTGTTTTACATGTGTCACATATTTCTTTAGTTTTGTCCTACGCCAAATATTAATTGAATAATTCACTCATTCAGTGTAGTGCTTCTTCCTCCTTACTTATTTTTTATACCCAATAACTGTCCGTTAATTTCCACCGTTCTCTCTCTCTCTCTCTCTCTCTCTCTCTCTCGCGCACACACACACACACACACACACACACACACACACACACACACACACACACTCTCTCCCTAAGTTTCAACTCTTTCTTATTCCTCTCCTACGCATCTCTCCTACTTTTCAAGTTCCTACCACTCCCCCCCCCCCCCCCCCGTTAATTCTCTCCACTTCCCCAACTTCATCCTGTCTTCACCATACTGTCGCCCTCTGATCTTTCACGCTCCATTGTGTCCTCCACTGCTGTCTTAATTATCCCTTTCACAGAACATTTGCTGTACTGGATACGATAATAACATTCTATGTTTACCGTCTGTGGCTAGTTCCGTGTGCTAAGGCCAGAATTCCAGTCCAGATACATTTCGCAGTTCACAGTCAGCATCTAGTACTGAACTCACGGACCGCATGGGAGTTTTGAAGTTACGTAGAGGAGCCAGTGGTAAGGTAAACCTTTGAGTCAGTTCATATGATGCCTTCAAAAGCCTCAATCCGAATAGCAATATCATCAAAACCCCTGTTCGAGGTCATAGACATGACATTGTCAAAATTACTTTCGTGGTCGGAGTCACTTTCTACAAACTTCTCCACTGTTGTGGACTGTATCATAGTGTAATATGAGAAACGCACATTTCGCCACTCTTGGAAATGACATTCAATGAGACACGTGAAATAATAATTCATTTTATAGACTGACGCGATGAGCTAGAAGAATTTCACGACAACTGCTACAGTGTGCGTTTAGTAGAAGAAATGTGTCATCATAAACTGTGTCGTAACTACGTCAAATCAGTATCGAGGCTAATCAGCAATGTTTATTCTTTAGTGTTAATTACGGTATCACTCGAAGCACCAACTAGTATTATGTTCTTAAACTGCTCAAACACCTGAAGGCGAGAAGTGAACGCAATAACAGCAGAATGGTTACTCACATTGCTGTAAAAGCTGCAGCGGGTAAACGCCTGGGAGTCCTCCAAACCATTTTTGCAAGGAAACAAATCGGCAGGCGTTATTTCTACGCCGATAAACTTTTGTTCAGTGCGAAAGATGTTTTCGGCGATAACATTTTCTGGCATTTTTCTTATTCAGCTATGAACTGTGTTTTTCAAACGCAGAAATGGAAGGTAATTTCTCATTAACCTCCGTTAGCCGGTCGTCTTCGCATTCCTGCTGCGTCACACCTAGGTCAAACTTGGAGTAAACACGCGCACCGTTGCCCACAGGCGGCAAGAAGTAACAGAGAGAACTAACAAGTGCTCAGCGAAGATACTTTACGTGTTTGTGTTTACACTGAGACGCTCCCCCCTCTTGCGGTTGGTACTTCAGTTCGGCAAAGTGCTTAGCACTTTCAAGACGGCTGTTTGCTGATCTGGAGACATGAGCTCTCGTCCGACAATCATTAGCAAATTTTGTTTGCACAAATAGTCTGAACGTGCGATAGGCCTTTTGAAGAGATTAAAAAAATACTCTATTGTATATCAACGACTCCTTGGGCAGCAGTTCTTTAACAACGGAACAGATTAACCATACGTCAGAAACACTCAGCATGCTTTGTAAAGAAGCCAACTTCCGCTTAAGTTGCGCAGTTTACGATGGATGACGTCATTTGTGAGCGATAATCTGCACAAATAACGGAGAAAACAGCACAATTAAGTCAGGTTGTTGGCCCACGAGCCGGCAGGAGTGGCCGAGCGGTTAAAGGCGCTACAATCTGGAACCACACGACCGCTACGGTCGCAGGTTCGAATCCTGCCTCGGGCATGGATGTGTGTGATGTCCTTAGGTTAGTTAGGTTTAAGTAGTTCTAAGTTCTAGGGGACTTATGACCACAGCAGTTGAGTCCCATAGTGCTCAGAGCCATTTGAACCATTTTTTGGCCCACGAGAGAGGACGTCTTCTGCGACGATGAACTGCGTAATTCTCTCAGGTGACTGAACATTTCGTACAGGCTTTTCGTTGCCTGTCACCTGTACCTCAACCTATTTCCATTAGGACCTCCATAAAAAAATGCATTATTGGCTCTTATTCAAAGTTGCAGGAATCTTCCTGGATACAGAACACGTTTCATATTCCAGTCTTGGAAAAAAAGAAAAGAACGCGGTCGTTTACGATGTTTTAGTACAAAAAATGAAATTTATTGAGCCTAGCACGACTCATGAGACTCTAGTGAAGAAAAAAAATAGCTTTCGAGCTGCTTTTCGAAAAATAAATCAAACAAAAAAGCAAATTCGACTCTTCTTTCTCTGTCGCATAGTCATTTTATGGTTACTAATTGAGACGAATGAGGCTGGAGCTTCTAGGAAAACTGTATGTAATCTATACTTCAGTTCAGATACCTGTACAGATTTTCGACGGGTAACTTCAGTGTTGTTCTAATTATTTTAAGAAATACAGCAACCAGGCCCTTTTTTATGTATTTTTATTTAAGCTAATACATGTTTCGGACTTTCGCCCATCTTCAGCTAGTGAAATACATATTTAAAACCCCAATAAGTACATTGTTAGAACGTCGATAGCTAATTGGCTGCAGGTGCCTTTCTACTCCGTTGTTATTCCGATTGTCACGTATGTAGATGTGGCACAGACACTTTTCCATTTCCTTCTTGCCATGTTTCCGACTGACTGATGAACTTCGCTGTTGAAGTGGAAGTTCGAAAAATGACTCTGAGCACTATGAGACTTAACATCTGAGGTCATCAGTCCCCTAGAACTTAGAACTACTTAAACCTAACTAACCTAAGGACATAACACACATCCATGCCCGAGGCAGGATTCGAACCTGCGACCGTAGCATTCGCGCGGTTCCAGACTGAAGCACCTAAAACCGCTCGGCCATCGCAGCCAGCGAACTGGAAGTGTGTAGTCCTCTTAAACTACTACGAGTAGTCTGAACATAAGAAGCCAGAAACACAGTACGCGTAATTCATAGTGTATGGCGTATTGGAGCGTAGTTTGAAGCTAAAATTATAATGCAGATTTGAAAGTCCAGCCCTTTACTCACGCCATAACATCGACGTGCACGGCTCTGCTCAGAGCCATTTGAACTATTTTATTAGAACTCGTCTAACGACACGAAGCAGAGCTTCATTTTGGCAGTACCTCTCCTGCTTCCTGAGCCTGAAGTATACGCTCTTCATTGCTAATCCAGCGTTTGAGAAAACTAATACTGCGCACCGTATTTTTATCACTCTGCTCAAATTTTAAGCTTGCTTACCGCTTTCTGTTTTCAGATCTGATAAATAACATTCGTTACATATCAATGACTCTGGCCGTGCACGTCGATGTTATGGCGTGAGTAAAGGGCTGGCTAGAGGTGTGCATGCCTATAGCCCACTGCTAATACCCGCTTCGCAGGAGTTCGTGTTGACACCTGTGGGCTCACAAGCCTTCTTATCTGTGCTGTGGTAGCTGTGTGATCTGCCACTGTGCCCTTACAACAAGACGATCATGGCGGGCGTCTGTGCTGCGTGGATGCCCAGAACCTTGTCCATGGGTGTGAGAATGTTCACGCGACCACTGATACTAGCATCGTTGCACAATTGTGGCAGTACTCCGAAAGGAATATCCCGCCACCCAGAGGGCCGCAGTTTGACTCCTTTCAAACTGACTCAGTTGGCTGTAGGAAGCAGAAACGCGTCTCCGTAGCATGGTTCCTCCTTGCTTCACACGTTTGCACCACAGTGAGCCTTCTGGTTGTGAGAATTCCCTGTTAAAGGGTTGACACAGATGGCAAAATGGTTCAAATGACTCTGAGCACTATGGGACTTAACTTCTGAGGTCATCAGTAGCCTAGAACTTAGAACTACTTAAACTTAACTAACCTAATGACATCACACACGTCCATGCCCGAGGCAGGATTCGAACCTGCGACCGTAACTGTCACGCGGTTCAGACTGTAGCGCCTAGAACCGCTCGGCCACTCCGGCCAGCGACACAGATGGCACTCTGTTGGCTAAGCCACTACGCTATCTGCCGGCGGACGATGTTGAAACCATTAACAGAACA
Organism: Schistocerca americana; assembly: GCF_021461395.2. Classification (NCBI taxonomy): domain Eukaryota; kingdom Metazoa; phylum Arthropoda; class Insecta; order Orthoptera; family Acrididae; genus Schistocerca; species Schistocerca americana. The sequence goes on along the minus strand of NC_060124.1, from coordinate 213,004,186 downwards.
TCTAGTAGCAGAAACGTGGCACACGCGGGTCAAAATCGGCGTCGCCTTTTCAGGTGTACTAATTTTTCCGGCAATGAACGTTTGCATGCCAGAAGTTAAGATTTACTTGGGTATTTTAATGCAAAAATTGGTTCAGATCGACTATCTCCAGAAAGAGGCACATTTACATTGCACATCAGAAGGAAAGCAAAAGAAGTAATATCACAGTTTAGCGTACTATGGACGACGAGGCTGTTACAACACTAGCACTGATTTGGTAAAAAAAATGGCTCTGAGCACTATGGGACTTAACATCTGAGGTCATCAGTCCCCTAGAACTTAGAACTACTTAAACCTAACCAACCTAAGGACATCACACACATCCATGCCCGAGGCAGGATTCGAACCTGCGAGATTTGGTAAAGACGGGAAAGGAAATGGGCTCTGTCCTTTTCAGAGGAACCATCCAGACATTTGGTTCAATCAAGCTGCGGAAAAACTAAATCTGCATGGCACGACGGAGATTTGAACCGCTCTTCTTCCGAAAACAAAGCAGATGGTAGACATCGATTCAGTGGTAGAGTAATAGGGAAATGCAGTAAGACTACGAAGGAGAGTGCTTATAAATCGCCCGTGTGAATATTACTGAAGTAAGTGCGATTTGTACCAAATGGGACTAACAGGGGCTATTAAATGTATACACAAAAAAGGGTAGCACAGATGGTAAACGGTTTATTTGATCCATGGAAGAGCGTCGCGGAGATACTGAAAGAACTGAACTGCCAACGCTTGTACATGACGCAAAATATCGCGTGAAAGCCTACTCAGTACGTTCCAAGAACGAACTTGAAGTGATGAATCTAGGAATATACTACAACCACCTACTTATCGCTACCACAGAGATTGCGAAGACAAAATTACAGCACGCACAGAGGAGTCTAACAAGAAACCCCTTGGGTGCGAGGTCGGAAGTTCAATCTTTAGCAAGGCTCATTTTAAACTCTTCTGTTAACAGTTACGACAGGAAAAATATTAGCTCCTAATGGCTCACTATGTGCAGCAGGAGGGCGACAGGATACGAGTGTCCAGGAGGTGAAGGTGGACATCGTCGACATTCAAGAAACGATCAAAACAAATCATTAACTTGCACCATGAACACCAAAGGAAAAATGGCGCGCCACAGTGATCGCAAAAGTTCCACCCTCAAGATCGAAGGAGAAGTCCTTGGGAATTACAGCTAGGTATCCACTCTTAAAGCGTGCGCATAGAATCTTATTGGTGTAACGGCGTGATAAGAACTGAAGAAATGTGACATGCAACCGAATGCGAAATATTCTGTCGTGGAACTTATCGTGAAACTATTTGTCCTTTAAGGCGTAGCTGCAGATAGTGCGATAACGTGTTTTATAGGTACGAGAAAAAAAAAAAAAAAACATGCACAGGTTGATTTTGTCCAGTGGTTCCAGGAAGCAGAAATGCAGGAGGAATAGTTTGCTCTAAAGGAGTATGATTTTTAAGCAAAAGCAAATTTTTTTGACTAGCTGCTGGCCAAAAGCAGTGCTCATAACATAGCTGTAGTTCTCTTACACCCATTTTCACGCTCTTTCGTGATGTGACGTAAATATTCCCTAATGCTCTTGCAAGATCTCGCATACAAGGAAGAACCACAGGTGAGAGCGCACCTGCAACTCCTTGCGGCACTATAAATAACTTTCCAGCCTATTTTACTATCCGGAATAAAAGTCGGCATGATTGTATACAAAAGCGTTAAGGCATTGATGTTAGTTGATCTTGACACAACTCTCTCTGATTTCCAGGATTCTTGACTTAATTTCCTCTCCAAATCCCGATTGATCTGAATAGAAAATAAATTCTTTACTGAAATCTGGGAATTTACAAATTTTCGGACCGATTCTGAAGTTTGCTCTGCATCGTCCAGTTAGCTCTTTGTTTGAAATTTCGTTATATTACGTCTGTGAATTCTGTAGGACTGTTTGAAGTTATGCAACCATCCACTGCTTCCCTTGAAATCACTGTAATTTATGTCGCGCGCAATTTGATATGCACAGCGTAGTAGGTTATTATTTACACACATCCTGTAATTGCATCGAGCATCCTGGAAACCCGCAAACATCAGTTTTCGTAACAGTGCGCCTTGTCCTACCTGGAATATAAGTAGTTTTTCTTACACAGTACACGGTCATATTGCCGTGGCCTTATTCAAAATCTATTCATAACTTTTTTTTTTACTATGCTGCGGATGATCTTCCATAAACGTTATTACATTTAGTAGCCGTTCCGTGGACAACGTTTCACTGTAGACTAGGATGATGAACTAGATGGCTCGACGCCTGTTTCAGTACCGCTTTCACTTGTTAAGCACGTATCTTCATCATTGTACTCCTCTTGTCTATTGTCCGCACAGTCGAGCGTATACGATATCACACGGTCCACTAACTCATCTGGATGAAACGCTAATATTTCATATGCCACATCTTTCTCAATGTGCGAAATTCCTTCGATTTCTTTCTGACGAAATGTCAACTTTGGCAGCTGTTGTTGTGGGTATAACGCAATGTTTGGTTTGTTTATCGTTGCCATTATTCTGTTTTGTAGCAACACCACCAGCACTGTAGCACAGTTGTGAGTTACTAGTCGACTAGACAGTTCAATAACGCTCCGTAGCCTCATGCTACGCTCACCATTGGATACATCCAGTTCCATCTCTTGTTGCTAGTAGCAGGCAATATTGTGGCTGCTTGGTGTACATTATGTAGGGCGTCGAATGCCGTAAACATCATTGGGCTTTATGTAAAAAATTCTCGGTTTTCGGGATAAAATCTCGAACTTTCGACGATAGTCTCCATCGTCATCGTCAGGGGCAACTAACTGTCTTCATTGTTGCTGTGGTAGCCTTATATAGCCCCTGGACGGCTTCTGATTGGTCGGCTTATGATTGGACGGCGATTACGTACTGCTGTCGCAGACGGTGTCAGTGTCTGCGCTGGTGACGCCACCGCTTCGATGGGAACGTAAACACTGCAAGGAATGTCTCTGCTGCTTCTCTGCATCAAGCGCTCGTTTCCATGCTCTGCATGCTTCCTCCTTAATAACAGAGTCCCAGTATGCGGAGGCATGGGACAAAAGTTTTATTTCATCAAACAGTATTTTTTGTCTGTTAGTGAGGCTGTGCTCCGCAATTGCAGATTTCTCTAATTCTATATTTTTAATATGCCGTTGGTGTTCTGCACAGTTGTCGGAAATGGTACGAATGGTCTGACCTATATAATTGCTTTCACAATCACAGGGGATACCCCCTCCCCCCCCCCCCCCCCCAAATTCTTTAAGTCCCTCCAGATCCTTGAACGTCATGCACTCCGCCTCGCCTTCCGTATACGCCTCCCGTCCCCCACGCGGATCCTCTATGATCTCATTCTTTCCCCCATCTGCTCCTATTCCTCGAACATATCCGCATCCTCTACACCTCCCGCCGTCTTGAACCCTCTCACCCCCTGGTTGCTCCTCTCCTCTCCGATCCCCGCCCCCTGCCACGTCTTCACCGTTGTGTCCCCCCTACCCACCATCTCTACACCCTACATCTCCTTTCCCAAGGTGGCTTCCATCAACTCCCCCTCCCGGATGATGCCCTCTCTCCCTTCATTTACCCCTCTTATCAACTCTGATCCTCACTCCCCCTAATTTCCTCTGTCCTTTTCCAGGGCTCCCTCTCCCCCCACCCCCTTCCATCCTCTTTCTTCCCCGACCTCCCCTATCTTTGCCCCCTTCTCTCCCTCGCATCCTTTTCCATTTCCCTCCTCTGCCTCCTCTCATTTCCTCTCGCGTCTGCCCTTCTCCCCCTTTATTAGTCCTCTCCCTCCTTGGTTCCCCCCCTTTTCGTTTTTTCCTCTCCTCTCTCCTTGTTTTTCCCCCTCCTGCAGGTCCCCCCGCCCCCCCCCCCCTCCCCCTCCCAATCTGCCTTTGGCTCGGAGTGTCGTCTTTGTGCTGCCACTTTTGTGTAGTGTTCTACAGTGAGTGTTCTACAGTACGTGTTTTACAGTGAGTGTTCAGTGTTGTGTTTTTTGGGACTTGTTGCGAACGGCCATCAAACTGTCGCTGGGTGTGCCTTTTATCTCTTGCGAACAGAAACCAGAATGTCGCCATGTTTTTTTAATTGTGTGTCTACTATGTTTCTTGTCTGATTACCGTGTATTTTATCTACATTGCCAACCCCTTTTGCTTTCTGTTTTAACTTTCCGCAATTTTACGCCATTTTACTCTTTAAATCACCATTTTATCGCCTGTTTTTCCTTGTTTCTATCTTCTTCCTTTATTTAAAAAAAGTCTGTAGGCTGTAGAGCAGCGTAGTAAGCTGCTGCCAGCCCGCCCCCTTCGGGGGGAATTGAAAATCAATAAAGAAAAAAAAACACAGGGGATATTACGAGGGTTGTCCAGAAAGTAAGTTCCGATCGGTCGCGAAATGGAAACCACAGTGAAAACCAGAAACGTTTTATTTGCAACAGGTAGGTACACCTTCCACATACTCCTCTACATAGTCGCCGCTCGAACTACGAGTTTTGTCGTATTGTTATATCAACTTTCCATTTTCCAACATCGTCGTCATAGAAAGCAGCCGCCTGTGCTTTCGGTCAGTTATCTTCACTGCTCGTTGTCTGTGGAAAAATTTTGTCTTCATAGCCAGCGGTTCTTGTGACCAGAGATGAGACTCAGGGGGAGCCAATTACGGAATGTATTGTGGGTGATCAAACACTTCTCATCGGAAACGCTGCAGGAGCGTCTTCATTGCCCCTGCAGGTTACGGCCGAGAATTTGCATGAAGAAGGAACTGCTCGACAGTCGTGTTATGTGGACTGCATGACACAAGCGAAATCTCCAACCAGGCCCTCACATTTGGCTGGAGACGCTATTCCCTATGCATTTTTACGTGCTCACTGTTCACTCAAAACTGAAAAGACCTCAGTCCGTGCGATTATTGGCTTTGGGTTTACCTGAAGTCGCAAGTGTCTCGTGATCGACCGACATCTCTAGGGATGCTGAAAGACAACATCCGACGCCAATGCCTCACCATAACTCCGGACATGCTTTACAGTGCTGTTCACAACATTATTCCTCGATTACAGCTATTGTTGAGGAATGATGGTGGACATATTGAGCATTTCCTGTAAAGAACATCATCTTTGCTTTGTCTAACTTTGTTATGCTAATTATTGCTATTCTGATCAGATGAAGCGCCATCTGTGGGACATTTTTTGAGCTTTTCTATTTTTTGGCTCTAATAAAACCCCGTTCCAACCATGTGTGTCAATTTGTACCTCTCTGTCTATATTATTCCGTGATTTATTCAGTTTCCAAATTTATACTGACTTTTTGATCACCCGGCATTTCACACTGGTTTTCAGTGTATGGATGTAGATGTAGATGAATGAAGCATGGAACCACTTCACTCGAAGCTCTTTTCAAGGAAATGGATAACTGATATTTTTTCTGCTCGAAAATGATACTTAAATCGCTAAATGGGATGAAAACAAGACGGCAAAAAACGACCATGGCTCCTACTGCTGCAGACGATCCATTGAATCGTTCGACGCGAAACAAGTCGTTATATCGCGGAAGTAGTTACGGTTCCCGGGGTGTCGATTTTAAGTGAGTTTGCAGCGCGATCTCGCGTGTTACAAGAACACGTTCCGGCGTATGCGCTCGTCAGCCCGACTGCACGCGAGGGTCGGAACCGACGCAAGAACCAGACGGCATCCCGAGTCGCGAGTTCGAGACCCTTTACTGCCGCCTCCCACCCGGGCACCATTAGCGGGGATAACGACGCTTTACGACGGCTAGTAAAAGCCTCGGGCGGTATAACGCCAAAGTAGCGGCAGGAGTCGCGCTGCTGAGTGCTGACGCACTCTGCGTTCCGGCCGTATGGCGCGTATTCGTCTTCAGGACCTGAAAGCTTCGACGCTGCCGCGTAGCGAGTGCCGCTTCGAAAAAATAGGTCGGCCTCGGCATTTCTGCGTGGCGAATACTGCTTCGACGTGCTTCGTTATCTTAACCCGTAACGAAGTGTCAGTATCATCTGAAGACCGCAATCCTACCATGTAACCTTTGACGCCATTATTCTTACCTCGAAGCGACGATTTGCCTAAGTACTATGATGGCCTCAAATGCTAGCATGTCGCATGTTATAAGCAAAAGAGGTTGTGGGGAAGGATGCAAATGTAATTACTTAATCGTGCAAAATTGTTATTGTCAATTTTTCCACGTTCGGAGAGTACTGTTACCCTGCAGCTATATACTACCAGACAGTTACCTTCTTTATCACCTGACGTTGTTTCACAGGAGCACAGCCTTTAGGTCCACTTGAAAGTGGCACGGATGTGAAGGTCAGAGCCGGCCGTTGACTCAATCCTTTCGAGACGGCACCCAATGAGACTCGGGAGCCATGTCGAGTATGTCAAATAAAGTACATGTCAGCAACTGGAGTGCCCCTTCACTAAAATATCTTTATTGACTGTGAGACTTCGAATTTTTCGTATTTTCGAGTTTAGGCCTGAGGCAGTGGCAGTTATGTACACACATAATATGAAACTTTTGAGGCGTTGTGCCAAATTTAACAAGCGTACCTACACTCACCAATTCATCTCCGACCGAAACGAGCAATGTGCTAGGTGTTTTTTCCCAAAAATTCACAATAAGATTATCACGAGTTGAAGAAAGCATTTATTTTTCCTTTAAATTACAAAAAACTATTCACATGGCTCTAAGTACTATGGGACTTAACATCTGAGGTCATCAGTCTCCTAGGTTTACGGCTACTTAAACCTAACAAACCAAAGGACAACACACACATCCATGCCCGAGGCAGGATTCGAACCTGCGACCGCAGCAGCAGCGCGGTTCCCGACTGAAGCGCCTAGAACCGCTCGGCCACAGCGGCCGGCCCTTTAAATTTCCATTGGACTGTTGCTACTAAACCACTGCGCTATGACCACTGTAGTTTGTGGTTTCGCTTAATCTTTCCCTACCTTCTGCTAATATTCCCACCTCTACGAGAATACTAAGTAAGCTCTTGTTAATCTGCGTGGATATTGGGGCAACAGCTGCCATTATATATTACAGGTAGTAAGGTTAACTCCATTGCCTGTACTTACTGGTTTTATTCATACGCACACAGTTTCGGAGTTAACAGTGCACCATCGTGAAGCTTTTATGACGCTAGGTGATCACGTTGGTAAGGTCAATAATACGTACTTTTCGTAGAATGTCTGTAAAACCTCATCATCCTATGGTGTGTACGGAGGGAGTACGTCATCTGCCACCATAGACACCACAGGCGATGAGAACTTTCAGGTTACCGGACGCCGCTATTTTGGGCCATCTATAGAAAGTAGATTCCCCGGATCAATGTAATCCCCAAGAGTCATAGAGAGGCCTGAGGGTCGTAGAAAATTCATCCTCACTTTTAGGGACAATTTCCGCAATGTATTTTGAGTCTGCAAAACAGATCAAAGACAGCACGAAACAGTGTTGTAAATGTGAGAGCATTTAGGAAGATTACATTGATAACGACCCCATCCGAGGCTCGATGGTTGTACAAGATGAAATGTTTTGACATTTCTGAGGAGCTCGAGACATTTGAAGTAGTTTTTTGTTTTCACGTTCTTTGAATTTGCCAATTCACAACCAAACTATTACATTCCCATCGAACCTAGATATCAGGCTAAGTTAGATATCATCTTGTCACAACATCCGGATTGTTTACTTTTACATTCGTTGGCTTCACCAATTCACAACCAAACTGTCTCATTCCAGTCTAACCTAGACCTCATGCTAAGCTACAGAACTGTCACTACGTATAGGTTTTTCTACCTTCACGTCGTCTGAAGATGGGCAAACCAGCCTGAAACTGGGAAAGGTGAAAAAAATGGTCGTAAAAAAGTGATTGGTCGCTGTTTTTTCAACCTTCCAACACACGGGTTTCAAATCAACGCATACTCTACCGCAGAGTGAAAATTCGTTCGGGGAGATTTCAATATACAGTATAAGTCGTAGACTACAGCATATATGTTGTAGACTACTACTCTACTAGACAGAGAACCAATTCTTAGCGTGCCTGTTTGCTTCTTGCGAAAAGCCGCTTATCCCAACATAAGCCTCGGACTCAGCGGATATGTTTCTCCACAGAAGTGTCACTCTGCACAAGTGTTACAATTCCCTTCGCGCGGCGCCACGGAATTTCTGAAGACGAAACGGATGGAACGTTTCACCATTTCCGTTCTCTACATGGGCCACTGGTCTCCTAAGCGCTTTGCAGAAAACGTACATCCCATATTAGCCCAGTCCATGATGACCAAAAAAAGAGCGAATGCGGAAAAAAATCCGTGTAGCAGCAAATTTTTGTATAGCGGTAGGGGAGAGTGTTATGACCAATATACTAAAAGTTTGTGTATGTCCATCCTTGTAGTCGGAGGTCTGGGGGACTTCGGCCGTTCACTTATGTAAGAAAATGAATCACCAACGGTCGTCCTTATGATGTCATTTATTGTATGGCTATCACTTTCGGTGCTTCAGTGCACCATCTTCAGACCTTCACTGACGATGAAGAGGTGAATTCCACCCGTATACACGATGCATCAGTGGCCAACATCTATAACTGGTTTACGCAGACTACTTGTAAGAGCGATGTTGTCTCTCCAACCAGAGACAACATCGCGGTCATAGGAAGTCTGCGTAAACCAGTTATGTTTCCCACTGATGCATCGTGTATACGGATCGTGTTCACCCCTTCAGCATCAGTTACGGCCTAAAGATGGTGCACTGAAGCACCGAAAAACCAAACAATAAGTGACATCATAATGACGGCTGTAGGTTTTTCATTTTCTTACAACATATTAACAAAACCCTCTCGTACGTTGTGCGCTTTGGGGTGCGGCGGCGTTTTTTTAGGTTTTTCTTGAACTACCCAAAAACCACAGCTACTGGCGAAAATATTTCCCAGCACAAAATTAAACTAAATTAAATTTCATACACAAAATCCTATTCATTTTTTTCTCTAGAACTAATAGTTTCTGCGTTGCAGGGGATGGAAAAACCGAAACTTATTAAATATAGTGCTTGAGTTGTATAAAAATACTGTTTATTGTTAAATGAAATGAGCTAAGACCAAATATTAAATGAGTATACCATATCTCAGTACAGCACAGCCGTACTGAGCGATAAATTATGTTGTAGGAATGTGGTGGTGGCAGTGGGAAGGAGCCGGGGTGAAAGGTGGAAGTGTGTGGGAGGGCAAGTCTCCAGAATGAGGTACTTTACTTCTCTGAAACGAAGACCGAGCAATGGAGTCCTCTCTCTCTCTCTCTCTCTCTCTCTCTCTCTAAACCATTACGTCGCAGGAAACAACTACCCGCTGTTCCACAATTACACCGACCCTTCTGCAGCACGCCTTGTAAATCACTGGTGACGCAGTGCGCAGACAAACCTGGAGAGTGTTTATTTTTCACAGAAATCTTTGTGTGCAGACCCGTCTGGGAAGTGTTTATTTTCAACATAATGCGTTAACACTAAATGGAATACAGATATTAGTTATTAATAAAACTACACATACTAAGAGAATCTACGTTAATCTTCGCACACCACCTTGCACTGCTTGACAGGAAATTGTTAGTCATCCTGTACGATTGTTGTGGCTTTCTTCTGGAAACGTCAGTTTCCCCACTACGACAACTGCTCGCTCTTTAGTTTTTACACAGAGTAATCGACTATACCCTCCCCAGCATTTTATGTCCAGTTATCTTATATGAGTAGACAAAACAACTTCACTGTGCTTATGTATAAATAGTGGAGTGACTTTTAGTTAATTAAGTGGGTACTTATTTGCCGTAATTAAGAGAGTTTTTATACAAAATATATTACGGCAAACAGTGGCTGAGAAATGTTTAATCTTTGAGAGAGAATTTGTCAGTGACATATGCAACATTGTTGAGAAAGAAATACGTGGATTGGTAAATGCCAGTTATTTCAGAAACTATGGGAAAGCTGATAGTTACAGGAACAAAAAACACGGCGTTGTTCACGCATCTAGCAGAAAGGAGTACACCAGAGCTAAGTTAATTAAAAGATTTCTAAGAGAGGCTGTTTCAGAGGAACAGCATTTAACGTCAGCTGGAGTCAAACGTTAGAGTTCAGCTGAAGAGAGACCTGATTTTAAAACTAGCTGTATTTTGCGTGGAAACTATTGATGATGAATTTTTTGATAAACAGAAGAAAAAAATCCAAAACCGGTGGCTGAAGGTTTACGGTGTTCGATCCTTCTATTACTATAATACAGTTACAGTTCGTCAGAGGAAAGAAAGGATGAATGGGGAGGCACCATCGAAAGACGTATCTGCTCTGTTGTGGATCTACATGCTGTAGATGCAAGTATCACGAGGACTGCTATAAAAAGTTCTTTATACGCTGCGCTCATAAATCTAGAAAAAGTGGACGCCTTGAGGATGAAGAAATAATGGTGACAAAAAATAGAAACACTTACAGCCGTCCTCATGATTTTAATTTATTTTGTCGCTACCGGTTTCAACGCTTCATTGCGTCATCTTTAGGCTGTCTTTGATGCGGAACAAGTTGCGACAAAATAAATTAAAATCATAAGGACGGCTATAGGTGCTTTTATGTTTTGTCACGATAGTAAACGGCCGTCGTCTTAGAGACATCCTGCTAAAATGATGGACATACAGAAGGAATAATGCGTCAATGGAGGAAATATTCAATTACATAGAGGGGAATGACGACAGTCAGTTCGATTAGACGAGTTGCTGAAGCACGCTCCGGCAACATTATCTCATTTAAAGACGGTGGAGGACAGACTGAGAGAAGTGTGCTCTCGTAGCTCAGGTGAAAAAAAATTGAATAATGTATGGTATTCTTCGAAGTGCAAAGATGAACAAGCACAACGAAAAAAAATTGTAAAAGCAGCTGCCACTATAATGTTCGAAGATATTGAGTCAATAACATATGATAGTTCTGTTTTTCCGCCTTGTGACAATGCGTGTGGTGGAGGTGGGGGGGGGGGGGGCTGAGGAAATGGTAGCTCGTACACTCCATGTCTTCACAGACAGGATTTTAGAGAAGAAAAGGACAAAACAGAAAATTGAAAAGAAGCTGACATCTGCATCCCACGCTCTCTTTGCTCCCTTTGGCCCTCGATAATTCATACGGCCAAAACTACATGCTGTCACTCTCTTTATTCACAGGAAGGGTGGATTGGTCTACCAGATGACAACAAAAGAAGGAATAGCACATAGAGCTATAATGAGCAGCTTCTTTTGCCGATGTTCTGCTGGGTGTGGGGGACGATATGGATTCCGACAAGCTGGGATTACATGTTCCATGGTTTGTGGCATGTGCCATGGTACGTGTACTAATGGTGCACTGTTACTCAATTTGCAAGACGATGACAATTATGATACAACTGTTAATTTCTGAAATGTACCCATTGTTTTATAATAAATAATGTAGATTTTCTGTTATTTCTGAGTTCAATGGGCACTAAAATTTGATTTTATGCCATTTAAACACTATTTTTAATAATTTATAATTTTTTCATCCCCTGCAAGGCGTAAACGCTTAGTTCTAGAGAAAAAACGAATAGGACCTTGTTACGGCGTAAAGTCAAGCGCCTTCACGTCAGCCGGGAACGACTAAGAAGAGAAGGCTGCGAAAAGAGGTGAGCCAATCGCTCGCTGTCGGGATTTGACTCCAGGATGACAACGCGACAGCAGCGGCCCCTATGTGAAGAGCACATAAGCGCCGCGACCGACTGGTGACGTCCCGGTTCAGTAGCAGCTTCAAGATTAGCGACTTGAATAGCAGCGTCAACACTAGTTACTTCGCTTGCACTCTATGTGTAGCAAAGACTTGGGAATGTCTATACTGAAGAAGATTGGTTAATACGTATGTCACCCTATGCTTGCGACATATCTGTATAATTGGCAAAGTTAAGTACCGTTTTTTTTTATTATTGTTCAAATGGTTCAAATGGCTCTAACCACTATAGGATTTAACATCTGAGGTCATCAGTCCCCTAGAACTTAGAACTGCTTAAACCTAACTAACCTAAGGACATCACACACATCCATGCCCGAGGCAGGATTCGAACCTGCGACCGTAGCAACAGCACGGTTCCGGATTGAAGCACCTAGAACCGCTCGGCCTCAACGGCCGGCTTTCTTATTGTAATAAAACTCATTAATACGACTTGCTTGATTGTTTGTCTAGCGAACCGAGTATGCAGGCTTCCTAAATCCTACAAACGTTTTTGTAGGAAATTTTATGTGGTTTAATTTTATACGGGGAAACATTTTCGACAGAAGCAGCGGTCTTCGAGTTATTCAAGAAAAACATAAAAAACGCTCCTCCCTACCCCAGCCCTCACACCCCACAGGTTGGAAGATTTTCATTATGTTGTTCTTAAAAAACAAAGCTTCACCACTACACGAATTATTTCCCCTAATTTTTCTTCGTTGGCTGGACTATATCTATTTCGTCACAGGATCGTTCAACCGCCGCGAGAAGATCCTCAACAACCAACAATGACAGACGTTACAAGAGAGGGGTGTGCATCACTGAAAGACTTACTACTGAAATTTCGAGAGAGCCTTTCCCGGGAAGAGTCGGACAACAGAACGCAGATAACAGAACGCAGCATGTCGTTCTCAATGGGGAGAAGTCTTTCGAAGTAAGAGTGATTTCAGGTGTGCCGAAGGGGAGTGTCGTAGGACCGTTGATATTCACAATATATACAAATGACCTTGTGGATAACATCGGAAGTTCACTGAGGCTTTTTGCGGATAATGCTGTAGTATACCGTGAGGTTGTGACAATGGAAAATTGTTCTGAAATGGAGGAGGATCTGCAACGAATTGACGCATGGTGCAGGGAATGGCAACTGAATCTCAATGTAGACAAGTGTAATGTGCTGCGAATACACAGAAAGAAAGATCCTTTATCATTTAGCTACAATATAGCAGGTCAGCAACTGGAAGTAGTTAATTCCATAAATTATCTGGGAGAAGGCATTAGGAGTGATTTAAAATGGAATGACCAAATAAAATTAATCGTCGGTAAAGCAGATGCCAGATTGAGATTCATTGGAATAATCCTAACGAAATGCAGTCCGAAAACAAAGGAAGTAGGCTACAGTACACTTGTTCGCCCACTGCTTGAATACTGCTCACTGGTGTGGGATCCGAACCAGATACGGTTGATAGAAGAGATAGAGAAGATCCAACGGAGAGCAGCGCGCTTCGTTACAGGATCATTTAGTAGTCGCGATAGCGTTACGGAGATAATGGATAAATTCCAGTGGAAGACTCTGCAGGAGAGACGCTCAGTAGCTCGGTACAGGCTTTTGTTTAAGTTTTGAGAACATACCTTCACCGAGGAGTCAAGGAGTATATTGCTCCCTCCTACGTATATCTTGCGAAGAGACCATGAGGATAAAATCAGAGAGATTAGAGTCCACACAGAGGCATACCGACAATCCTTCTTTCCACGAACAATACGAGACTGGAATAGAAGGGAAAACCGATAGAGGTACTCGAGGTACCTTCCGCCGGAAGGCAGGCTGTCCAGAGCAGCGAGAGCTCAGTCTTGTAACCTACTCCGACCGAAAAGCGAGAACCGACATCCTCAAGAGCACCTGTACAAGTCTAACACAGAACATTGCCGCCCCCACGACAGTGGCCGTGGTTAAATGTTCCAATCAGCAACTCGGAAAATTCCACTGTATTGTCGAAGCACTACTATTCCACCAATGGAGATACTTGGCGCCAATTTCTGGGCCGATTTTGCTACGTCACGGAGCTATCCCTTGAGCAAGCCGATCACAGTTATGATTTTGCAGAAAACGCGGGAATTTGCCTGCCTGGAAACCCAAGTCACTCCCACGCCTCGCTGGTAGCCTGGGAGAAAGTGTTTTCGCTAAGTTTCTGCGAAGTAACGGAATCTCTAGCCCCAGCCGCTCCTTCAGACCCCTATAGGCGTGTCGTCCCCGCTCTTATGACAATGTCGGCGTCTGGACAGCATCCACTCGACTCCCTCACACCTGTCGGCATAACTCTTTCAAGATCAGCAGAACCCGCCAGTCACCAGACGACCCGGGTGACGAGAGACGCTGCGTGGGAAGTCCGCTTGTGAAGGAATAGCAACTTTTCACCACATGCAATTAGAGAGGAAGATATTCATATCTTGTGAGCTCTCAATACTAGCCTTGCAATGACCATACTCGGCTATACTTCCCCAAATAGAATTACTCAGAGTAAGATAGAGATATGAGAGGGGGCTCAATGACACTGGAATAGAAGGGAGAACCGATAGAGGTACTCGAGGTACCTTCCGCCACACACCGTCGGGTGGCTTGCGGTGTATGGGTGTAGATGTAAATGTAGATGTACTTCCATCTACATACGTCTCGCGTAATGACCACGAGGAGAAAATTCGAGAAATTATAGCCAATATGGAGGCTTACCTACAACCATTCTTCCCAAGCGCTATTCGCAAGTAGAAGAGGATTGGAGTGCTCAGTTAGTGGTACAAAATGAACCCTCGCGCCCACACACTATGAGGTGGCTTGCGGGGTATGGCGTAGATGATCTGATGATCTGAGGGGTGGAACCCCAGTTTTTCGTGGACAATTCGTTCCTCACTTTCAGCATTTATTATCCAGGTCCTACACCCGTTCCCCTCTAGCTCTGAGGTCTCTTATAAGGCAACCTGTACAAGGTCGAGTGCCTGCTGGGTCTCATGCGTTACTGAGTCATTAAACGTCGGTACGGCTTGCGCCGCGGGGTACCACAGCTCGTGCACTTGCAGTATCTCAGACGCGTGGTAGGAGGGCCCGTATACCTGCGCCGGCGGCGACCGCGCCTCGCGTGGCGGGCGCCCGGGGAGTTTTTTGGAGCGCCCGGCCTAACAGGACATCCATAATTGCGGCGGGCCGGCGTGGATCAACGACCGACCGGACGTCGGGCGGCGGCCGGTGGCCGGCACGGCCGAGCCGCCCCTCCTTATTACCCCGGGTAATTAACTGCTCGGCTCAAAGGCCTCGCCGTGCGTCACACACGCGCGCAGCGGCAGCCTCCAGCGCCAGGGCGGGGCCTGCAGACACTCCGGGGAACACACCGATGCTGGACGCCGCAGCTGTGCTTCATAGCAGGTGGCGGAAACAAATCACGCCGAAATAGGATACTTACACATGTTGTCAACAGCGTCATATCTAAATGGACAAGGATGGAGCAAGCGAACTGATCCTGAGGGAGTTGAAGGAATCGTGATGGAATAGCGCGTATGCTGAACCAATGAATTAAAATTTGCGCCACGGCCGAGGTTGTATCCGGGTCTCCCGCTTACTGAGGAAAATGGGCTGAAGGTGTCCTCTTAGGCTGAACTCTCCAAAAAACTCGATGGCCGCGCGTGGTTGCTGCCGGCCTCATATACAGCGTGGTCCATTGGTAGTGACCGGGCCAAATATCTCTCGAAATAGGAATCAAACGAAAAAAACTACAAAGAACGAAACTCGTCTAGCTTGAAGATGGCGCTATGGTTGGCCCGCTAGATGCCGTTGCCATAGGTCAAACGGATATCAACTGCGTTTTTTAAAATAGGAACCTCCATTTTTTATTACATATCCGTGTAGTACGTAAAGAAATATGAATATTTTAGTTGGACCACTTTTTCGCTTTGTGATAGATGGCGCTGTAATAGTCACAAACGTATAAGTACGTGGTATCACGTAACATTCCACCAGTGCGGACGGTATTTGCTTCGTGATACATTCCCCGTGTTAAAATGGACCGTTTACCAATTGCGGGCCGGCCGGAGTGGCCGAGCGGTTCTAGGCGCTACAGTCTGGAACCGCGTGACCGCTACGGTCGCAGGTTCGAATCCTGCCTCGGGCATGGGTGTGTGATCTCCTTAGTTAGATTTAAGTAGTTCTAAGTTCTAGTGGACTGATGGCCTCAGCAGTTAAGTCCCATAGTGCTCAGAGCCATTTGAACCATTTGAACCAATTGCGGAAAAGGTCGATATCGTGTTGATGTATGGCTATTGTGATCAAATTGCCCAACGGGCGTGTGCTATGTATGCTGCTCGGTATCCTGGACGACATTATCCAAGTGACCAGACCGTTCGCCGGATAGTTTCGTTATTTAAGGAAATTGGAAGTGTTCAGCCACATGTGAAACGTCAACCACGACCTGCAACAAATGATGACGCCCAAGTAGGTGTTTTAGCTGCTGTCGCGGCTAATCCGCACATCAGTAGCAGAAAAATTGCGCGAGAATCGGGAATCTCAAAAACGTCGGTGTCGAGAATGCTACATCAACATCGATTGCACCCGTACCATACTTCTATGCACCACGAATTGCATGGCGACGACTTTGAACGTCGTGTACAGTTCTGCCACTGGGCACAAGAGAAAATACGGGACGATGACAGATTTTTTGCACGCGTTCTACTTAGCGACGAAGCGTCATTCACCAACAGCGGTAACATAAACCGGCATAATATGCACTACTGGGCAACGGAAAATCCACGATGGCTGCAGCAAGTGGAACATCAGTAACCTTGGCGGGTTAATGTATGGTACGGCATTATGGGAGTAATGATAATTGGCCTTCATTTTATCCATGGCAATCTAAATGGTGCAATGTATGCTGATTTCCTACGTAATGTTCTACCGATGTTACTACAAGATGTTTCACTGCATGACAGAATGGCGATGTACTTCCAACATGGTGGATGTCCGGCACATAGCTCGCGTGCGGTTGAAGCGGTATTGAATAGCATATTTCATGACAGATGGATTGGTCGTCGAAGCACCATACCATGGCCTGCACGTTCACCGGATCTGACGTCCCCGGATTTCTTTCTGTGGGGAAAGTTGAAGGATATTTTCTATCGTGAACCACCGACAACGCCTGACAACATGCGTCAGCGCATTGTCAGTGCATGTGCGAACATTACGGAAGGCGAACTACTCGCTGTTGAGAGGAATGTCGTTACACGTATTGCCAAATGCATTGAGGTTGACGGACATCATTTTGAGCATTTATTGCATTAATGTGGTATTTACAGGTAATCACGCTGTAACAGAATGCGTTCTCAGAAATGATAACTTCACAAAGGTACATGCATCACATTGGAACAACCGAAATAAAATGTTCAAACGTACCTACGTTCTGTATTTTAATTTAAAAAACCTACCTGTTACCAACTGTTCGCCTAAAATTGTGAGCCATATGTTTGTGACTATTAGAGCGCCATCTATCACAGAGCGAAAAAAGTGGTCCAACTAACACATTCATATTTCTTGACGTACTACACGAATATGTAATAAAAGATGGGTGTTCCTATTTAAAAAAAAAAAAAACGCAGTTGATATCCGTTTGACCTATGGCAGCGCCATCTAGCGGGCCAACCATAGCGCCATCTGTTTTCTCCCTTCAAGACAGACGAGTTTCGTTCTTTGTAGTTTTTTCGTTTGACGTTTATTTCGTGAGATATTTGGCCCGGTTACCATCAATGGACCACCCTGTATAGGCTCTCCTACCATGTGTCTGAGATACTGCAAGTGCCCAGCTGCGGTACCCTTCAGGGGTATGTTGTACTGGAATGTAATGACTCAGTACTGGAGGGGACACACAGCAGCGCGGCAAGCACTCGATCCTGTTGTGGGGTTTCTGTTGTAGTCGGAGGATATCCCTAGGACGCACGAAACAAGATTCTTGTACCCGACAGAACGAGGAACCACCTCAAATGGTCATGCCAATTAACTGAAAGTTTGTGTTAGGGAGAATATTCGAGGGGGGTAGTTCGTGCAGGGGTGTTAGTCAAAAGGATACTATGGTGTAGTGGTTAGCACATCTGAGTAGTACTTTTTCTACCGGACAAGACCTTTTTTCCCAAACAAAAGACGTATGCGGTCAATTGGATCGCTGGACATGCGACGAAATATTTGTATTCGTACGATATTAAGTCCGTGATGGATTATTGGATGTATTTACAAGAACAACACGAGCTCATACGGAGTCATACGAAATACAGGACTTACTTTTCCAATTTTTTAGGAACTGTTTTTCACAATCCGCCCGACAGCTGGGGTGTCCCAGAACTGAGAAGACTCCTGCAGCAGAACGACTAGAGACAATACTGCGCGGTTCAGTTATATTGGCATACAGCACACTGAGAAGAAAACTGGCCCCTACCTGGTCGACGCAGAAGAAATACATGCCGCCCACAAAGGCAGAAATGGTCAAGATTATATGGCTGTCTGCCAGATTTATGATGCGACACCGTGTGCTGCAGGGATTGTGAAGCAGATGATAACTTCATTTTCACTCCCGCCCGTGACTAGGATTGTCGTACTTTATTCATGTTCCACAAAAAAAAAAAAAAAGGGCGGCCTTTACGTTGATTTTCTGGTTTCCAAATTGTTTTTCTTTGTTTTTGCTGTCTCGATCATTTTCTTATCCCTAAGATAGTACAATTGTACGAATAAAGATTGTTTGTTTACCCTGCCTTTCTGTTCCCCCCCTCCCCCCCAAAAAAAACAAACAAACAAAAAAACCCGCTTGGAATACGAATTTTTCTTTTTTCTTTTCATTTTCATTTAACTTGTATGTACATCCTATTTATGTATTTGTATAGATGTATGACATTTAAATAAAAAACGCCAAACGCTCATTTCCATTTCCGAGAATCGTCTTTGATACCCTACTTTTGAACAAGGACATACAACTGTAAATTACTTTATGTGTAATACCAATTAATAAAAAAAAAGGATGGATAGAGCGTCTGCCAATTTAAAAAAAAAAGTTGTAGGCAGGAGGCCTCGGTTCAAGTCTTAGCCGTGGCACAAATTTTAATCATTGCTTCATCTTATATCTTTATAGAAGTATCAGTGTAAATCCAGGTTTATTGCTTTAGACACACAGTATCTGATCAAAGTGTTCGAACACTGCTCTGTAATTCGGTATTAACCAGTATATTTTATGTCACATCAGGCGGACCCACCAGTGTAAGAGGAGGTAGAGAGTGTTGTGTTGTGTTATCAGAAGACAAGCAGCAACAGCAGAACGTGTTGGTCGGAAGAGCTGAGTGACTTCGGACGTGAACTGTTACTGAGTAACAAACCCACTAGGGACAGTTCAACCACTCTACAGCTCCTCACTCCGACTGTTGGTGATCTTACTCTGAAGGGGAAACGCAAAGTAACAACCGCATCTACATGATTACTCTGCAATTCACAGTTAAGTGCCTGGCAGAAGATTCTTCGAAGTACCTTCACACTATTTCTCTACCGTTCCACTCTCATGGGAAAAAGTGAACACTAAATCTTTACGTGGGAGCTTATTTTACTACGACGGTAATTTCTCCATATGTAAGACGGCGGCAATAAAATTTTCACATTCAGAGGAGAAAGTTGGTGATTGAAATTTCGTGAAAAGATCTCGCCTCAACGAATGTCTTTATTTTAATGACTGCCACTCCAACTCGCGCTTCATTTCCTTGACACTCTGACACTCTCTCCCCTATTTCGCCATAATACGATAATTGCTTCCTTTATTAAATTAAATTTTCCCTGAGATATGTAAGTCGCTAATTTATCTACGACAAAGTTGGAAGCTGAACACGCGAATTAAAATTCGTGCCCTAGGAGGCCGAAATGCACGCGTTTTAGCTCACGCAGGCTGGCGTGAGGAGGAAAGAACTATACTGACGTGAGGTCTGGAACATAACAAGGAATTAGAATTCAGAAAGTGGAAGTAGCTAGTTTCATACTTAACTTTAATCCATTAATGATGAACGTTGCTCTTGACGGTACATGGTTCACAATATTATCTGTTAGTAACTGAATATGGCGCCTTGCTAGGTCGTAGCAAATGACGTAGCTGAAGGCTATGCTAAACTGTCGTCTCTGCAAATGAGAGCGTATGTAGCCAATGAACCATCGCTAGCAAAGTCCTGTACAACTGGGGCGAGTGCTAGGGAGTCTCTCTAGACTAGACCTGCCGTGTGGCGGCGCTCGGTCTGCAATCACTGATAGTGGCGACACGCGGGTCCGACGTATACTAACGGACCGCGGGCGATTTAAATGCTACCACCTAGCAAGTGTGGTGTCTGGCGGTGACACCACATGTATCGTACTTACACTGTCCCAAGACAGGACGTGCTATGAATGAGCGACAGGCCCAATCATTACTCAGTGCTATTCAGAGGCGGACAGTACAATACGATGGACCAGTACTGGTACAGTTTCGCAGAACTCACTGACATGCCCCTTGTGCATGGGGAACCTCGTTGCAATGCTCTCACTGCTGAAAGGCTGTACAAAAAATGGTTCAAATGGCTCTGAGCACTATGGGACTTAACATCTGAGGTCATCAGCACCCTAGAACTTAGAACTACTTAAACCTAACTAACCTAAGGACATCACACACATCCATGCCCGAGGCAGGATTCGAACCTGCGACCGTAGCGGTCGCGCGGTTCCAGACTGAAGCGCCCAGAACCGCTCGCCCACACCGGCCGGCAAAGGCTGTACAGGCATCAACCCTCAAGACGAGTGTTTATTTCTGTCGATTGACGAAAGCGGGAGACTTGTTGATTGGAAAGAAGAGACGACGGGCCTGGGAACAAGAGGACCACTCACACACGTGATTTTGAAGAGAAAGTGCTCCAGTGTGTTGCAGGCGGACCCCACTACGAGTACTCGTCATATGGCACGTGAATGGGCGCTCGCTGCACATACTAGCGTGTGGCGAGTTCTCCACGAACAACAACTACATCCGTGTCACCCACAACGCGTACATGCAAAGCTTGTAACTGACTTTACACTAACGGTCGCATTGTCTCAGTGGTTACCCCAAATCGTGCCGTTTGCTGACGAGGCTTCATTTGACCGTGATGGTGTTTCTAAAAGCAGGATTAGCCATGTGTGGGATGAGGAAAACCCTCACGCTGTAGTAGAGTCACACCATCAAGTACGTTTTGCTGTGAATGTCTGGGCCGGCTTGTAGGCGACAAACTCATTGGACCATACCTTCTACCTGGCCTTCTGATCGGCCTCTTTTTCTTGAGGTTCGTACAGAGAGCTCTACTTCAGTTGTTGTAGAACGTACCCTTGGCTGTTCGTGGGAGGATATGGTACAACCTGACTGCGCATTACCTTACTTCTGTGTGGATGTCCGTAAACATCTCAATGCTGTGTTTCCTTGTCGGTGGATTGGAAGGGGAAGTACTATTCTGCGAGGTCACCTGGCATGAATCCCCTTGATTATTTTCTATGGGTATATCTAAAATCACTTGTGTATGTGAGCCCAGTGGATACTGAGATGGAATTAGTTGTCAGAATTGTCCCTGCCTGGTGATATTTGTCAGGGTGCGTCAGAATATTGTTCGCCGATGTCATTCTTGCATTGAGGCTGATGGCCGTCAGTTTCAGTACATTTTGTAAGATACAGTACAAATAATACGTTCATTGTGTCACTGATGGTATTTGCAGTTAACTGTAACTAATGTAAATGCGAAAGTACGCAGTAATGTGATTTTATTTCCGTTATCTCTTTAACCTGGCCTCTCTGACCACTGGATCCCTACCTCAAATTGTACAGTGGAGCATGCTCTGTGTCCTGTTAACACCCTGTATAAGTAGACATTAATGTGGAAGTGTCCACCGTTCGTCCTTACCATAGCTTGAATTCTGCTGGGAACACTTTCGACGACATGTCTGAACGTCTCTGGAGGCCTGGCCGCCCATTCTTCCTCAAGAGCCGAAAACAGAGAATTTAGTGATGTTGAACGCTGGGATCTGGAGCGAGTCGATAATCTAACTCCTCGTAGTTTTTTTCATTCCATTCCGGGGTTGGTATAACAACCAGTGTGTGTGATGTGAAGGAACAGTCTTGGTTGCAATATTAACAAATTTTTAATACCTCCCCGTGACGCTTTTTACTTTTAGTTAGGCACCGTCGGATTGACATTTTATAGCGATGGGTACATGAGATACCTCGCATAAAACTATCCCAGCAGGTAAATCTTTTTTAAGGCCTTGACGAGGAACATTTATCTGCTGGAAATTTTTACGCGCAGTATCTCTTGTACCAACCGCTATCAAATGTTAATCCGAAGATGCCTATATAAAGGTGAAACGCGTCACTGGGAAGTAATAAAAAAATTTTAACACTGCATCCAAGATTGCTTGTTTCTTCATATCATCCGGAAGGTGTTCAGTTAGCTCAGGTCGGGACTCTTTACAGGCCAGGAATGGTTCAAATGGCTCTGAGCACTATGGGACTTAACATCTATGGTCATCAGTCCCCTAGAACTTAGAACTACTTAAACCTAACTAACCTAAGGACATCACACAACACCCAGCCATCACGAGGCAGAGAAAATCCCTGACCCCGCCGGGAATCGAATCCGGGAACCCGGGCGTGGGAAGCGAGAACGCTACCGCACGACCACGAGATGCGGGCACAGGCCAGGAATGTTATTGTCCACAACACGTCGCTTCATAGGTGCTGCTTTATGACAGAGTGCATCGTCGCGATGATGGAATCATCGTCTCCAACTGTTCATCTACTTCACGCAGGACACAGTGCTGTAAGTTGTGTTTGTATCATTCCGGATTCAAGATTTTCGTAAGCGCATTAACGGGACCACACCCTAACCACAAATAACACGCCATGTCGTAAAATCACTTCTTCCGCACGTCACTGTTGGCAGCTCACATTCTCCAGGCATTCGCCAAGCCCAGACACTTCCATCGGATTAGCACAGATTATAGCGTGACTAGACACTCCAGGTCACTCGTTTTCACTCACCCAATTTCAAATGGCTTCGCTCTTCACGCCAACTCAAGCGACGCTTAGCACTGACCGCAGAATTGTGTTGATTATGGGGAGCTTTTCGACTGTCGTACCCAATTCATTTAACCCGCTCCACACTCATAGCACTAGCTGGACTGCTGGTGGCACTCTGCAAGTGACGATTGATTCCTTCCGCTGACTTCATGCAATTTTTCAGTCACCCTCAAACCAATTGCAAAATGACTTAGACGTGATATCTGAATGATCTGTGCAAGTCCATTTTTATGTAGGTGGTTGCAGGGACTCGGCTGTTCAATATAAACTGTCGAACCAAAAAACCTTCAACCGTCTAAATTTCCAGTTCTTATTTCATTCGAGTAACCAATTTCGGCGCTACATTACGCCATCTTCAGAGGTGGGACTCTTCTTATTTGTCGGTCAGTGGCCCTGCAGAGGGTGTAATGTAGCGCTGAAACTGGCTGCTCAAATGAAATAACAACTGGACATTTAGACGGCTGAAGGTGTTACGATTCGATATTTGATAACTGAAGGGTATGAAAAGTGGCAATTGCTCTCTATAAGGAAAAATATGAGGTCATTCACGTGAGTGCAAAAGGAAATCCGTTAAATTTTAATTACACGATAACTCACACAAACTTAAAGGCTGTCAATTCGAATAAATATCCAGGAATTACAACTACGAATAACTTAAGTCGGAACCATCAATAGGTTATGTTCTGGGGTAGGCAAATCAAAGACTACATTTTATTTGCAGAAGACTAAGAAGATGGAACAGGTCTAGTAAAGAGATGTGCTGTATTGGATACTTGCGGAGTAACGTTGGAAGCTGAACAAGTGAATTGAAATTTGTGCTGCGGCCGAGATTCGAACCCGAGTCTTCTTACTTACTAGGCAGAAAGGCTGACCATTACAGCACCACAGCATTATGGTGAAAACAGCTGCACGAATTACCCAAGTCAAATAACCTCCCCAAAACAAACTCCAATACACATCTCCCCTTATATTGTCACTATTCCCAGGGCTCTCCGACATTGGAACAGCACCCCAACATTGGACGTAATGGGGGAAGTGCTGTACTATGTGTGATCGTATAGATCTTAAATTAAATTTTCCCTGAGAATTTAAGTCTCTAATTTATCTACGATAACGTTGGAAGCTGAAGAAGCGAATTAAAATTTTTGCTGTGGCCGGGACTCGAACGTGGGTGCTCTTGTTTACTAGGCAGCTATGCTGATCATTACACCACCAATGTCGGAGAGCCCTGGTAATAATGACAATATAAGCGACAATGTGAATTGGAGTTTGTGGTGGGAGGGTATTTGCCTTGGCAGCTATGTTGATCCGAATGCTGTGGTGGTGTAATGGTCAGCGTATCTGCCTATTAAGCAAGAAGACCTGGGTCAGATGATGTATATCTCACCTCCAGCCTCCATCTGTCCAGCGCCTCCCCGTGCAAATTCAGCGCCTCACTCGTCCCCCAGCCCATCTCCCTCCCTCCCTCCCTTCTTTCCTTCCGTTCCATTCCCTCCCTCCCTATCTCCTTCTCTACGTGTCTGTGTGTATGTGAATTTGTGTGTTACTTAACCGTTCAGAAAGAAATCAAACAGAACACGTACAAGAGGCGTCCCATCACTCCATTGCCACCACGAGGCACGCATTACAAAAGAGCGCTAAATTAGGGGGTACCCAGATTGCAAACAAGGTGTCGGCCGGGTGAAACGGTGTGCGGCCGACACACTCGCGCGGCCTACCGCAGTCCAACCCACGCACCGATCGCCGAGTGCGATGCGGCGGGTCGAGCGGGTTAAGCCCGGCGCGATACACTTGTGAAAGTTGCTCGCGAGCCGAGGTCAGCCTCAAGCTTGATAACCTGCCGCTGGAACCGTGCCCTAGACGTTAGGGCAAAAGCTTCCGCAATCAGATGCTTCTGACTAAGCAGCATACGCGTAGAGTCGGGCAACGACAAGAGAGAGTCGTTCAGAGTTTCACACACTCATCTGCATATGTACACACAGACAGAAGCACACGCACACAACACACACACACACACACACACACACACACATACACATACATTCACACCACACCCCTGACCGCACACTTCGCCGTTTCAGACACACAGGTAACGTATGCCAATGTTCCTCATGCTGTATCTGACCACAGTCAAGTACTCTAACAAGGACCTAACTGTCACAACTCTCGGCGACTTGACTTCAAACATGTATGTATGAAATACACTACTGGCCATTAAAATTGCTACACCACGAAAATGACGTGCTACAGACGCGAAATTTAATCGACAGGAAGAAGATGCTGTGATATGCAAATGATTAGCTTTTCAGTGCATTCATACAAGGTTGGCGCCGGTGGCGACACCTACAACGTGCTGACATGAGGAAAGTTTCCAACCGATTTCTCATACACAAACTGCAGTTGACCGGCATTGCCTGGTGAAACGTTGTTGTGATGCCTCGTGTAAGGAGGAGAAATACGTACCATCACGTTTCCGACTTTGACGAAGGTCGGATTGTAGCCTACCGCGATTGCTGCGGTTCGTGGTATCGCGATATTGCTGCTCGCGTTGGTCGAGTTCCAATATGGAATCGGTGGGTTCGGGAGGGTAACACGGAACGCCGTGCTGGATCCCAACGGCCTCGTATCACTAACAGTCGAGATGACAGGCATCTTATCCGCATGGCTGTAACGGATCGTGCAGCCACGTCTCGATCCCTGAGTCAACAGATGGGGACGTTTGCCAGACAACAACCATCTGCACGAACAGTTCGACGACATTTGCAGCAGCATGGACTATCAGCTGCGGTTACCCTTGACGCTGCATCACAGACAGGAGCGCTGGTGTACTCAAAGACGTACCTGGGTGCACGAATGGCAAAACGTCATTTTTTCGGATGAATCCAGGTTATGTTTACAGGATCATGATCTTCGCATCCGTGTTTGGTGACATCACGGTGAACACACATTGGAAGCGTGTATTTGTCATCGCCATACTGGCGTATCACCCGGTGTGTGGTATGGGGTGCCATTGGTTTCATGTGGGTGAAATCTTATGGGACTTAACTGCTAAGGTCATCAGTCCCTAAGCTTACACACTACTTAACCTAAATTGTCCTAAGGACAAA
Organism: Schistocerca americana; assembly: GCF_021461395.2. NCBI lineage: Eukaryota > Metazoa > Arthropoda > Insecta > Orthoptera > Acrididae > Schistocerca > Schistocerca americana. The sequence goes on along the minus strand of NC_060124.1, from coordinate 212,978,166 downwards.
CACGCACACCCATGCCCGAGGGAGGACTCGAACCTCCGCCGGGACCAGCCGCACAGTCCATGACTGCAGCGCCACTGGTTACACGTCTCGGTCACCTCTTATTCGCATTGACGGCACTTTGAACAGTGGACGTTACATTTCAGATGTGTTACGACCCGTGGCTCTACCCTTCATTCAATCCCTGCGAAACCCTACATTTCAGCAGGATAATGCACGATCGCATGTTACAGGGCCTGTTCAAATCGTTCAAATGGCTCTGAGCACTATGGGACTTAACTTCTGTGGTCATCAGTCCCCTAGAACTTAGAACTACTTAAACCTAACTAACCTAAAGACATCACACACATCCATGCCCGAGGCAGGATTCGAACCTGCGACCGTAGCGGTCACGCGGTTCCAGACGGAATGCGAGTTGCCGGCCAGAGTGGCCGACCGGTTCTAGGCGTTACAGTCTGGAACAGCGCGACCGCTACGGTCGCAGGTTCGAATCCTGCCTCGGGCATGGAGGTGTGCGATGTCCTTAGGTTGGTTAGATTTAAGTAGTTCTAAGTTCTAGGGGACTTACGACCTCAGCAGTTGAGTCCCATAGTGCTCAGAGCCATTTGAACCATTTGAATACGAGTTATGACATCATGCGGTGCGATAAATGATATCTCACCAGTGCCCTAAAGATGACAGGTCCTGTACGGGCCTTTCTGGATACAGAAAATGTTAGGCTGCTGCCCTGGCCAGCACATTCTCCAGATCTGTCACCAATTGAAAACGTTTGGTCAATGGTGCCCGAGCAACTGGCTCGTCACAATACTCCAGTCACTACTCTTGATGAACTGTGGTATCGTCTTGAAGCTGCATGGGCAGCTGTACCTGTACACGCCACCAAGCTCTGTTTGACCCAATACCCAGGCGTATCAAGGCCCTTATTACTGTCAGAGGTGGTTGTTCTGGGTACTGATTTCTCAGGATCTATGCACCCAAATTGCGTGAAAATGTAATGACATGTCTAGTCCACTTTAAGAGAGCGTACAAATTTGACCTGGGCGAACGACTGAATTGTAACACAGTAAAATATAGCTCCTTTGCGGACACTGTGGTTCTAAACGAGAAACTTTTTTAGACACGTTAGAACTGTCCTCATAAGCTCCAGACTGGAAGTTTCGGTTCGTTCCACACCGCTTATTGTTGGAATGTTCCATCTAGATATCGGAAAGCAAAATACGACACCGACATCCGGTGACGGCAGATAATTACACTGCACCGCGTACTGTAACGACAGCAGCAGGTACAATGCCATTAGACTCACTTACGTGATCTTTGAACTTATTAGTGCTATCAGCTATGGCCATCCAAGAGGATCTAAAGAACCGGTTTGCTTTAATGCAAGAGGGAATGTCTCGCCGACTGCATTTAAACGCGATATTTCCGCAGAGGGAAAAAGAAGCATTGATTGTACACGTCTTCTGCACCCATTCAGATTGTATCACGTCAGCGGCTGTGAAATCGCCACAGGACGAGCTCTCAGGTTTTTAGAGAGCACTTATAGGCAGCAGAGTACGGCATAACGTCTTAATAAAATGAGTACAACCATTCTGCAGAAAGCCGCTAGCGGAAAACATGCTTTTGTGTGCTGTTTTTTTTTTTCAACTCGCAGTCGACCCTTATGGCAATAAGTTTTTATAAAACGTGCAAACAACTAAACACTCCATTTTTAGCTGTCGGACTACTGGTTGGATTAGTTATGCCTGTAATCATATAACAAAAACGTTACGGGAATTTGGAAGTCGTGAAAACGAAGATATACACGTACCATTTCGGAATGTTTTTTGTTTGGTAGACTTTAATACAGTGCAACGAAGTTCTTCGCACCAGCACCTGTAAATAGGCCACCCCTTCGGCGACAAACGTGGTTTTGCACACTGGCGAGACGTAGGCGGAACATCTCACATTGTTGTTTGTTAGACAGTAATCGCGACTGAAAGACACGATCACCAGTGGAGAAGATAGAGCTAGCTGCTACTTAGAAAGGGCTTGTCTTCTATGAATGGAATGCTCTGTTCCCTCGGTGGGTGCCAGACACGAGTATCGACCCGCAGTTTACTTTTCTGCTGTAACTAAAATCTCAGTGTTTTTCGGTATACAGGATAAAATAAATCTCCACATGGAAACCTGTATCTGAAACTCTCATCGTCCAAGGCAACAGAGCATCGCATTTACAAGAGACAAGGCCTCTCTATGTGGCACCTATCTCAATCTTTTTCTCTGGCGATCGTGGCAGTCAGTCGCGATCACTGAATAACAAACAACATTGCGAGACGTTCCGCCTGTGGTATGTCAGAGTACAATGTCACGTTTGCTGCCGAAGGGGTTGCCTAGTCGCAGGCGCCGACCCCTATACCTTCGACCCACTGTGACGTTGCTGGATGACATTTCCGGACACGGGTTCCTATCCTCGATTTGTTCCTCAAGACGACATCTACAACCACTCGATGTTCGTCCTAACATTTCTGGAACACCCTGAGTAAAAGCATCCTGGAATCAAGAGGGTGTTGATGCCGGAGCCTTTGGATTAGAAATCTGATGGCCGCACACTCACAAAGTCGCAAAAGGCTGCCGTTAAATCTTTTGGGGGAGGGGCGGGGTTGGACGTCAAATGGATCGACTTGGAGCAGGAGAGACACCACCGGACATTTTAATTTCCACTGTCCGTACTTTTAAAAATAGATTCATAAAACTTTGTTAGTATGACCAGGAAGAATTCAGGATTCACATTCATAACAGTGGAAGTTCAAAAACATAACAAAATAAATTTTTTTACATGTGAAATTTCATCATTTTTTCAATTACTATTGGTTGCATTTGTTATTATAGGTATATTTTCTTCATAAGTAAGAGAGATTCTTCAATGAATTTTGCACAGTATACAAACCATACTTACACATGTATGAAACTCTAGAATTTTCCAAAAAACTGTGGTAAAAATTGAGATAATTAAGTATAAAATTTTAGTTTCTTCTAAAGGTGGAGTTTAAAATGGTAAAGCTCATTCATTTTTTCATAAATTAAATAAATTCTAGTGTTTCATACAGCTGTAAGTATGTTTGTATGCTGCGCAAAATTCATCGAAGAACCTCCCTTACTTATGAAGAAAAGTGTACCTATAGCAACAAATGCAGCCAATAGTAAGTGAAAAAATGATGAAATTTTACATGTAAGAAAATTTATTTTGTTATGTTTTTGAACTTCCACTGTTATGAGTGTGAATCCTGAATCCTTTCTGGTCATGGTGGCAAATTTTTATGAATTTATTTGTAAAAGTATAGACAGTGGAAATTAAAATGTCCTATGGTGCCTCTCTTGTTCCAAGTCGGCCCGTTTGACGTCCTACCCCACGTTAAAAGAGTCAGCTAAACACTCTCGATAACAATAAGAGCTGCCGCTATATCAAGATCGCATGTGGACTCTGTAATGGTTCTTTATTTACGTGACCATTACGTCACTCCAACCCCAGTTCTCGATACCAGTAATATCGTACTACTTTTCTGCGAAGTAACAGACATATTTTTGTGACAATATTCACATTTGGTTTTATTAATGTATAGGTACTCCGATGTATCGATATATTACAGTGATACGGTTCTTGTGTGTATTCATTTCTGTGAGACTGTTATAATCTTTGACTTACTTGTAACCGTTTTGGCGCGAATGCGCACAGAGCAGTCTTTGTTTCACTTTGCAGAAGCTAAGTTGTTATTTCGATTTGTAAAAGAACAGTCAAGTCTTGTGTTTGGTTAAAGTGGAAACTAAATATATGAGGATTGATACGAAACAGTTTTCTTGCTGATGTAACAATTAAGAAGAAGTATATGTGAATTTACAAGAAGTTTAATAAAAATGTGGATACTGAACACCATGTCAAAAATTATTTCTACTGTACCATAGTTTTGATCTGGGGTTGTTTGATCATTAAGAATTTCCTGAAAAACGCATTTGTTACGTCTTGAAATATTGCTAAAATACAGAACTGGAGGCCGGCCGAAGTGGCCGCGCGGTTCTGGCGCTGCAGTCTGGAACCGCGAGACCGTTACGGTCGCAGGTTCGAATCCTGGCTCGGGCATGGATGTGTGTGATGTCCTTAGGTTAGTTCGGTTTAACTAGTTCTAAGCTCTAGGGGACTAATGACCTCAGCAGTTGAGTCCCATAGTGCTCAGAGCCATTTGAACCGTTTTTTAACAGAACTGGACCTTCTAGTAGTCAAAGTGGAATCACCCTAGAATCAACAAGATGAGCCATAACAACTTCGACGAAATGTACGTGGGAATCCATTCAAGGTAAGTGCCAAAACTGACTTTTTTACAGTGACTTCATTATTTCCATTCTGACGATACCATCCACAGTCAATAACTTTGTTGTTGCCCTATAAAGCGAACATATGCTGCGTGAGCAACATTATTAATCAGATTTCTAACCTAATTTGCAGTGGTGGTATTGTTAGAACTCACTGCGCCCTTTTCGCCTGGGACGACACAGTAGGTGAAGAGATGGCTGCAGAAAGGTAGGTACGGCTCGGCGGCAACACCGCGCCGCCCGCCTCGCACTACGCCTCCATTCATCCCGAGTGTCGGTAATTGCCGCAAAACTGCACACGCGGACGCCGCTTGGCGAACCACGTCACGCGGCCTGTTAACAGCGCGCAGCAAGAAACAGGCGGCGTGCTGCGCGCCTTAGCGGGCACGGCAATCGCAGCAGCTCTGGCGATTCGTGTCGCACCCACGTGCTCCGACCAGCCCTCACTGACGAAGCATGCCGCCTTCACACGCCTGCTATCCATATCTGCTCGCATCGCTTTCACTGCCGTTTCTATACACTAGTGAAATCAAGAACACAGTAAAACTTCTGTTCACACACACCTTAATTTTCATACGCCCATTTTACAGGTATAGTTAAAATACACTCCTGGAAATTGAAATAAGAACACCGTGAATTCATTGTCCCAGGAAGGGGAAACTTTATTGACACATTCCTGGGGTCAGATACATCACATGATCACACTGACAGAACCACAGGCACATAGACACAGGCAACAGAGCATGCACAATGTCGGCACTTGTACAGTGTATATCCACCTTTCGCAGCAATGCAGGCTGCTATTCTCCCATGGAGACGATCGTAGAGATGCTGGATGTAGTCCTGTGGAACGGCTTGCCATGCCATTTCCACCTGGCGCCTCAGTTGGACCAGCGTTCGTGCTGGACGTGCAGACCGCGTGAGACGACGCTTCATCCAGTCCCAAACATGCTCAATGGAGGACAGATCCGGAGATCTTGCTGGCCAGGGTAGTTGACTTACACCTTCTAGAGCACGTTGGGTGGCACGGGATACATGCGGACGTGCATTGTCCTGTTGGAACAGCAAGTTCCCTTGCCGGTCTAGGAATGGTAGAACGATGGGTTCGATGACGGTTTGGATGTACCGTGCACTATTCAGTGTCCCCTCGACGATCACCAGTGGTGTACGGCCAGTGTAGGAGATCGCTCCCCACACCATGATGCCGGGTGTTGGCCCTGTGTGCCTCGGTCGTATGCAGTCCTGATTGTGGCGCTCACCTGCACGGCGCCAAACACGCATACGACCATCATTGGCACCAAGACAGAAGCGACTCTCATCGCTGAAGACGACACGTCTCCATTCGTCCCTCCATTCACGCCTGTCGCGACACCACTGGAGGCGGGCTGCACGATGTTGGGGCGTGAGCCGAAGACGGCCTAACGGTGTGCGGGACCGTAGCCCAGCGTCATGGAGACGGTTGCGAATGGTCCTCGCCGATACCCCAGGAGCAACAGTGTCCCTAACTTGCTGGGAAGTGGCGGTGCGGTCCCCTACGGCACTGCGTAGGATCCTACGGTCTTGGCGTGCATCCGTGCGTCGCTGCGGTCCGGTCCCAGGTCGACGGGCACGTGCACCTTCCGCCGACCACTGGCGACAACATCGATGTACTGTGGAGACTCACGCCCCACGTGTTGAGCAATTCGGCGGTACGTCCACCCGGCCTCCCGCATGCCCACTATACGCCCTCGCTCAAAGTCCGTCAACTGCACATACGGTTCACGTCCACGCTGTCGCGGCATGCTACCAGTGTTAAAGACTGCGATGGAGCTCCGTATGCCACGGCAAACTGGCTGACACTGACGGCGGCGGTGCACAAATGCTGCGCAGCTAGCGCCATTCGACGGGCAGCACCGCGGTTCCTGGTGTGTCCGCTGTGCCGTGCGTGTGATCATTGCTTGTACAGCCCTCTCGCAGTGTCCGGAGCAAGTATGGTGGGTCTGACACACCGGTGTCAATGTGTTCTTTTTTCCATTTCCAGGAGTGTATATCCGATGCAGAGGGCAGTACAATGTACAGACCTAACAGAAAACCAACAGATGGTGTAGGAGTCTTCATTCTCCGACATCCTCCCCACCCTGGTCCATCTCGAGTGGGATGACCAGCTGGACCGGTCGACAGATCTTCGTACCATCTGGTTGGCGGAGGATGATGCACCATATTTTGCTGTCTCTGCCATGTCCCACTTCTTCTACCACTGCCCTCTTCCACAAGTGCCGTGGTTTGCTGTCTTCTTGGAGCAGAACAACCTCTCCAATTCTCCGTTTCCCTTGCGAAGGGTATCCCTTCACCTCACGATATTGTCTTAGCAGCAGGAGGTATTCTGCCTTCCACCTGCGCCAGATGTCGTCATTGACCTTTTGTCTGAGTCGGAACTCCTTGGCAAGGTCCCTTCTAGTTACTGGCTCTGGCCCACATGGAATTGTTACTAATTTCCCACCATTTAGAAAGTGGGCTGGCGTTAATGCAGTGTCGCTTTCTCCTTGAGTGATGGGTCGTGAGTTTATTGCGGCTTCTATACTGATCAAGGTGGTGTTTAAGCTCTCTTCATCCACCTGGGAGCGACCAAGAACTTTCCTCAGGTAGCACTTGACTGAACCTACCATGCGCGGGTTTCGGCACCAAAATGTTTCTACACACTAGTGAAATGGCTCTGAGCACTATGCGATTTAACTTCTGAGGTCATCAGTCGCCTAGAACTTAGAATTAATTAAACCTAACTAACCTAAGGACATCACACACATCCACGCCCGAGGCAGGATTCGAACCTGCGACCGGAGCGGTCGCTCGGCCTCAGACTTAGCGCCTAGAACCGCACGGCCACTCTGGCCGGCTACACACTAGTGAAATCAAGGACACAGTAGAACATCTGTTCACACACACCTTTATTTTCACACGTCCATTGTACAGTTATAGTTAAAATATATCCGCTGCTCAGGGCAGCACAATGTACAGACTTAACAGAACACCAACAGATGCCGTAGGAGTCTTCATTCCCCGACAACTGCCGATGGGTAATCTAAAAGTCTTACCAATCACCTCGGAAAAATTAGCTGCGGCTATGCAAGTTGGACGTTACCATCATCATCATGATCTACACTATGTAATCAAAAGTATCCGGACACCTGGCTTAAAATGGCTTACAAGTCTGTAGCGCCCTCCATCGGTAACGCTTGAATTAAAATGTTCAAAAATGTGTGAAATCTTATGGGACTTAACTGCTAAGGTAATCAGTCCCTAAGCTTACACACTACTTAACCTAACTATCCTAAGGACAAACACACACACCCATGCCCGAGGGAGGACTCGAACCTCCGCTGTGACCAGCCGCACAGTCCATGCTGCAGCGCCTCAGACCACTCGGCTAATCCCGCACGGCGTAATACTTGAATTCAATATGGTGTTGGCCCACCCTGAAACTGGATGACAGCTTCCACTCTCGCAGGCATACGTTCTTGGGGAATGGTAGCCCATCTTTCACGAAGTGCTGCACTCAGCAGAGGTATCGATGTAGCTCGGTGAGGCACGAAGTCAGCGTTCCAAAACATCCCGAATGTGTTCTATAGGATTCAGGTCAGGACTCTATGCAGGCCAGCCCATTACAGGGATTTTTTTGCTCGATCGTGTTCAAAGATGCAGTCGTCATCCCCGAATTGCTCTTTAACAATGGGAAGCAAGAAGGTGCTTAAAACATCAATGTAGGCCTGTGCAGTGATAATGCCACGCAAAACGAGGGGTGCAAGCCCCCTCCATGAAAAACACGACCACACCACGACACTACCGCCTCCTAATTTTACTGTTGGCACTACAAATGGTTCAAACGGCTCTGAGCACTATGGGACTCGACTTTTGAGGTCATTAGTCCCCTAGAACTTAGAACTACTTAAACCTAACTGACCTAAGGACATCACACACATCCATGCCCGAGGCACGATTCGAACCTGTGACCGCAGCGGTCTCGCGGTTCCAGACTGTAGCGCCTAGAACCGCACGGCCACTCGGGCCGGCTTTGGCACTACACACGCTGGCAGATGACGTTCACCAGGCACTCCCCGTACCCACACCCTGCCATCGGATCGCCACATTGCGTATCGTGTTTCGTCACTCCACACAACGTTTTTCCACTCTTCAGTCGTCCAATGTTTACGCTCCTTACACCAAGCGAGGAGTCGTTTGTCATTTACCGGCGTGATGTGTGGCTTATGAGCAGTCTCTCGACCATGAAATCCAAGTTTTCTCACCTCCCACCTAACTATTATAGTACTTGCAGTGGATCCTGATGCAGTTTGGAATTCCTGTGTGATGGTCGGGATAGATGTCTGCCTATTACACATTACGACCCTCTTCAATCGTCGGCGATCTCTGCCAGTCAACAGACGAGGTCGGCCTGTACGCTTTTGTGCTGTACTGTCCCTTCACGTTTCCACTTCAGTATCACATCGGAACCAGCGACCTAGGGATGTTTAGGAGTGTGGAAATCTCGCGTATGACACAAGTGACACCCAATCACCTGACCACGTTCGAAGTTGGTGAATTCCACGGAGTGCCCCTTTCTGCTCTCTCACGACGTCTAATGACTACTGAGTTCGCTGATATGGAGTACCTGGGAGTAGGTGGCAGCACAATGCACCTAATATGAAAAAAGTATGTTTCTGGTGGTGTCCGGATACTTTTAATCACATAGTCTACATAAGGGATTGGGCTTTTTGATCGTTTCTTCACCTTCAAGACTGCTAAAATCATCTCTTCATTGGTCTTCCTAAATATCATTTGCCTCTTTGTTTATATTGTTTTACTGGTTTACTGATTCTTGCACATGGCATACGGTTTGAGTAGTCTTTCCATCTTATCTGATATTAATTTATTGTGTCAGTTGTGTTTCGCATATCAGTTTATCTCGAATATCATCATTTCTATTTTCATCATTTTAGATACAGACAAATTACGAGGCCTATTCGGAAAGTAAGGGCCGATCGGTCTCAAAATGGAAACCAGTCTGAAAATCAAAAATGTCTAATTTTTCTACAGTTAGCTACACATTCGAGCTTCTTCTCTAGATAGTCGCCGCTCCGATTTAGACATTTGTCGTAGCATTGTACTAACTTTACAATACCTTTCTCATAGTAGGCAGCCGGCTGTGCTACCTGCCAGTATTCAACGCTGGTCTACATCTCGTTGTCTGTGTCTTCATTCCCAGCGGTTCATGTGAGCAGAGATGAAACTCCCTTGAATACCAATGTATAGTTGGAAATCGCTCTAGGACCGCGCCTTACAACACCGGTAGTAATTTCCTAAGCTGCTTGATGTTTCGACCACGTAACGGAAAAGCCTATAGGGAGCTATATTTTACGGCCCCGGTAAGGATAATTAAATGCTTGCGTTCACGGAAAGTCTAATTAGCGGTTTACATAAGACGTGACGAAAACTACCGGTTATCCCGGCTCTGCCGCTGGACCTGCGAAACCAGAAGGCGACGGCTCGGTCACTTAGACAGGTCCATCCTAACGGCCTGTATACTTAGTCTTCTCTGCGGTCTGCCTCGTGACGTTGTTGTTACTCAGATAAAATCAGACCAAAGGTGTGAAACGAATCACCTTTCTATGTAACGTCGTTCACTATAGGAATTATTTTACAGGTTAAGAGGGTAGCAAGTTTTAACAGCAAGTGCAGTACGTGGTTATGGAATGCCAAGTGACTTGTATTGAACGTTGCACTACACTTCAAAGTTACTTAGATACATTATACTAAAAATGGTTCAAATGGCTCTGAGCACTATGGGACTTAACAGCTATGGTCATCAGTCCCCTAGAACTTAGAACTACTTAAACCTAACTAACCTAAGGACAGCACACAACACCCAGTCATCACGAGGCAGAGAAAATCCCTGACCCCGCCGGGAATCGAACCCGGGACCTCGTGCTCGAGAAGCGAGAACGCTACAGCGAGACCACGAGCTGCGGACCATGACACTATTTTCCAACATAGTTACCAAGCCCCTTACGAACGAAATAAATAGGAAGTGTAGGGAAGCTAAGGCGAAAATTGTACATGAAAAATGCGAAGAATTCGAAAAAGAAATGATTGTCGGGAGGTCCGACTCAACATACAGAAAAGTGAAAAACAACTTTTGGTGAAATTGAAAGCAAGGGCGGTAACATTAACAGTGAAATGGGAATTCCACTGTTGAATGAAGAGGAGAGAGCAGGTAAGTGGAAAGAGTACGTTGAGGGCCTCCATGAGGAGGGGGACTTATCGGATGACGTGATAAAAGAATAAACAGGAGTCGACAGAGAAGACAAAGGGGATCCAGTATTAAAATTACAAGTTAGAAGAGCTTTGGAACACTTAAAATCAAATAAGGCAGAAGTGATAAATAACATTCCATAGGAATTTCTAAAATCATCGGGAGTAAATGGCAAGGAAACGATTATTCACGTGGCGTGTAGAATGTATGAGACTGGCGGCATACCCACCCACTTTCGGAAAAATATCGTCCACACAATTCCGAAGACTGCAAGAGCTGCCATGTGCGAGAATTATCGCAGAATGAAGATAACAGCTCATGCATCCAAGTTGCTGACAAGAGTAATGTACAGAAGACTGGCAAAGAAAACTGCGAACCTGTTAGATGACGGTGTATTTGGCTTTAGGAAACGTAAAGGCACCAAAGAGGCAATTCCGACGTTGCGGATGGTAATGCAAACAAGACTAAAGAAACATCGACACGTTCATAAGATTTGTAGATCTGGAAAAAGCATTCGACAATGTAAAATGATGGAAGATGTTCGAAATCCTGAGATTAATAGATAGAGGGAAAGACGGGTAATATACAACGTGTACAAGAACCAAGGGGGGATAATAACAGTGGAAAACCAAGAACTTAATGCTCGGATTAAGAAGGGAGTAAGACAGGAGTATAGTCTTTCACCTCTACTGTTCAATCTATACGTCGAAGAAACAATGACAGAAATAAAATAAAGGTTGATTATATTGCTATCCTTAGTGAAAACGAAGAAGAATTAAAGGACCTCCTGAACGGAATCAGCAGTCTAAGGAATACAAAATACGGACTGAGAGTAAACCAAATGAAGACGAAAGTAATGACAAGTACAAGCAATGAGAACAGCGAGAAACTTAACATCGGTGTTGACGGTCTCGAGGTAGATGAAGTTAACGAACTCTACTACCTAGGCAGCAAAATAACCCATGACGTACGGAGCAAGGAGGACCTACAAAACGGACTAGCATTAGCAAAAAGGGCATTCATGGCCAAGAGACGTCTACTAATATCAAAGATAGGTCTTAACTAGAGGAATAAATTTATGAGGAAGTACGTTTGGAGCACAGCATTGTATGTTAGTGAGACATGGAGTGTGTGGAAACCGGAACAAAAGAAAAGCATCTGGCAGATGCTACAGAAAAAAATAGGTGGGGCTGATAAGGTAAGAATTTGGGAGGTTTTCCGCAGAATCAGTGAGGAAAGGAATATACGCAAAACACTGTCAAAAAGAAGAGACAGGATGATAGGACAGCTGCAAAGACATCAGGGAATATCTTCCACGTTACTAGAGGGAGTTATAGAGGGTAAAACAGAAGAGGAAGACATTGGAATACATCAAACAAATAATTGAGGACGAAGGTTTCAAGTGCTACTCTGAGATAGAAAGAATGTTATAGGAGGGGAATTCTTGGCAGGGTACATCAAATCAGTTAAAAGTCTGATGACTGAAAAAAAAAGTGACCAAGTCTCTGTAAACAACAGCCGGAACTTCCTACCAATCGTTCAGTTCCTCGATGATAGAAATTGCTTCATGATGATGGAACCAATCAAGAACCGCTGTGTGAACGCTCCCATCTGTGATTGTTGCGAATCATTTCTTCAGTTGGCTGGACATTATCGTCTGTGGTCGATGTCCATGGTCTTTTTTCCCGATCACCATCAGCTACGTCTGTGGGGCTCGGTCCGGTCGTAGGCACCAGTTCTCTACGGTTGGACGTAACAGTGGATTCGGTTCATATACTGCCAGGAATTTTAAGGTGAATGTGTGAGCAATTTAGACGTTTTGCCAACAAGAACCGTACTGTGTCGCGTATTTCGAACTCGGAGTTCGTTTCCAGTTCTCGCGCCATTTCGCTCTCACCCTGAACTGCAGCTCAGTGGCATACCTACGATATAAATGATCGGTAGGTACAACTTTAATAGCCCGCATGCCCACTGACTAGTTTACACGCCTGCACTGTCGATCGTTCTATCGTTACACGACATAGACTTGACATTACTAAAAGTAAGTATCAAATGAGTGTGCATTGTAGGAGGGAATTATGTATCACAACATTTTGCTACAGGCTAGACGTTACATCACTAATTAACACAACTTCTCCTCTCATACCTAAAGCATATTCAATTATTGGGCTTGATGAACACCGGAAGTAAGCTCGTTATTGGCTAAGTCAGATTGAGTTCGTGTTTTTTGAAAAATGAGGTCATAATCTGATGGTTACTCGCGTCGCTTAGTACATATGTCTTCCTGCGTGGTCCATATCACCTTATACAGTCAAAAATTGCATTTGCGTTGCCCCCCTCCTACCCCTCTCCCCCCCACCGCCCCCTTCAGGGACACTTTGCCTTTAATATTGCCCCAAGAAAAGGAGTCGCATGTGTTCAGATCCGGAGAATATGGCGGCCAGTCGAGGCCCATGCCAGTGGCCTCTGCGGAACCTAGAGTCAGAGTAAGGCCCCCAAAGTACTCCTCCAGGACATCAAACACTCTCCTGTTCCGATGGGGTCGAGCTCCGTTTTGCATGAACCACATCTAGTCGAAACCAGGGTCACTTTAGGTAACGGGGATGAAATCATCTTCCAAAAGTTTCACGTGCCGTTCGGTAGTCACCGTGCCATCAAGGAATGTCGCACCGAATATTCCGTGTCTCGACACGGCCCACCACACAGTCACCCGTTGTGAGTAAAGAGGCTTATCCATCGCGAAATACTGATTCTCAGTCCCACAGAAGCGCCAATTTTGCTTCTTGACGAACTCATGCAAATGAAAATGGGCTTCGTCGCTAAATCAAACCAACATGCGCGTACAAATTCCCATAATGCCCCGCGGCCAACCGTGGAGTTTGAACGTCCTAACGCAAACCGTTGAGAATTTATGACGATTTTATTTCGTATAGTTCAATAATTGTCACCCTGTACATTAGAGATCGATTTTTTTAAAGAATCGTCGGTGGAGTGGTACGGCAAGAAAGCAAGAATGAATTGATTGTTGGTGTTAATAACGATCATCCTCCTTTACTTCCTCTGCATTACTGCAGATGACGTGTCACTGAGCACATTTGTTCTGTGCATGCAGTACACGTGAGGCGCATGGTTGTTTCCACTGCACTGTGTGGGATACGAAGGTTGTGTTATAGTTCACTAACCTGCTGTCTTGAAGTTGATGTCCCCAGCGCAAAAAACAGCACGCAAGTCGTAGGTTCTGCATCTTGAGGCTGAAACTGACTTTTAGCGAGGTTCTGTTCTGAAATAATGTCTCACTTCTTTGGGATGCCATTCGCGTATTTTAATATAGTCACACGAGAATACTACATGATCTTAATACAACACCTTCTGACACAGCAAAGTACATGATCAAACACAATGTTCATGAAAATGTATCTTTACACTATTTGTGGCACGTGTCTGTGCCTCATGACTGTCGGAGTGAATCTTTTAATACTGAATACTGGCAAACACATCCTGCTACAGACAACATGACTGTACATCTCGATTGCCTAATCCAGAGTGACGAACAGAAACTTAAATAAAAATTGGAAACACATCCTACGACAGACAACATGTCTGTTCTTCTCGACTGCCTAATCCAGAGTGACGAACAGCCCGAAACACTTCGCGCGCCATACCAGGAAAGGTGTGACCCGAACGCTTCCGAAGTGCTTCGTCTGCAGTTTCGTCAGTCTTTTGTTTTTGATTTAAATTGTTTTTAATAATTCTAAAATGACTGATTGATAGTCAGCTGTTGAGAGATATTCATATTAAAAAGTGAAGCCATTCCAATGAGTAGTTTAACTAATAATAATAACTATACTTTATCATTTTGGCGCCCTTGCTCCGAACACAGCAGCCGATCGCAGAGCAGTAGCATTATGCAGGCGGTCTTTCTCACGGGAATGGTGCCGAATCTAACATCTGTCACAGGTATCTCACACCACATTTCGTCATCTATACACTTCTTGCATCTCCACTGTTCTGGGAACCGCTTCTTGGAGTCTAATATGATGGTTGACTAAGCCAGAAATATTACAGTGGTTATTGGTAATATACTGAACTTGCTACATACCATCCTGTGTGCCCAACAGTCTGCTATGACACGTATTACCGTAGATGTTTACCGTGGTAGGCTGCAGTGCGAAATAGTAATATGCCTTAGATCACTGCAGACACGAGCTAGGTGGAAGCTGGCGTATTAAAGTGAAGAGAGAGAGGGAGAGAGAGAGAGAGAGACTAGAGGGGGAGGGCTTTAGCCATGCGGCAATCGCCGGATGTTACGCGTCCAAAACGAAGAAGCCGACCGCAGCGGTATCATCAAGCCGTCGGCTATTATGAGTGCAGCTCCCGTTAAAACATTCAGCCAGAGCCGACAAGCGGTAAAAAAAAGGAAGAAAGAAGAGCCCTTAACATGTCTTGCGACGCCTCGCTCCTGCAACCCTCCCACCCAACACGGGTGCGACAGTTCCTGCACTACTCGCCGATCAGCGAGACCAGGAGGGGAAAAAAAAAAAAAAAAAAAAACGAAAAGCTGCCAACGGTGTTACATGTTTTGGAAATCACTAGCCTGCTGCTACCCAACCTGAAACTCATTACCTGCTGGTTTACGACCCGGGTCGTACGTTCCGACTAGACAGCAGAGCAAGCCTCCCGATATGGGGCCGCGTGGCGGGGCCTTTGCGTTCTATGATCTATTTGAACGAGTGATCGGGACAACGGAAGAGACGCTTGATTTAACGGGCGGCGGAGAAAATTGTAGCAGATTAGATGTGTCAATACGAGTATTAAAAAGCTGAGTTACAGCTACGCCGAGAACGGCACGGAGGAAATTATTTTCTTTTTTAATTAATGCGCAGTCTCTGCTCGACACCCGGCCTGCCCCGACCTTAATACAAGTGTGTAAGAGTGATGATATCTCCCGCAATTAAGGGTGGCCTTCTTAGTATCTACAGGACTGGTCACGAGAAGACGCGAGCCCGCAGGACCGCTTGATAAGTTTGGCATCCGCAATCCTAGACCATACAATCACTACCATTTTCCAGTGCAGAAAAGTGAACCATCCTCGGTTAGCGGTCGCAGTATCTGACTATCGCGTGGTATTAATCTCCGACACCCACAATGAGTTCTTTTGAACAGACTTCTGGAACGAAGCCATTTCATCATTTTATTTCTTTATTTTCGTTTTTATTTTGTATTCCTTAAGATCCTGCGTGTAGGAGATATGATACTGAGTCAAGATTTGACAGAGCACTGACGAACCTAAGTGGAAACAAGGCCCCGGCCCCGGGAGTAGACAACATTCCGGTAGAGCTACTGATAGCCAGTCATTACAAAACTTTTACCTCTGGTGAGCAAGATGTATGAAACAGGCGAAATACCCTCAGACTTCAAGAAGAATATAATAACGCCAATTCCAAAGGAAGCACGTGTTAACAGGTGTGAAAATTACCGAACTATAAGTTTAATAAATCACGGTTGCAAAATACTAACGCTAATTCCTTACAAGCGCATGGAAAGACTGGTAGAAGCCGACTTCGGGGAAGATCAGTTTGGATACCGTAGAAATGTAGGAACACGCGAGGCAATACTGATCCTAAGACATATCTTAGAAGACAGGTTAAGGAAAGGCAAACCTACCTTTATAGCATTTGCAGACTTGGATGAAGCTTTTGACAGTGTTGACCGGGAGACTCCCTTTCAAATTCTGAGGGTGGCAGGAGTAAAATATAGGGAGTGAAAGGCTATTTACAATTTGCACAGAAACCAGATGGCAGTTATAAGAGTTGACGGGTACGAAAGGGAAGCAGTGGTTGAGAAGTGAGTGAGACAGTGTTGTAGCCAATCCCTGATGTTATTGAATCTGTATACTGAGCAAGCAGTAAAGGAAAGAAACGAAAACATTGGAGTAGGAATTAAAATGCTTGGAGAAGGGATAAAAACCGTGAGGTTTGCCGATGACGTAATTATTTCAGAGACAGCAAAGGACTTGGAAGAGCAATTGAACGGAATGGACAATGTCTTGAAAGGAGGATATAAGATGAACATCAACAAAAGCAGAACGAGGATAATCGAATTAAATGAGGTGATGCTGAGGGAATTAGACGAGGATATGAGACACTCAAAGTAGTAGATGAGTTTTGCTCTTTGGGAAGCAAAACAACTGATGATGGTCGAAGTAGGGAGGACATAAAATGTAGACTGGCGATGGCAAGGAAAGCGTTTCTGAATAGGAGAAATTTGTTAACACTGAGTGTAGATTTAAGTGTCACGAAGTCTTTTCTGAAAGTATTTGTACGGAGTGTAGCAATGCATGGAAGTGAAACATGGACGATAAACAGTTTAGACAAGAAGAGGATAGAAGCTTTTGAAATGTGATGCTACGGGAGAATGCTGAAGATTTGATGGGTAGATCTTGTAACTAAATGACGAGGTACTGAATAGAATTGGGGAGGAGTTTGTTGCCCAACGTGACTAGCGGAAGGGATCGGGGTTGGTAGGACACGTTCTGAGACATCAAGGAATCACCAATTTAGTATTGGAGGGTGAAAATCGTAGAGGGAGACCAAGAGTTGAATACACTAAGCAGATTCAGAAGGATGTGGGTCGCAGTAGTTACTCAGAGATGAAGAGGCTTAATCACAATAGAGTAGCATGGAGAGCTGCATCAAACTAGTCTTTGAGCTGAAAACCACAGCAACAACAACAACATAGTACGGAATCAGGTAATTATTTCTAAACGGTTAAATATCTACTTAAATATTTGCATGCCCCGTGGCAAAAGGAGGATGATGGCGCCCTGTAAGGGTGACCAATCAAGAAGACGAACGATTCGTGTCGTGGAAGAAACTGACAATCTTTGAGCCAGAGAAGACGGAAGAGTCTTTCTTCCTGACAGCGGAAACTGCGTCGTCAGTATCATCACAATACAGAAGATACAGGCAGTCAAAATGGATTGCGAAGATATTTCCTGGCATGGCCAGGACGACTTGAATGGCAAGGAAACTACGATGTGGAGGGCAACTGGATACAACCACATTATTTCCTACTTACAGCGACCACGGAGAGTGCAGAGAACGGTTGCAGCCGCAAGCCACAGTTTTTCGAAGAAGAAGAAGAACAACAACAAGAAGATGGTGATGAGGGTTTAGGCAGATTCTCTCACAGAAGAGATACAATACTGAAACACACTTACGTACGTTAATATAACTCTATGAAGATAAATCTACGTTACAGGTACACGGGTACTTCACATTATGTTTTAGGAATATTGAGTGGCTTAGAATGGCAGAACACAACTTTCTCTCTCTCTCTTTCTTTTCACTTTTTTTGTCTAACAAGCGTTCAATATCCACTAGACAAGTGGTGAAGGGACGGCAGCAATAAAGGTTTGTGAAAGGCTATTTACAATCTGTACACAAACCAGATGGCATTTATAAGTGTCGAGAGGCATGAAAAAAAAGCAGTAGTTGAGAAGGGAGTGAGACAGGATTGTTGCCTATCCCCGATATTATTCAATCTGTACATTGAGGAAGCGGTACAGGAAATCAAAGAAAAGACTAGAGCGGGAGTTGAAGTTCAGAGGGGAGAAATAAAAACTTTTAGGTTTTGCCGATGACAGTGTAATTCTGTCAGAGGCAGCAAAAGGACTTAGTAGTAAAGCAGCTGAATCGAATGGACAGTGTCTTGAAAGGAGACTATAAGACGAACATCAACAAAAGAAAAACAAGGTTAACTGAATGTAGTCGAATTAAATCAGGCGATGGCGAGGGAATTACATTAGGAAACGAAATTCTTAAAATAGTAGATCAGTTTTGCTACTTTGGCAACAAAATAGCTAATGATGGCCGAAGTAGAGAGGATATAATATGTAGATTTGCAATGGCAAGTAAAGTATTTATGAAGAAGAGATGTTGTTAACATTGAATATAGATTTGTTAGGAAGTGTTTTCTGAAAGTATTTGCGTGGAGTGTAGCCATATATGAAAGTGAAATATGGACGATAACCAGTTTAGACAAGAAGACAATAGAAGATTTCGAAATGTGGTGCGACAGAAAAACGCTGAGGATTATACCCGGAAGATAACGTAACTAGGGAGGAGGTAATGAATAGAATAGGAGAGAAAAAGGAATTTATGGTACAACCTAACGATAAGAAGAAGAGATATGTTGATAGGACACGTTCCGAGATATCAAGGGATCACCAGTTTAGTACTGGATGGAAGTGTAGGGGGTAAAAATCGTAGAGGGAGACCAGGAGATTCAGAAGGATGTAGGCTGAAGTAGTTATTCGGAGATGAAAAGACTTGCACAGGATAGAGTAGAATGAGAGCTGCATGAAACGAGTCTGCCGGCTGGTGTAGCCGAGCGGTTCTAGGCGCGTCAGTCTGGACCCGCGCGACTGCTACGGTCGCAGGTTCGAATCCTGCCTCGGGTATGGATGTGTGTGATGTCCTTAGGTTAGTTAGGTTTAAGTAGTTCTAATTTCTAGGGGACTGATGACCTCAGATGTTAAGTCCCATAGTGCTCAGAGCCATTTTTTGAAACGAGTCTTCCGACTGAAGGTCACAACGACAACAAGCTGAAAATGGATGTCTTACGGTTGTATAGTGCCATGAGTGTTAGGTTGAAAGAGGAACTATTTATCACTACATATTATGAGTTAAAGTACGTCACGTTTTTCTGTCTGCACGTGAAGGTTAATCTCAGGAACTACTGTAGGAGTATTAATACTGTTTTCATTAATAGACAGACTGAATGACGAGGACAGTTTGTGTGTATAATTTATAAATATTTCCAAATTTCCTGAACAATGATAATTAAAGTCCTCCGCCGCTTATTGTTGCCAGTATGTGAAGACTAAACTACTGTAGGGATTTTGATGCGGTTTTCAATAATAGGCTGAGTCACGTAGTAGATGGACTGGTTCACGAGGAAGATTTTTGTATATAATTTACAAATATTTCTTGCAAATTGGCTGAATTATGACGAAGTTTGTCATGCCTCCTGAGAACTTTCTGGCGTATGCTGTGCTGCTTAAATTCTTCTAGTTATGCTAGACTTTTGGGTACGTATTCAGTTGCGTGGTGTTGTTCTCTTAATTTTTATTGTAACTATACGCAGTGACCTGTAAAATTACCGCTGCAACATTAAACATCTACGGCCACGCGTGTTGTGTGCTACCAGTGCGAAGCTGGAACGGTGGAGATATATGTCAATTTTGCCGCCAAGCAGTTTAGATTTTCGAAATTACAGAAGGAACAACTGATGATATTCCTGTACTACCAAGTATGTTTAAACATTAATAAAATTTCAAAGTGGCGCGCTTTGTTTCGTAATGTCAGTTGCTGTAGTATAAGCTCCGATATGGAAAAGCCGATATAAAAAGACTAGGGGAGCAGTATGCATAAATCACAAGCCCATCCGAAGTGACTTTTAGAGATATCTTTGGGTAAGGTAATACAGTCTGTGATTAGCATCATATGGTCTGCCATATTTGATTGAGGAGCAGGCTTTTTATAACGCAAGAAAAAAAAACTGGGCTCTTACAATCTTTAAACGCTGGTATATTAGCGAAGCAGCTGGAATTTTCTTTCGTCCTTATTTGTCACGGCTTAGTGACTTTAAGTTTACAAAAATACAGATTTCATTTGCAGTAGTTGTGCAACTGAATAACGTTGCTGGCATGAGTGACTCTATACAAAGGCAGCGTATTTTTCAATTTTTTTTCCAGTGTAGAATACAGTAGAATACAACGAACATTCGACAAAGGCGCTTTAATAGGTTTAGTAGAGAACTGGTTGAAGAAGCATCTATAATTCGTGTACATGGCGTAGGAGGGTCGCGCAAAACTCAGTTCGCAGGCTCTGTGACCGAGCGGTTCTAGGCACTTCAGTCAGGAACAGCGCTGCTGCTACGGTCGCAGGTTCGAATCCTGCCTCGGGCATGGATGTGTGTGATGTCCTTAGGTTAGTTAGGTTTAAGTAGTTATAAGTCTAGGGGACTGATGATCTCAGATGTTAAGCCCCATAATGCTTAGAGCAATTTGAATTTGAAAACTCAGTTCAAGGCAATCGCACCAACATTTTAAAGTGATACTTGTAAGGTCTCCACCTTCCCCTTCCCTTCGTTTTGTCCTCGACCTCAGTGGACAAACATTTTAATTTAGGCGATATATTCCAGGTCAGAAACAAACCTTGTCGTCAGATTGGAGGGTAGGAACCAATCACAATCGGGCGTGGTTTTCACTGACAGTGATAAACCTGTTAGGTCACAAATATGTTAATTTAGTAACATGTAGTAATCCGTAAGACACACTTTCCAGGTTCTAAGATTTGATAAAATAATTATTAATACTATGGCCTCTACCATTTGATACACGTAAAGAACGTACAGGAGTGCATAGCCAACGTCTTAAAGCAAAAGGGAGGTAGCAGCCACTGCAAGGTGTGGCTTAAACAATACAAGCCGCAACCGCTACCGCGCTGCATATCACTACGTCAGCCTGTAACAGACCTTCCATACGCCAATGACAAGCCTTTCATGCTTGATATTAGGATTGCTGCGTTTAAAACACTGTTTGTACTCACTTTTGAAGTACTTTTTGCCGGACTGTTTTTCTCCACGAGAAATGTTCTCAAAAATTACTGTTTCGCAAGACCAGTTTTCGGAAAAAAATGCCGTGTTTGGCTGAATGGGCCATTTAAAGCTATAGCGACTGGTGTCCGAATTTCCTCAACTCTCTCCCCCCCCCCCCCTCCCCCCTTTAGGTCAACTTGGTAGGAACTCGAAATAGTCTGATACTCAAAAACAGGCCACTTGAACGTGAGTTATCAGTATATGCCATAATTATACAGAAATCTTTAAAAAAAAATAAAAGGAATAAACCGAAGTGTACAGGTCCACTGAATATACAGTCGACTAATGTGTATTTCTCTTATTACTTATTCGTGTCAAATGGTTCAAATGGCTCTGAGCACTATGGGACTTAACTTCTGAGGTCATCAGTCCCCTAGAACTTAGAACTACTTAATCCTAACTAACCTAAGGACGTCACACACATCCATGCCCAAGGCAGGATTCGAACCTGCGACCGTAGCGGTCGCGTGGTTCCAGACTGTAGCGCCTAGAACCGCTCGGCCACTATTCATGTCACTTCGCAACGCTATCTCCAGGTATTTAATGAGGGTGATTCAAGCGAGTAATGCTGTTGTTATTGTGGTCTTCACCCCTGAGACTGGTTTGATGCAGCTCTCCATGCTACCCTATTCTGTGCAAGCTTCTTCATCTCCCAGTACCTACTGCAACCTACATCCTTCTGAATCTACTTAGTATATTCATCTCTTGGTCTGCATCTACGATTTTTACCCTCCACATTGCCCTCCAATACTAAATTGGTGATCCCTTGATGCCTCAGAACATGTTCTACCAACCGATCCCTTCTTCTGGTCAAGTTGTGCCACAAACTCCTCTTCTGCCCAATTCTGTTCAATAGCTCCTCATTAGTTATGTGATCTACCCATCTAATCTTCAGCATTCTTCTGTAGCACCACATTTTGAAAGCTTCTATTCTCTTCTTGTCCAAATTATTTATCGTCCACGTTTCACTTCCATTCATGGTTCAAATGGCTCTGAGCACTATGGGACTCAACTGCTGAGGTCATTAGTCCCCTAGAACTTAGAACTAGTTAAACCTAACTAACCTAAGGATATCACAAACATCCATGCCCGAGGCAGGATTCGAACCTGCGACCGTAGTGGTCTTGCGGTTCCAGACTGCAGCCCCTTTAACCGCACGGCCACTTCGGCCGGCCTTCCATTCATGACTCGACGCTCCGATCCGTAGAACGCCAGTTTTTATCCAATACAAATACTCATTTCTAGAGTGTTATTATTTCTACTTACGCGAGCTGTTTTGCATAATAACCCCTTAAAAACTTTCTATCACAAAGAGTGCCAGCCTAAAAAGAATTTTCATTCACAACGCGTTAAACGTCAAAAATTTACTCGCTCCGCTCGTAACGTGCAAGTTCATACTGTTGACTCTCTCTTATCTGACGAGACGGGCAGAGGCCTCCGCGGCCCACACGAGTGTGCGTATCCCATGTCCGGAGCGCGGCTAGTAGCTCCGTCCCGGCCGGCTGGAGTTATCATTACCGAAGCCGCGTTCTCGTTTTTCCGCTCTCCCGCGAACTGCAATTACGGACAGTTCTCTAAACGTGCGCCATGCCTCTGCCCTACGCCACGTCACGTCCGCAGTACAGAGAGAGAGAGAGAGAGAGAGAGAGAGAGAGAGACAGAGAGAGAGAGAGAGAAGCGGGGAGTGGCCGGTGGGGGGAGGGGGAAGAGAGAAAAGTTCCTATGTGTTTCAGCAGGAGCCTCAATGATGCATTTTGCTTTTTCGTACTAGGTCCATAAAATCGCTCAATAGGAAACACACACACGTCTGTAGCTTATTTCCAGACAGCAGGGATATGTAGTTTGATATATGACAATCCTGATTCTTTGAGGCTAAATCAATGAGTAATATTTCTTGTTGTTGTCGTATCAAAGGTGAGGCGCTTATCTTGTACAGTAAAATATTCAAAGTCAAGAGAACGACGTGGTGAACTTAAGTGATACAATCTTCCAATGTTCTGAAGTGGTGACTGTGTCGTTGAATGCTAGATGTCACAGAACTCCAAACTGTCTTACTGAAGCAAGGTGAAAGAGCACTTAACTGAATAGTCATGAATGGCCACTCCTTTATTGTACTGCAGATCACACACCACTCTTTCAAATTGACGTAACTGTTTGCCCTTGTCTGCGACAGAGTCGATTTCCAGGGAAAAGACGCCTCCTTCAGCCTGGACCTCACGGACTATTCTTTCCCCAATCCTCCTAAATGGGTTGTAGCCGGAGCCTACGTTACAGGGAGAGCAATTGCCAAGTGACACCCGGTGTTTCCGACATCCGTTTTACAAAAAGGTTCTTAAAGTTCTTCCAAGAAGCAGCGCATTACAGAAACTGTTTGTTGATTTCGTGAAGAGGTTTTGGAGCTTAGGAAATCGGGGAGTCGGGCAGCAGCCTTCTTGGGGTGCGAAAGTCTTGTGCCCTCCGGGACACAGATGGTATTGTCGTTGTGTATTTATGAAGTCATGAGTGGGTGATTCTTCGTGACCAAACAAGTGACTTACTGCATTACGGAAGACTGAGAGTATCCGTGGATTTCTGTTCAGACACTTTGGTGTGTTTCTCGGCGAGTGTTCCAGACAGCTAATCGTGGACGAGTTTGGTAAAGACAAAGACCGCAGAGCAGAGCGTTAAGTCGTTAAGCAGCTGGAGGTGACAGAGTTGGCTAAGGTTAAATCATACCATTAAATATAATCTCTTATTGACTTTGGAGATGTGAAGTTTAAATCCTGTCTCTTTGGTCAAAGCGAGGCTGTCGACCTTATTTAGAATGACTGGTACGATAGTAGAATATATAATTAATGCGAGTCCGCCAATAAACGTTCCCGATGAAGTCCGCAAGGGCTGTGATTCGCGTAATATGTCTCGCTCGCCACTCACCGCCGCGAGTGTGATTTTTCACCACGCCACGAAAACTTCGAAGCACGGACGAAAGGAGAGTTTCAACCAACACGCAGCTAAAGCGCTTCAAATCATCTGGGAAGCAATTGTCATTGAACAGTGTCCGACTCCGAAAGACCTAAGAGTGGATCTGGACCATATGGGTGGCTACGGGGTGTTCAAAAAGTCTCTCCGCACTGCCGTATGATAGTTAGCCGCGCGTGCCGTATGCCGCAGTGAATATACTGAAATGAAACTCAGTGAAATATATGTTATTAATTTATTGAATATTCATTTTTACTGAGATAAACGAAACAGTGGAATGTTGGGAGAGTCCACTTGAAGGGAAGCAACCCAAGCAGACAAACAGTAATACGACACGGACGGCTAACAATCTTACGGCACTGCGGAGAGACTTTTTGAACACCCCGTATAAGAAACACTGCTTAAACACGAAACAGAAAGTGTCCGCTATAAACAACGTAATTCGGAAACTGACAGGCACCGTTAGAACTAGCGATGTGTTACTTCAGTGGTGAATATGCATGTGCGCCATGGTACAAGTCCACCCATGTCAGAAGTATAGATGTGTCGCTTAACGAGACTTATTATCACGGGTTGTTTGAGACCTATAACTGTCAAAAACTTGCTAAAGCCAAGATGGAATAATATTTATTTATGTAAGACCATCAGTTTCGACAAACATTGCTGTCATCTTCAGGTGTTAAAAATCATTTTATTATGAAATGTGTACATTTTAAGTTGGACCTCACGTTTCATAACAAAAAGATTTCTTTAAGACCTGAGGACGACATCAAAGTTTGTCGAAAGTGGTTTTAAATAAAGAAATATCTATGCGATCATGACTTTAGAAAGTTTTTAGCCAGTAAACCAGATGGCTCCCTTTGTCTTGTCAAGATAAGAAAATTCAGCCTACACCTTTAGATAAATGTCTTGGTGGCACAGCCATTCCTGGAATTAGACGCGAGACAGCTGCTACATGTGAAGAAAGCAAGGCTGTGATTACGGAAGTCAACCTGTAAGGTGTCAGGCAAATCCAACACCTTCCATGAAAACCCTGACATGATAAGCAAATCCAGTAGTATGTCACATAGCTCCGAATAAATCGTGACATTAAATTAACCAAAGTAATACGAGTAACAAGTGAGCAAATGGAATACCACAGACTAACACAAGAATGCCTAAATGCATGTCATACCTTCCCACCGTGAGACAGACGCAGCTCCGAGGGGAGAAACGAGAACAGAAGCCGAGAGCAGAACCGTGTTAAGCTGCAAGGCCCTACGATAAGGGACGGACGGACACCCACGTCGCCAGCTAACTGCTAGGACCACACAACCCGCAAGTTTTAGCGTGAGACTTTTTCGCGTCTCTGTTACGTTGCAAACTTTAAAAACATTGCCCCACCACGAAAAGTATAACGTTTCTCATTGGATAGACAGAATTTTTGTAGGCGGAGCTTAAGGTTAACATTGAGACCCTGATTGGTCAGATGAAAACACAGCCAGATAGTTTTTTTTTTTAAACCAACTTCGGTAAATTGTAGTAAGGAGAAGTTAGGAGAGAGTTGCTTGAGAGTTGCTTCCGAGAGGGCGAGCTGGACGGAGCTGCGCCGGCCGCCGCCCCCTGACGAACACCGACAAGGTAATGAACGCATGCGATGCCGCATTTTTGAGCGCATAAGGCTTCACTCAGAACTGCAGAAGTCTCATCTGTTACATCCCCTCTTTGCGTAATGCTAGTGTCGATCGTCAATTAAAGCTCATGGTGTTCACATTTTCCACTTGAAGTAAAAATCTGAAACTCGATGATTTTTCTGTTATATAGTTATTGAGAAGCCACATCAGCCACTGTAATTTACGACAAGTTAGATAAGTAATTAAAGATAATTGAGGGTCACTGTAGACCATTTTGATAGTTTTCTCTTTTGTGAAACTTAATTTAAACCTAGATTATAGATGTGATATGGCATAGGTCATCCTTCGATCCATTGTACTGTAGAACTTGGAAACCCATTCAGGGAATATTCGTTCACATTTTTGTTGAACGCAGTTGGTTTTTACCATCCTGTATTAAAACATTTCCTTTTATCAATAGTGCAATTTATAAACAATGTTTTGTGAGTAGAATAAAATTTCCAGTGGTGACTTAACTGCTTTTTTCGACGTTATTTTACCAGCTAACTAAAAATAGGAAAGCCTCGAACCCCTTCCACTAAATTTAGTTAGTATTAAGTTTCTTTTACAGGGAGTGCAGTGGAGCTGACGCTGAAATCATTAAGTATTTGGTTATATCATCGCTAGTCTCACTGAACTCTTCTGAATTCTACATGTCATGTGTGGTCTGGCGTCTCCTTACCAGCAACAGGTCCCAGGTTCAAACTAGTCAATTCCCTAAAAAACACGCTCAGAGCGTCGTTGCGCGAAAGTGGTAGGGAGACACGATATAGAACAAACAAACAACACGCAGAATGTTTAGAAACCCTTTATATGACCGTCAGTCAGCACACCCTCCGCTGAAATCAAGAAAGAGCTTCTTGGCAACTAGTGAAGCTCACACAGAAACACCACAGCAAGCAAGGATCTCAAAGTGGTCGAGAGGAAATATCAACATTTGGAGAAATGGATGGTTCCGAAGGAGGAGCTCCCTCATGATGATTCAGAGAAGTGGACAACATTGCAGGTTCTCACCAGACTACGCTCAAGTATGGCTAGATGCAAGACCAGCTTACAGAAGTGGGACTTCCTGTGGAGTCAGATTTTTGCAAGTGTGATGCTGTGCAAACTGACAGCCATGTACTACAGAGTTTTCCATCGCCAGCCACATGGAACGTGAGAAACCCGATGAGGGCGACACCTAATGCACTCGACGTGGCCATTTTCTGGTCACCCAATGTATAAACTGATGTCAACTATCGATTATCTTTTCTTGATTACACTTTCCTGGTACGATAATAAATAAATAATTATGTGATAGTTACACACTGGTAATATTGGTCGTTATGTCTTTTTACCACTGCAGACCTTTGTGCAACAAGTGTTGACTTCTTAACTTCGCTGAGAAGTCTAATTAGTCTGACAGACTTTGCATGAACACACTAAACTCGAACCATGGAATGATCCTTACTAATCTCTTTCTTGTCATATTCCTCCTACGGGAAAGGGAGGATGGGGTAGGGAAATGGGAAGGAAAAGGGGGAGAGGGGATAGGAGACGAAGGGAGCAATGATGGAGAAGGGGAGGTTAAAGGAAAACTGAAAGAGTGAGACCTACCTAGGAATGGGACAGACGACGGTGGGAAGGAAATACTGGTAATGGGAAAGAAGATAGGTGACATCTCGTGGAAATCGGGTTTCCTGATGAAGACGTCAAGTAATGACGTCGAAATATCGTGTTTGGAAGACGCTGATATCCGGCAGAAAACCCGATTTCCACGAGATGTCATCAAATCGCCGGGAAAGTCTAAGAAATTACAGGAAGTAAGGTGTAGCAAAGAAAAGAGTGGGGTGAAAGGGAACAGGAAACAAACGAATGGAAGAAAAGGAAATGGAAAGCTAAGGAATGGGGTGTAAAGGAACAGGAAGGAATGGGAGGGTGAGGAGACGCTCGATTTGACTCGTTCAATTTGCCGAGTGCACATCAGCTCAAATACAACCGCAAAATAGCTTCCTACATTTGTTTTGGCATGCTAGTTTCTCCACAGTTTTATACTCTATTTCATATTCGCTTATACGGTGTTATGATGTGGCCTTTGTAAACATGAGCATCTTTGGTAGCGCACAGTTCGTGGAACTACACGTACAGATTCCTGAAACGCGTATCCTTAATAAAATATCAAGCTATACGAAACTTTAAGCAGCAAGACAAGTCCATCGCTTTCTAGCAGACCGGCACGAATATTTCCACAAACATACCGCGTATTTTAAGTTTTAAGAGAACAGGAAAAACGGCTTCTGTGTTTCTTATTTGCTTTTTGTGTGTGCTAACAACTTTCTTCCGCCGACCAATTTGCAGACGAGGTATCGATGTTTGGTCCGGAAACGCAGTCTCAAAGGGCCAATCATTACCCGTACGCTCTCGGTAACGGGTAGTAAAAAATCTATCGGCGGAATCCGCTGTGAGCCACATCTGCATATGACTCCCGCAAATCACCGTTTTTAGTAATGGATCCGGATTTCCTGTGCCGATAGCAAACGTCTTATTATCTCGCTACGCCTGGATAGCGGCCAAAGCACTATATATATATGCTTCCGTAGGCACTGCCAATTTGTAGGAACATCCTACACTACTTCTTCTACATACTAAACTTGGTTCTTCGGCAGAAATATTTTCTCGCTATCGATACCTTGCCAGTTTCTGTAGTGACAGTTCATAAAACGATGAGTTGAATGTGTCAGTATCAGAGTTCTCTCAATTTCCTTTACCTACAGACAGGATATTGTTTCACAGACTTTCAAAGACTTCTTCCTCGGTGGCGTGAGTGGGAAGATGTCCAGCGACCATTCCCATCATAACTGAGGAGTCACTTGAAAGGTTAGGACTTTCTATTACATAGTCGTCCTGCAGAGCGAACCCTTAATTATTGTTGCCTACTGGCCGCTTTAGACAGAGGATAAAGCAGTGGTTAGCGCATTACAGATTATAAAAGAAATTTTTTACGTTATGAATTGCGGTAGGATAGGTTTCAGAGACCTGTAAAGGAATTTAAGATTTTGTTCAGCCTTCGGTCTGGCATAGGATGGTGTCACGAAAAGTGTGCAATACTTCGTCAGTACAGTTCTAAATCTACATCTATATTTATACTCCGAAAGCCACCCAACGGTATGTGCCGGAGGGCACTTTACGTGACACTGTCATTACCTCCCTTTCCTGTTCCAGTCGCGTATGGTTCGCGGGAAGAACGACTGCCGGAAAACCTCCGTGCGCGCTCCAATCTCTCTCATTTTACATTCGTGATCTCCTCGGGAGGTATAAGTAGGGGGAAGCAATATATTCGATACTTCATCCAGAAACGCACCCTCTCTAAACCTGGACAGCAAGCTACATCGCGATGCAGAGCGCCTCTCTTGCAGAATCTGCCACTTGAGTTTGCTAAACATCTCCGTAATGCTATCACGCTTATCAAATACCCCTGTGACGAAACGCGCCGCTCTTCTTTGGTTCTTCTCTATCTCCTCTGTCAACCCGACCTGGTACGGAACTCACACTGATGAGCAATACTCAAGTATAGGTCGAACGAGTGTTTTGTAAGACACCTCATTTGCTGATGGACTATATTTTCAAAGGACTCTTCCAATGAATCGCAACCTGGCACCCGCCTTACCAACAATTAATTTAATATTATCATTCCACTTCAAATCGTTCCGTACGCATACTCCCAGATATTTTACAGAAGTAACTGCTACCAGTGTTTGTTCCGCTATCATATAATCATACAATAAAGAATCCTTCTTTCTATATATTCGCAATATATTACATTTGTCTATGTTAAGGGTCAGTTGCCACTCCCTGCACCAAGTGTCTATCCGCTGTAGATCTTCCTGCATTTCGCTACAATTTTCTAATGCTGCAGCTTCTCTGTATACTACAGAATCATCCGCGAAAAGCTGCATGGAACTTCCGACACTATCTACTAGGTCTTTTGTATATATTGTGAAAAGCAATGGTCCCATAACACTCCCCTGTGGCACGCCAGAGGTTACTTTAACGTCTGTAGACTCCTCTCCATTGAGAACAACATGCTGTGTTCTGTTTGCTAAAAACCCTTCAATCCAGCCACACAGCTGGTCTGATATTCCGTAGGATCTTACTTTGTTTATCAGGCGACAGTGCGGAACTGTATCGAACGCCTTCCGGATGTCATGAAAAATGGCATCTACCTGGGACCCTGTATCTAATATTTTCTGGGTCTCATGAACAAATAAAGCGGGTTGGGTCTCACACGATCGCTGTTTCCGGAATCCATGTTGATTCCTACAGAGTAGATTCTGAGTTTCCAGAAATGACATGAAACGCGAGCAAAAAATATGTTCTAAAATTCTACAACAGATCGATGTCAGAGATATAGGCCTATAGTTTTGCGCATCTGCTCGACGACCCTTCTTGAAAACTGGCACTGCTTGCGCTCTTTTCCAATCATTTGGAACCTTCCGATCCTTTAGAGACTTGCGGTACACGGCTGTTAGAAGGAGGGCAAGTTCTTTCGCGTACTCTGTGTATCATCGAATTGGCATCCCGTCAGGTCCAGTGGACTTTCCTCTGTTGAGTGATTTCAGTTGCTTTTCTATTCCTTGGACACTTATTTCGATGTCAGCCATTTTTCCGTTCGTGCGAGGATTTAGAGAAGGAACAGCAGTGCGGTCTTCCTCTGTGAAACAGCTTTGGAAAAAGGTGTTTAGTATTTCAACTTAACGCGTGTCATCCTCTGTTTCAGTTGATTATCACGATCAAAAAATGTTCTCCCCTGTGTGTGGGGGACGCTAGCAGGGCGAACCAAGAAGATTCTTTTATCTCCTTACAAAAGAGTCCACTTTTACCAGAGTGCTACGACCAAAGATTGATAACTGACGGATGTGCATCCGTGTCTTGCTGCCCTGCTGGGGTCTACCACCAGCCGCAGACGTTGGCTCCAAATAACGAACATGTGCTCTGTCGAAATGCCAGCGGCCTTGCTGCAGTGATAATACCGGTTCCCGCCAGATCACCGAAGTTAAGCGCTGTCTGGCTTGGCTAGCACCTGGATGGGTCACCATCCAGTTCTGTCGAGTGCTGTTG
Source organism: Schistocerca americana (assembly GCF_021461395.2). Classification (NCBI taxonomy): domain Eukaryota; kingdom Metazoa; phylum Arthropoda; class Insecta; order Orthoptera; family Acrididae; genus Schistocerca; species Schistocerca americana. The sequence goes on along the minus strand of NC_060124.1, from coordinate 212,947,173 downwards.
GCAAGCTGGGTGTCCTCAGCCCTTGTGAGGCTATTTGAGGAACTACTTGACTCAGAAGTAGCGGCACTGGTCACGAAAACTGACAACGGTCGGGAGAGCGGTGTGCTGACAACATGCTGGTCTGCATCCGCATCCGGTGACGTCTAAGGTCTGAGGATGACACGGTGGCCGGTCGGTACCATTGGGCATTCATGACCTATTCGGACGGTGCCTGCTTTTTTTCTGTTTGTTCTGCTCCCTCGAAATATTACAGTGTTTTATTGATCCAACGCACGCGATTTCCGTTAACATTTATTGCGTCGGTAAATCCTTAATAGCATAAATTTAAGCTGTTTATGATCAGGAGGTTACAGACAAATGCCAACGACATGTGACGCTACAAAAGTTTTATCGGATGAGATATAGATGATATGGGAGATCTGCACCATCTGAACCAAAGTATGCGAATGTAATGCAGAGGTGAACTCGGCAGTATGAAAGGTGGCGGGGAGTGTTGCGTTGTCAGCAGAGATTCAGCAACAGCAGAATGGATCGGTCAGAATGGGTCAGTCACTTAGAACGTAGACTAGTTATAAGATGCCACCTGAGTAACAAATCCAGCAGGGACGTTTCAGTCCTTCTAGAGCTGCCCAAGTCCAATGGGAGGCGTCACTCATGAGTTTCAAAGAGCTACCGCAGTCGGCCTAGCACGATGACTTTGCGTATGGCTTCGTAATGGAAACAATGATCGAGCAGCTCCACATAAGCCACACATCGCTGAAGTAAATGGTAAGGTCGCTTGAGATGGTATAATAGGTGACGCCGCTGGACAGTGGACGACTGGGAACAAATGATTTGATGAATCGCGTTGTACCAGCATCTTCAACTGTTGTAGTCCTGTCCTCCTCAGTTGCGTGTAATATTACGGTACACCGATAATTTTTACTTTTTGGACCGTCTGACGACAACTGAATGAAACACACTTTTCGTGCCATACGCGTATCGCCTTTGTTCTCCGTAAGGCATCTTCAGTAGCCTGGAATATGTACATATTTTTACTATTTAGCTTTCATTTTGGGTCAATGTATCTAATGGTTATAAACAGTTCTGGTGGTTAGCTTTCTTGCACGTTGTACCATGTTGCAATCCTATAGAAGGGCTTGGGTTACTTTCCATCACGTGTAGTGCCAACCCTGAAGTAGTGTTAGGGTATGCGGTGTTTTCCTAATCAGGATGTGGTCCCGTTATTGCGCTTACGAAAACATTAGGACTGGAGGGATATGAGCACTTGGCTTTACTAAGGATAAAGGCACCGGAGAGGCAGTTCTACTTGGTAACTGAAAATGGAAGCAAGACTGAAGAAAAATCAAAACATGCTCGTAGCATTTGTCGACTTAGAAAAAGCGTTCGACGATCTAAAGAGGTACAAGACGTAGGGAATTCTGAGAGACTTAGAAGTAACCTGCAGAGAGAGAAGACTGATATCAGTGTGTATAAGAACCACGGGGGAACAACAGGACTGGGAGACCAAGGAGATTAAAAAGGGTGTAAGACAGGGGTCTAATCTTTCGCCCCTACTTTTAAATCTGTACATCGAAGAAGCAATGATGGAAACAAAAGAAAGTTTCAGGGTGGAATTAAAATTCAAGGTGAAAGGATATCAATGATACGATTCGCTGATGACATTGCTATCCCGTGTGAAAGTGAAGAAGAATTAAATGATCTGCTGAACGGAATGAACAGTTTAATGAGTACAGAATATGGACTAAGAGTAAATCGAGGAATGACGAAGGTAACGAGAAGTAGCAGAAATAAGAACAGCGAGAAATTTAATATCAGGATTGATGGTCACGAAGTAGATGAACTTAGGTAATTCTGCTACCTATTCAGCAAAAGCCCACATCTCGTGGTCGTGCGGTAGCGTTCTCGCTTCCCACGCCCGGGTTCCCGGGTTCGATTCCCGGCGGGGTCTGTGATTTTCTCTGCCTCGTGATGGCTGGGTGTTGTGTGCTGTCCTTAGGTTAGTTAGGTTTAAGTAGTTCTAAGTTCTAGGGGACTTATGACCACAGCAGTTGAGTCCCATAGTGCTCAGAGCCATTATTCAGCAAAATAACCAATGGCGGACGGTGCGAGAAGGACATCAAAAGCAGACTAGCACTGGAAAAAAGGGCATTTCTAGCCAAGAGACATCTACTAGTATCAAACATAGGCCTTAATTTGAGGAAGAAATTTCTGAGAAAGTCCGTTTCGAGCACAAGATTGCATGATAGTGAAACACGGACTATGGGAAAACCGGAACAGAAGAGAATCCAAGCATTTGAAATGTGGTGCCACAGACGAATGTAGAAAATTAGATAATGTAAGGAATGAGGAGTTTCTGCGCAGAATCGGAAAGGAAACGAAACGAATGTGTGGAAAACAAAACACTGACAAGGAGAAGGGACAGGGTGATAGGACACCTGTTAAGACATCAGGGAATGACATCCATGGTACTTCAGGGAGTTGTAGACAGCAAAAACTGTAGAGGAAGACCATACATTCCGCAAATAATTAAGGGCGTAGGCTGCAAGTGCTGATCTTAAATGAAGAGGTTGGCCCTGTAGAGGAATTCGTGGTGGACCGCATCAGATTAGTCAAAATAGAGGATCAATTTGGAGTCGATGATGGTTCATGCCAGCGTCGCAATGCACCCTATCACAAACGATTATCTTTGAGGATATGGTTTGTGGATAAGGCATCTTTGAGTTAATGGTTTGTGGGGTATAATATTCCTGAAATGGAGTGGCCAACCGAGGGTCCTGATCTGAAGCCAGTGGAAGACCTTTGGGATATGTTAGAAGCGTAGCTCGAGACTCCAGCGACCATCACTTCCTGACAACTCATAGATAGTACCACCAGCACAATTCCAGCCATCATTAAGGCGAAGGGTAGAAACCCCATACTAATGTCCACTAATTGATGTCAGGATGGATTTGAGCGGATAATATATTTTATGATTGTTACTGTTGTCAGTGATTTTTCAACAACAGCGTAATCGAACAGTAATGCTTCTCTTTGGCTATTTGCTCTCAGTATTTATCCACCGTAGGTATTCCTGAATTTCGTTACAATATCATGCCGTTGTTACAGTATCACGCCGTTGTTGCTGTATACAGCAGCATCGTCTGCAAAAAGTCGCATGGAGCTTCAGACTTAATCCACTATATCCTTACGGAATATAAACAGGGTGACCCGCTTAAACGTTTCAGCGTAAATATACAGGGAGTATCAATAGATATTGAAAAACAACTTTCGCGTTTATGAATGTAAGGCAGGGGCTCATGAAAGTCAATACCATCAGACATTCTAAAATGTAAGCAAATATTATTTTCTATTCAACCTTATTTTTTTAATGGATACCTCGTAATGTTTTTAACGCAATCAATAGCAAGAAAAATCATGAAAAGAATAGCATAGGTTGCACCGCAGTACGCAATTACATCCCGAGGAATTGTAAAGCAAAGTTGACTCTTGAAATAAACGAAACACGCCGCTATTGCGCGTCCCGAGATACAGGCGTGAACCGCATATTGCTCGAAATTGCGGTATTGCGGTGTAACCGGCGTACGTAATACTTACTTTCACTGTTATCACGAGGTTAGAAAGTAGTAATAGGGTTTCCTGTCACAAACATTGTTACTCTCTTGCGCTTGTTATTTATCTACGTTCAAACTACGGAACAATACCGGTCAGTGTGCTGAACCAACTATTCGTAAATCGATTGACACAACGGGGCATTACTGTTCACAGATATCCTGCGTGGTCGCCGGACCTCATTCCCATGAACTTTTTTGTCTCGGGATATGTGAAAAACGTGGCGTATAAGAAGTTTGAAACAACAATGGACAACGTGAGAACCCGTGTTACCGCTGCATGTGCCACAGCAACACCAGAAACACTGACAGCAGTGAGTCGATCAGTGTTGTAGCGTGCACAGCCGTGCTGCCATGTAAATGGCGACCTCTTCGCACATACATTGTAGCGTTTCTGCTGTGAGAAATCTGACTGCATACCAGCGTACTTTTTGAGTGTTTCTGAGGAGATGTATGTTTGTTTGTAGGTGCTACTGTGAACTGTGTAATTATTTCACCATGTGCAAGTTCAGTTGTAATGTAATCATCAAAAATGTTCGGTGACGTGTCCTGTAACTATCATGCACCATTATGTAATTGATGTACAACTACGTACAATTAGCATTTAGCCCCCTGTTGTTGGTCAGCTTTTAATTATGTTTATCCTGGCAAGTGATACTCGGTACTCCGTTGTCCTGTCTTGTACTGTAGTCAAGATCAACTAAGCACTAACGAGTAAACCCTTTCCTTATTTTTCATTCCATGTGTCTAGACATTTGAATTGTTTCCAGTAAGTAGCAATAAGTACAGCGTATATCACATCATAGTACATCAATTACATCGCGATTACGAGCAACGTGGGATTCACGCTTGCACCTCGGGATGTGCAATAGCGGCGCGTTTCTTTTATTTCAAGCGTCAACGTTTCTTTGCGATTTCTCGGGAGGTAACTGATGTATTGCGGTCCGACCAATGCCATTTTTTTGTGATTTGTCACGTTATTGATTGCATAAAAAATAATACGGGGCATCCACTAAAAAAATTAAGTTCGTGTTGAAAATAATATTTTCTTGCGTTTTAGAATGAGCCTCTGCCTTCCATTTATACACGTGAAAGTCGATTTTCAGTATCTATTGTTATTCCAGAGACATCTGCGCTGGAACGTTTAAGTGGACCACCCTGTGTGTATTGTAAACAGTAACGGACCTATAAAAATAATTTGCGGTAATCACGAATTTACCTTCGCATCTGTCGATAACTATATGGAAATGCAATTCGAAAATAAAGGAAGTAGGTTACAGTACGCTTGTTCGGCCACTGCTTGAATATTGCTCACCAATGTGGGATCCGTACCAGATAGCGTTGATAGAAGAGACAGAGAAGAGACAACGGAGAGCAGCGCGCTTCGTTTCAGGATCATTTAGTAATCGCGAAATCCTTACGGAGATGATAAACTCCAGTGGAAGACTCTGCAGGAGAGACTCTCAGTATCTCGGTACGGGCTTTTGTTGAAGTTTCGAGAACATACCTTCACCGAGGAGGCAAGCAGTGTGTTGCTCCCTCCTACGTATATCTCACGAAGAGACCATGATGATAAAATCAGAGAGATTAGAGCCCACACAGAGGCACACCGACAATCTTTCTTTCCACGAACAATACGAGACTGGAATAGAAGTACACTCCGCCACACACCGTCAGGTGGCTTGCGGAGTATGGATGTAGATGTAGATGTAGAACTATACATGACTGTAACGAATTTAGTTCTATCCCCTAGAAAGCCCTGAATCCAGAAGTTTTTCTCTTTCCACTAATTTCGACCCCATAAGATAGTGTTATTTCTGAGCAGTCCATTCTACTATAACTGTCAATGAAACTCTGTTGTTAAGTCGATAAGACTTTGTAATATTTCGACGGAGCATCTGTTCGTTACGAGATCCTCTGTTGGTGGGACACCGCTACGAAATACGACTTTCTTCTCAAATACTTACTGAATGTGAGACACGTCGTGCATAAGATATATTGCAATTGTACTGAAACCGAAACTTCAACGAACATGTACACTACTGGCCATTAAAATTGCTACACCAAGAAGAAATGCAGATGATAAGCGGGTATTCATTGGACAAATATATTATACTACAACTAACATGTGATTACATTTTCACACAATTTGGGTGCATAGATCCTGAGAAATCAGTACCAAGAACAACCACCTTTGACAGTAATAACGGCCTAGATACGCCTGGGCATTGAGTCAAACAGAGTTTGGATGGCGTGTACTGGTACAGCCGCCCATGCAGCTTCAACACGACAGCACCGTTCATCAAGAGTAGTGACTGGCGTATTATCACGAGCCAGTTGCTCGGCCACCATTGACCAGACGTTTTCAATTGGTGAGAGATCTGGAGAATGTGCTGGCCAGGAGAGCAGTCGAACATTTTCTGTATCCAGAACTGACCGTACAGGACCTGCAACATGCGGTCGTGCATTATCCTGCTGAAATGTAGGGGTTCGCAAGGATCGAATGAAGGGTAGAGCCACGGGTCGTAACACATCTGAAATGTAACGTGCACTATTCAAAGTGACGTCAATGCGAACAAGAGGTGACCAAGACGTGTAACCAATGGCACGCCATACCATGACGCCGGGTGATACGCCAGTATGGCGATGACGAATACACGCTTCCAATGTGCGTTCACCACGATGTCGCCGAACAAAGATGCGATCATCATCATGATACTGTAAGAGAACCTGGATTCCTCCGAAAAAATGACGTTTTGCCAGGTTCGTCGTTGAGTACATCATCGCAGGCGCTGCTGTCTGTGATGCAGCGTCAAGGGTAACCACAGACATGGTCTCCGAGGTGATAGTCCATACTGGTGCAAACGTCGTCGAACTGTTCGTGCAGGTGGTTGTTGTCTTGCAAACGTCCCCATCTGTTGACTCAGGGATCGAGACGTGGCTGCATGATCCGTTACAACCATGTGGATAACATGCCTGTCATCTCGACTGCTAGTGATACGAGGCCGCTGGGATCCAGCAGGGCGTTCCATATCGCCCTCCTGAACCCACCGATTCCATATTCTGATAACAGTCATTGGATCTCGACCAACGCGAACAGCAATGTCGTGATATGATAAACCGCAATCGCGATAGGCTGCAATCCGAACTTTATCAAAGTCGGAAACGTGATGGTACGCATTTCTCCTCCTTACACGAGGCATCACAGCAACGTTTCACCAGGCAACGTCGGTCAACTGCTGTTTGTGTATGAGAAATCGGTTGGAAACTTTCCTAATGTCAGCACGTTGTAGGTGTCGCCACCGGCGCCAACCTTGTGTGAATGCCCTGAAAAGGTAATCATTTGCATATCACAGCATCTTCTTCCTGTCGGTTAAATTTCGCCTCTATAGCACGTCATCTTCGTGGTGTAGCAATTTTAATGGCCAGTAGTGTATCATATGTATGGCTTAAAACTAAAACGATAGCTGATAGAACGGTCGCTGGCCAGCCTTCAGTTTGAAAGCCAGAAAACGTGCCTTTCGTCCATCTCTGTAACATTGTATCTTCCTTTGAACTCTTAAGTCACGTGAAGGAATTGAATACAGAGATAATATTTAGAAAAGAGTTGTTGCGGTATTTACCACGAGACTGTTAAGTTAGAGAGAGAGAGAGAGAGAGAGAGAGAGAGAGAGAGAGAGAGAATGGCTAAAACTTTGTCCAGGAAAAATCTATACAATTCTTAATGTGAGACTGAATGAATGGAGAGAACAGTGAAATCCAGAGAAAGGATGTGATACATTAGCCGTAATTACTTGAAGAATCTGATAATTAACTAAGCTAAACAAGAAGAAAAAGAAACAATTAATCTGGGAGAACACAGATTTTGAACCTGAAGCAGTGCGAGCCTGGCAGGAACTTAGGCCTACAAATAAAAGCCGACGTCATACTGTAGCGGCGCGGCTTCGTTCAGTGCGCTCGGGAGGCGTAGAGACATTCAGAGTGGAGATGCAATTAGCCTCTGAGCATCAATCAAGGGAGGGAGATAAAAAAATCAACACGTCGGAATTACAGAATGGGGGACGCGACGTCCGGTGCGCGCGCGCGGACGGCCCGATGTTCGCGAAACTGACCGTAGAGCAGGGCCCGCCCCCGGCCGGCGCGGCCGTTATTACGGGAGCACACTGGCGCCGCGGCGCGCAATTACCATGGTAACAGAGAGGGAGGAGGGGGGGGGGGGAGGTATCACCGTATCACACAGCCCGCAGCGCGCGCGACAGGTCGCTTTTTTCTTGGCGTCGTCTTCTGTCTTCTTCGCTGACCGCGGCTTTCCGTCGCACCTGCTCGCCCGCTGTCCAATACATGCACCGCAGTGGGGTGTGGACTGACAGGGACTACGCAACACGTCCTTCTCGACGCCAAGCCACCCGCGGGTGACTTTGGAGGTGCCTTTACAGCCTTTGTTAACTAGGTCGTTCTAAATGCATACTGACCATATTAGATGCCAAGGGAAGAATTCATCGTTCAGAGAAGATGGAATCAGCAGAATACCAATAAACCCCTTTGTAACCTTCCCACAGAAAAATAACATAAATAATATTCACATTTAGCGTAACTACCCAACAGTGAAAATATGTATAGCATTGACATTTAGTCTGATCTAGCAACAGTTTATTATTCCGTAACCTACCAATAATAACGTGACTAATTTCTCAATAAAATTGTGGCTCCCTTATAACCTTTCAATAATTGACTGTGAATTTAAACTGGTAAATTTTGGACGTCAGCAGTGCTGCGTCATGGCCCTGAAAGATCATTCTAAATAAATAGAAAATTCTTACCTCAATAAGGTCGCCGGATAACGCGTATATATCTGCTCCTATAAGAAATTTTTCTGGCACAGCTCAGTGCAATGCTGGCCGATAGATTTGTCATGTATGAAAAGAAACAACTGAATTTTCTTTACAATAATCAGGATGACCATGGATTCGAGAAATTAGTAAATTCTTTAAATTGAGATGAATAATTGTCAAAAGTTATTTTTTTATGAGAAAGATTATTATTAAGAGATTTTTTTAAAACATTTTACATGGGACCTGATATAACAACAGTACATTTGCGCGAGGCTGCTTTTACCTTATATTACAATGCTCAGGCTCCGCCATCGCTCCCCACGACCGGCCCAGCCAACTGGACACACACGACTCCTAGCAACTACTTACTCACAACACTGTTCTCTGGTCTGAGATTCTCTTATAGCTTACATATCGCAGGCAGCGCGTGAGCAATCCATCGAAATTACATCTGCTCGAGTGCGCTAGCAACAAATTCCTTAGTCATGGACCTCTTACACCGTTTCATTTGGAAGAAATGAACTAGCATGTCTGAAACAGCTTCAGACATCTGACTCCTCTACAAATGAGTTAATGTGTTAAACATATTGAAGAGCGAAAGAAATTGGCATAGGCATGCATATTTAAATACAGAGATACGTAAACAGGCTGAATACGGCGCTGCGTTCGGCAACGCCTGTATAAGAAATCATGTGTGCGGCGCAGTAGTTAGATCTGTTATTGCTGCTACAATGGAAGATTATCACGATTTAAGTGAGTTTGAGCTTGACGTTATAGACGGCGCACGAGCGATGGGGCACAGCATCTCCGAGGCAGCGATGAAGTGCAGATTTTCCCGTATTACTATTTCACCAGCGGACCGTGAGTAGCAGGAATCAGGTAAAAATGGTTCAAATGGCTCTGAACACTATGGGACCTTACATTTGAGGTCATCAGTTCCCTAGCACTTAGAACTACTTAAAACTAACTAACCTAAGGACATCACACACATCCCTGCCCGAGGCAGGATTCGAACCTGCGACCGTATCGGTCGCGCGGTTCCAGACTGAAGCGCCTAGAACCGCTCGGCCACACCGGCCGGCAATCCGGTAAAACATCAAATCTAAAATCATCACTGCGGCCGGAAATAGGTCCTGCAAGAACAAGACCAACGACGACTGAAGAGAATCGTTCAAAGTGACAGAAGTGCAACCCTTCCGCAAATTGCTGCATATTTAAGTGCTGGGCCATCAACAAGTGTCAGCGTACGAACAATTCAACGAGACATCATCGATATGGGCTTTCGGAGCCGAAGGCCCAGTCGTGTACCCTCGATGACATCAGGACAAAAAGCTTTACGCCTCGCCTGTGCCCGTCAGCACCGACATTAGTCAGCACCGACATTAGACTACTGATGACTGGAAACATGTTGCCTGGTCGGACTACCGTCGTTTCAAATTGTATCGAGCGGATGGGTGTGTACGGGTATGGAGACCACCTCACGAATCCATGGACCCTGCATGTCAACAGGGGACTGTTCAAGCTGGTGGAGGCTCTGTAGTGGTGTAGGGAATAAGCAGTTGGAGTGATATGGGACCCATGATACATATACATACGACTCTGGCAGGTGACACGTACGTAAAGCATCCTGCCTGAGCACCTGCATCCATTCATGTCTATTGTGCATTCCGACAGACTTGGGCAATTCCAGCAGGACAATGCGACACCTCATACACCCAGAGTTGCTACAGAGTGGCTCTAGGAACACTCTTCTGAGTTTAAACGCTTTCGCCGACCACCAAATTCCACAGACATGAACATAATTTAGCTTATCTGGGATGCCTTGCAACGTGCTGTTCAGAAGAAATCTCCACCCCCTCGTACTCTTACGGATTTGTGGACAGCCCTGCAGGATTCATAGTACCAATTCCCAAGTTGTGTTGCGGTACTTCTGTGTGTTCGCGTGGGCCCTACACGGTATTAGGCAGGAGTACCAATTTCTATGGCTCTTCAGTGTATTTGACATTAACCTACTAAGCAAGAAATTAGAAAAAGTTTAGAAATCATGTTTATAATTTGTTGGAAGTCACAAAGTGCTGTCATTATGAAATATTGGATGAATACAATCTGGATATTTTGCGCTCAATTTTGGACAAAAGCTTGTTCATCACGTATCTCAATGTTTATGACATAAAATCTCCCGAACAATGTGTCGTACAATGGTATAATTTTTCACGTTCATTCAGTTCATTAGCATTGTCTAGCTTCTGGTCTAAGCCCATTTGCTGTGACTTATGCTGTTAGATGTTGTTTTGAGAGATAACCACGTAGAGCCGTGACTGGGTTGACACAATGAACTGGTTACGTGTAAACGTTACATCCGCATCATATTTTTCTTAATTTCATCTTGTTAACTTATTGCCTTTCTTTAAATCGGGGCCGGCCGCGGTGGCCTCGCGGTTCTAGGCGCTCAGTCCGGAACCGCGCGACTGCTACGGTCGCAGGTTCGAATCCTGCCTCGGGCATGGATGTGTGTGATGTCCTTAGGTTAGTTAGGTTTAAGTAGTTCTAATTTCTAGGGGACTGATGACCACAGATGTTAAGTCCCATAGTGCTCAGAGCCATTTGAACCATTTTTTTAAATCGGGTATGAAATATTTTTGCAAGGTGGTGCTCCAGAGCAGTAATATGTTTAAAGAAAGACATCACCTGCTGTATAAACTTAATTGAAAAACGCTTCTATAAACATAATTTCTGATGTTTGCCAGTTAGGTCAATAATAAGACAACTACGTTTCATACATCACAAATTCCATATCTGCTATTGGCAATGATCCCTCCGTTTCCTCTTCAGTGTTTCTTGTTAATATCTTACTCTCTGTTTTACCTCAGTTGATCCTCAGACCCACTTTTTGTGTTTCCTCCACTAGCACTGTAGTTGTTCTTATTACTTAGTCTTCCTCCTCCGCCATAACGACAATATCATCAGGAAATGCTAACATTTTAACTTGATCACCTAGATTTACACAACTTTCAGTCCATGATGTCCTGTTTAGGGCCTTTTTTGATACCGAGTTAAAAGGGCGGGTATAGATACAGTCTCGCTGTTTGGCACTATCTCAACTCTAATTTATTACGTCCAATAACTGTGATTGGATTAATGGATGGCGTTGATCTAGGTACAAATGGTCATGACTGGACGCATTTTTTGAAATTAATGCCGTTTCCTATGCCTTGTTTAGCTAAAACCGGTAGTTGCAATAAAGCGATGTACGGCTATTATGTTAACACGAAAACTTCTTAAAAAATATTCAAAAACTGTAAGCTGTCACGTGTACTTCCAAAATTTTCAGACGAATGCTTTTCAAATACGGTACTGTGTTTCTCTGAATTATAGCTTATGGGAAGATTTGCTAAAACGATGTAGTCAGCACCGATATAAACAAATTCTTCTTCCTTCTTCGTCTCGACTAACTAGGGACCACATCAGCTCAGCTGTCCTTATTCCGAGTTTCGTTTGCCATCCGGTGCTCCTATATTCGTTTCCGGGGTTGTTCTTTTCTTTCTTGGGTTCACATCTTCCCTGTCTCCACTTTCGGCTATTCCTGTAAATCTTTCCGTGTTCGCAGTTTATCCTTAAGTAAATCATGCTCCTGGATATCTTTGGGAGAAATTTCCAATTCACATGGATGTTTTTCATGCTCTGTGCCACGTCCCTTTACTCTTTCTTTTCACACTGAAAATAGGTTACCACTCTTTTACATGTTCTTCATGGATTAATTCGTTTCATGTGACCATAAAAGGGAGTCTTTCTTTTCTAATTGCGTCAGTTCTCTCTCCACGTGCTTATACAGTTCGTAGTTGTGACGACTTCTGTACTCGGTATTTTCTTCGATAGGGTCCAGGATATTTCTCAAGATCTTTCTTTCTTTTACTTCAAGTTTGTCCACTAGACCTTTCCTGCTCATTGTACGAGTCTCTGTCGCATATAGACCCTCTGGTCGAACGGCAGTGTAGTAGTGTCCAACTTTGGCTTTTACAGATGTCGATCTGATACTATAGATGGCTGTAGTTAGTCGGTAGGAAACTTCGTGTAATTGCGGACACGAAGGCTTCTTTATCTTAAAGGTCAGGCGCTGTCCATTCACCAAGATTTTCTGCCTGATTTATTTTTTCCTAGTCTGACCTACAGTTCTCATGGAGCAGATTTTATATTTGTGATAAAGATCAACTACTCAGTGCAGATTTCATGGCCAGCGTTCGCTGCCTGTATCTTCAGCTGGCTTTCTATGCCACATCTGTGGCACTTTGAACTGGGGGCGACGGCAGTTTATATGTGGGGAGGGGAGAACCACCCTCTCACAGAGAACCAGACCCAGGATCTGCAACTGTCAAACTCCTCAACGAATAACGTTACAAACCATGCACCATAAACAGAACTTGTCTCCATCTTTGCTTTAGTTCTTTTTCTTACGCACAGTGTCATTGAAGTTCGTATAAAAAAGCACACACACTGTTCGCAAACATGAAGGTGGGTGCATCCTATACAGACCAGGCGAAAATTACCGTGCTGGGACGGCGATCCACGGAGCGAGATGCGTGTTGGACTAGGTCGCCGGTTTTTGCAGCGCCCGCAGCTAACGACGCAGCCCCCGCTGCACGGTGCACGGCGGCTCGGGGGTTCCCCGCGGGCGACCTATCTGCGACGTCACAAGACATCCGCAGCCGCTTATCGGACCCTAATGCGCAGGCGCGGCCCGTGAAAAATGGCCCTCTCCCAGCTGGCGGACGCGGGGGTGTCTGCGGCTATCGTCGCCGTCTGCGCTCCACCTGCCGATACCTGCCGCGTGAAGCGCCACCGTCGCCCCTCTACAGTCTCCTTTAATACCTGATCAACGAACTATCGTCCGCGGCGGAAACGCTTGAGGATTTATCAGGCGGTTGTGGGATTAAAGGATATACTATCGGATTTTTTATTATGGAGACTCGAGTTAAGCTTTAATTACAAAGGAACCAATAGGTCTATCGCAAAATGAGTTAAACCTATACTTTTCTTGAAACTTCCTGGCATGTTAAAACTGTGTGCTGGACCGAGACTCGAACTCGGGACCTTTGTCTTTCGCGGGGAAGTGCTCTACCAACTAGCGGAATTGAAGCTGTGAGGACGGGACGTGAGTCGTGCTTGGGTAGCTCGGTTGGTAGAGCACTTGTCCGCGAAAGGCGAAGGTCCCGAGTTCGAGTTCAATCTGGCAGGAAGTTTCATATCAGCGCACACTCCGCAGTAGAGTGAAAATTTCATTCCCGAAACATCCCCCAGGCTGCGGCTAAGCTATGTCTGCACAATATCGTGTCTTCCAGAAGTGCTAGTTCTGCAAGGTTCGCAGGAGAGCTTCTGTGAAGTTTGGAAGGTAGGAGACGAGGTACTGGCGGAATTGAAGCTGTGAGGACGGGGCGTGAGTCGTGCTTGGGTGGTTGAGTTGGTAGAGCACTTGCCCGCGAAAGGCAAAGGTCCCGAGTTCGAGTCTCGGTCCGGCGCACAGCTTTAATCTACCAGGAAGTTTAATAAACCGTTTACTTACTGTTTACCATATCTTTAGCATTTGACTGCCATTAAATATTTAATTCTTTGTAATGGCCGTTGTGTGCTTCAAATACGAATAAGGAATAGTAACACGGTGCCAGCATGCGCTATTTTAGACTAGTCTTTCTGAGGTGAAATCATACACAGAAGAGGTAGACATGTACAACAAAATTCAATAAGCCTGGGTTTTAATCTACACTAATACTGTATAGGGACAGTTTCTTTTCTTTTCGCTGTCTTGCCGAAAACAGGAATATCCCAAGGAACTGTGATAGGGCCATTACTGTTTATAATGAATATAAATGGTCTAGTAGAGAGTGACGGAAGCTCGTTAAGACTGTTCGCAGATGATGCTGCTGCCTATAAGAGAGCATCAAAGCTAGAAAAACTATCGATTTGCAGCAGAGGATTGATAAACAGTGTAGGCTTTGACACTTGATCCTGAACGTAAGTAAATGTAACATATTACGTATACATAGGAAAAGAAATCCACTACTCTACAAATACATTACTGTTGACAAATTGTTGGAAACAGTATCTACCTTAAAATATCTATGAGTAACTATCCAGAAAGACCTTAAGTGAAATGACCATGTAAAAACAAATCTCACACACGCAAGGCGCTTGTTCGGCCGATTCTTGAGTATTGTTCACTAGTATGGGATCCTTACCAGGTAGAACTGATAGAAGAGACAGAGAAGATCCAACAAAGAACCACGAGTTTCGTCACAAGGCAGTTTAATTCGCACGAGAGTGTTACAGAGGTGCAGAACAAACTCCACTGAAGACTCTGCAAGAGAGGCGTGCATCACTGAACTTTTGAGAGAGCTCTTTCCAGGAAGAGACGGATGAGACACTGCTTCCTCCCGCATACATCTCGCGAAATGAGAAAGTAAATACAGAGGCTTACATCAATCATTCTTCCCACGTGCCAATCGAGAATTGAACAGTGGAGGGGGGATTAATTAGTGGTACCAGAAGCACCCTCCACCACACACCTTTAGGTGGCCTGCGAAGTATGATGCACGTGTAGGTGTATGAGAAACGTAGTTGCAGTAGTGTTATAAGGATTGCAACTTAAACACAGCAACCTGCCACAATACTTACACGAAACCTGGGTTCGAATCTGCATCGCCTGCCTACCCTAAGAAATCGCCTTATGCAGTTCACTGGCTCGATACGCCTCTTCATCGGCCAGGGTTCCATTCTACTTTGAATGGCATACTTATATTGGCCCCATGAAATGAGGTGGATGACGCGAGCAGATCTACATCTTAGCAGGGTTGCCAATTGAAAATGTACTATTTTCTGGGGGCCTCCCGGAAGCTGCAAGTCTGGATAGAGCGCCGCTTTCTGTCGGGCCCTCTCGTATTATTGTTAATTATCCCAATGGGCAGCCCTGACGTCATGAGAAACTTACCGAAAAACAAGCCAATCCACTTAAAACGTACAGGAGAACTGTCTGAACAACACTTAATGCCAATATATGGGAAAGCGAACTCGTAAGCTACGAATTATCGACCAGGTTTTGCATTCCGACTGGACTCCACTCGTCTCAAAGACATAAAAATTCCATCCGGACTGTGGCGGATTTTCGTATCGTTCTCAGCGCCCGTTACCATAAGGCACGCGATTTGTTACGCAGCATCGGTACGGCAACACTTCAATTGGACTTGGTACACGAGAATAAGGTTAAAAAAGACCTCCTAACGGAACTCTGTAGAATCTAGAACAGGCAGGAGAAATATCGCTTCCGCAACCAAATGAATTGTCGTTGAGGAGGCGCTGCCGCTGGGTGGGCTTGTTGGTCGCGGGAGCGATCTGAAACCTTCAGATGATGTCCAGCCTGCTAATGCATCAAGCCAGTGAGTCTGCTCCGGCGCGAGATGGGGGTTGTGCTTTGCCGTTCTGAGAGCCGATGACCACCTGCGCGCTATCAGTTGCTGTCTTCACGGCGCCACACACACACACACACACACACAGAACACAACTGCACCTGCCGCTCAGCACGGACCTCGCAGCAGCAGAAGAATGCAGCCTCAGAAGAATCCAGTCGCAGAGCCATCAGAACAGCTCCATTACTCAAGGCTCTGCTACTCGCCGGCGCGCCTTACGGCTTTTATGTCTCTTCCACTCTATCTTTACTCCGCACACGTCAATATATCGCCTGCATTCAGCTGCTGTTGACGTTGCACGTGTCCTATACCACCAACCGGTAAAGTCTTTCGGTACATCTTGTTCCAGGTTCACTGCTTTGAATATACCCTTTTATTTCATGGACGGTTCAATATATGGTGTCACAAAAAGCATGGTCAATAGTCAGGGATGTGACAGGGGCGATCATTTGAAGCAAAAAAGTCTAGAAAACATGGTCTTTAAACTGCCTACCTTTAGAGCTATGACCACGTCCTCAACTTCGAAACTGTGCATTGAGCAATTGTTCAGTAGAAGTTTCAAGATGCTACTCCAGGCGGGCGTAAAATGAATGTGCGCAACGGAAAATAATAAACGCTAAATGAAGATTTGGCCCTGTCTGATTACCCCCTGAAGCAGATCTTAGGATCTCTTAATTCTATAAATTACAATATAAACATAAATGAATAATGAAGGCAATTAATCCTACTAAATGATAAACGTTGTTCCTGCTCATATATATTTATTGTAGAAAAAACCTTTAGATTACAAAGTTTACATTTGCTAAGCAAAATTTCTAATCAATTGCCCAACTCTGCCCCTTATTATGACTGCACGGTCTAATATCGGTGACGTGAAATGCTGGCATCATCTATGTACCATACACTAGAAGACACTAATTTCAAAGATGATCTACGGTGGTGTGGAACCTCAGTGGAAATAAACTAACGTGATCACAGCTGTTTAGCTTTTACAGCCATAATAAGGCGAAGAAATTTGCGATAT